>NW_024096511.1:0-600000 GCF_016545835.1 Crotalus tigris
AATCAGTGGAACAGCTTGCCTCCAGAAGCAGTAAATGCTCCAACACTGGAAGTTTTTAAGTAGAGACTGGACAGCCATTTGTCCGAAATGGTGTAGGGTTTCCTGCCCGAGCAGGGGGTTGGACTAGATGACCTCCAAGGTCCCTTCCAACTTTACTACTATTATTATTATTATTATAAGTTAAATGTTAATAGTCGTGTGTGTATCTGATAGTGTTTTGGTCACCAAAACATTTAAAAGGATTTCTAGAAAGTCAGAAGGGTTGGGGCTAACCTCACCTTGATGTTCCAAATGGCAGGGGTCATATCGGAAAAGGCTTGTCAGATGGAATTCCTTAGCATAGGGTCCCCAACCCCTGATCCGTGGACTGGTACCGGGCCACGGCATGCCAGCAACTGGGCCGCACAAACAAGCAAAGCCCTGTCCGGTCTGTGGAAAAACCTGTCTCCACATAACCGGTCCCTGGTGCCCAAAAGGTTGGGGACCTCTGCCTTAGCAGATGGGACCCACATGTCTTTAGTACCACTTCAACCTCTTAGGCCACTCCATTACAGATCTCAAAGTATTCATTTCAAAAAAAAGAAAGAAAGAAAGAAACTTCAACAACATAATTGTGCGAGACATTGCTGAACTCACATACAGTATACACCAAGAGGTTTCAGGCTATTTCAGGACATCTCAACAAGTATAATTGTTAATTGATAAGGTACTTGTAACCTGTCTGACATGAAACCTGCATAACTATTCTGACTTCCCCTGCCTTTCCTCCTCATCACATCTCAGTTTAAAATCTATAAAAGTTTAGCAATACCATGCATTTGGGGAACGAAGAAAGCTCATGCCTAATAAGTATTATAATCTCTGCAAAGGCACTACCATCTGATGTTTATCATGATGTCTGAAAAGGTGCTACTTTCTGATGATTGGTTACCATAGACTAGTATGGCTTTTCTACAGTATCTCTTTTCTCTAATGAATGGATATATGTAAGAACAAGGTTCTCAAGAGCTTAGAGCCCCCTCAGGGACATAAGTATTCTTAGATGAGGAATACTGTTGCTTCTTTAAGCTTTCTGGCTCTGTTTAAAGATAACATGACAAATTCTGTGACCTGATGATAAGGTCATAGAAAAATAATGGAAATCATGGTCCTCTGGGGGAAGCACTGTTCTGCAGTTTTCCTGTCCTCCTTGCTGTCTCTCGGGGTTCCTTCCTGACAGCTGACCTTAAACATTGGCATACTAGTTTAGAAGACCATTCCTAAAATCAAACTGAAGTGGATAACATTTTCCTCCCCTAGAGAGATTTTGTTTTTAATCTTTCTTCTTTCAACCTGTGGCCAGGAATCCCTGGAGCTCTACTTGCTGCTTGGAATGGGAAGTTAATGATTGGTACCCTGCAGGTTTCTCAGGGGGTAACTATGAACTCCACCATCACAATATTAATTAGCTTTTTTCCCCTTAATCTCTGAAGTCTTTTCAGAAGATGTTATTTATTACTAAAGAAAAAATAGCAAACAAAAAAATACAATCTCTCACTGCTGCCCCCAACAAGCTATTAAACAACAGTGGTTAGTTTAATTGGATCTGGCTTCTTAGCTTCCAAACTATGGAGAGCTTTAATGTCTTTGCACATAGATGGGTATTTGCTACCTCTATGACATAGTTCAGGACTACAGCTCATTAATCAAGTGGACAAATAAAAGTGCAACTGTTAGTCCAGCTCCTGTATTAAATAAAATCTGTTCCATGGCTTCTTCACCTTTTTTGCTTACTCCATACACATATGCTCTCCATCTCCATACTTGGAACCTGTCCAAGAGCGATTTGGATCAGGAAACAGAGAATGTCCTACTGGTAGGGAATGAATCCTTTTTGAAGATGAAAGAGTAATACAGACAGGTCAGGAAGGAGAGATTTGATGAAGACAAATTGAGCACTTCAACGACATAACTCAAAAATACAGTTGTAAGTATAGAATTCTCAATTGCTATAGCAATTTTTTGGTGCTCATGCTTTCTTGGTTACCGCTTTCATCATAGGGGGAAATAATGTTCAGGGATGCTTTTATTTGGCCATATTGTATGCTGTTACAATTTCCTCCTCCATGCCTACACCAGTGAGGCAGCAATTCAATAAGTGCCAGCTCTGAGGCAGCAATTCATCTGGTGAAGTTTTCCTTATTACAACATTTTTTTGAGTGTAAAATTGTATTTGTTGAGTTTATCTGTCAAGCAGCTATTAAATTTTCCTACCATAGGACAGGACAGGAAAGCTTTTCTGAATGGGCTTCAGTGTATTTTGTAGGCAGAGAAGAATAGTACCTGTTATTTTTTTCTCCTCCAGTTTCATATCTGCAACTTCAAGATCTCTTGACTTTTTATCACATTCTCAGAACCAAGCTGCCACCTTTATCCCTTGATATTCTGTTATTCTTGCTTATTCTCTGTTTATCCTAAGCATAACTATACATAAGGTATCCATAATCACCTACTTTGCTAGCATTCCATTTGGTCAGGTTTGAACTGAAATTGAAAAGCTACTGCATATTTAGTGTAAATACATGGGTACAATTAGTCATTGCTATTCATGGCAACTTAATGTAATCTGAGAAGAGCCTACTGTCTATTTCTTGAATGCATGCTTGCTTGCTTCTGCCTGTATCTCAACATCCTCCTGCAGCTGAGACACTTCAAGGGTGGCTTCAGTTGCTACACTCTGAAAATTATTTCCCAATTAGGAACTCTAACTTCTGCAGCCATATTTTTAAAGGGGTGATTGACTGATTGACCTAAAGTAGGCATGTCAAACTGCCGGCCCATGGGCCAGATGCGTCACGCCGAAATCATGCTCATGTGACATCACGAGTTTGACATGCCTGGCCTAAAGAATGCAAAACCTGTAAAGTGATCAGGTTGTGCCAGGCTTAACATACGTAATTGAAAGGAATCAATTATACTAAGCAGGGTATTTCCTTCCTCAGTGATTGTTGCTTCCTTGGAAGCTCTACTGTCTACTCTCCTCTCCTCATGTTATGTTCTTAAGCTAGTTTGCAGCTTCTGTTCAGATACCCATAGCTAAACTTACCCACTGGCTGCATCTCCATAAATCAGATGACCACTACATAGTAGCCAAGAGGTACAAGTAGTCCTCAACTTACAAAGACAATCAAGCCCCAAATTTCTGTTGCTAAGTGAGATATTTCTTAATTGAATTTTGCCCCATTTTACAACCTTTCTTGCCACAGTTAAGTGAATCACTGCAGTTATTGAGTTAGTAAAACAGTTAAGTGAATCTGGTTTCCCCATTGACTTTGCTTGTCAGAAGGTTGCAAAAGGTGATCACATGACCCCTGGACACTGCATCTGTCAGAAATAAGAACTAGTTGGCAAATAGTGACCATGAAGATGCTGCAACGGTCATAAGTGTGAAAAACAGTCATAAGTTACTTTTTTCAGTAACTTTGAACAATCATTAAATGAACTGTTGTAAGTCGAGGACTACCTGTACAAAACTTCCAGTTCTTTGCTTCCACCTACTGGTTGAGAAGTCAGATAGTCAATCAAACCATAACTTCAGGGAATGAATAAAAAATGTTTTCTGTACAGATGTGGGTTATACACTTCTGAAACTTTACGGGCCAAAAGTATCTTTCACAGCTTCTGGAGGCAGGTTGTTCCACTGATTAATTGTTCTAACTGTCAGAAAATTTCTCCTTAATTCTAGGTTGCTTCTCTCTTTGGTTAATTTCCATCAGCTGCTTCTTGTCCTGCCTTCAGGCACTTTGGAGAATAACTTGACTCCCTCTTCTTTGTGGCAGCCCCTGAGATATTGGAACACTGCTATCATGCTCCTAGTCCTTCTCTTCATTAAATTAGACATACCCAATTCCAGCAACCGTTCTTTATATGTTTTAGCCTCCAGTCCCCTGATCATCTTTGTTGCTCTTCTCTGTACTCTTTCTAGAATCTCAACATCTTTTTTACATCGTGGTGACCAAAACTGGATGCAGTATTCCAAGTGTGGCCTTACCAAGGCATTGAAAAATGGTATTAACACTTCACGTGATCTTGATTCTATCCCTCTGTTAATGCCATCTAGCATTGTGTTGACTTTTTTGGCAGCTGTCTTCTCTTGTAGACAAGACATGTCAAACACAAGGCCCGCAGGTGGGATCCAGCCTGTGTTGGGCCCAGTTCTGGTCACAGGACCACCCTGGAGACATCAAGGGACCAGCTCCTGCCGCCCTGCCCCAGCTTGGCCAGGCACCTACCCCCAGGGTCTTGGTACTGTGCTGGGCTGGGTTTCAGGTCTTGGTACCTTGGGTGCAAGGCCAGGGCCGGGTGTCCATCCACCACCCAGGGTGGCCCGTGTCACCATCCTGGGGATACGTGTGAAGCTCAAGACGGATGGCACCCACCCCAGTCCTGCCCCTTCCACTGGAGACCCCCGGATCCCCTCATAGCCCCATCCAGCTCCCCAGAGATGCTCCCCTGACAATAGTGACATCAAGCTGGTCATGCCCACCCAACCACGCCCATCCAGCTTTGTCCACCCCGACACCCAGGGCAACCACAATGCTAATGAGGCCCTCAATGAAATCAAGTTTGACATCCTTGTTGTAGACCTATTGTATATGTGGATCAAAATTGTTCCCTGAAAAAGGAAAACAAAGGGAAAGAAAGTTATTCATAATTTATAATCAGAAGGGGGGAAACCCCAAATCTTATTTTCATATCTGTGCTCCAAATTTTCATTCTGTCCGGCAGACTCATGGGGGTGGAGGAGATAGTTGGATAGCAAAGATTAAGAGAACAGAATTCAGTTTGACCAAAGGATCATTAGGCTAAAAAATGATCCAGTCCAATGTGTAAATCAAGGTGTATATCTAAAGGGACAAAAAGCATGGTTAATGCCCAGGTAGGAATCAATAAATACAAATAACTAAAATGAAGTTTAAAGCTGCAGGGCAAAACACATGTCTAGCTGTCAGAAAAATTGTAGTAAAAAAATTAACTTACTGTGTAATGCTTTTATGTTCCTGGATTCAGTCTGGACATATTAGCATCCATGTCAGTGCCAACTCTTGGGAATGTTGCTATTCCCAAGGAGCCTACCCTTGCAATATAGCACTTCTGTATCATTCTTTCCTCTTTCTCCAGCACTGGAGATAGAAAATCCACCAATGGGTTAGCACTGCATTTCTGCCCATTAGACCAAGTCAGCCAATTTGTCACGCCCATCCTAGGGTAGCCACTCCCCAGTTTTGACTCGGTCTTCAGCCCAGACGGACATGATAAATTGGCTCCCGGTCTAAGGCAGGTAATAGAGATTAAAATACTGGTGGATTCTATTCATCTCACATCACAGCTACTTCAACAGCATTGGGACCAGCACTGCTCAAATAGCCTGTGAAAGGCTTGGGGAAGTGGGTTCTTCCCTTCTAAACCTGGGATTAGCATTGAGAGAAATCCCTCTCCAACCTCCCTTCAACTGAACACTGCTAGGACCAGCGCTGAGCCTTCAATCCCTAAGGGAAATCTCTTTCAGCTGTTCAGCATTGAGACCAATGCTGCAGCCGGAGTTCGGAGACTTCAATTCCTCCTAAAAGAAATTCTTAGCCAACTGCTCAGCGTTGGGAGCAATGCTGCAGCCGGGGATCTGAGGTTTCATGCCTCTTGAAGGGAAATTCTTAGCCAGCTGCTCAGTGTTGGGATTAATGCTGCAGCCAGGGCTCACCCACTCCTCCGGAGGGGGGGTGGGGACTGCCTCTTTAGATTGTTCCAATCACAACCGAAGGCCAGCTGATTGGCGGACGTGGTTTCTGGGAGGATTTCCTACTGATTTCTCCCCCCCCCCCGAACCTTGTTGTGACCCTGCCGGCCGACTTTTCTCCCCGCGCGTCATTCTGAGCCACCCAGCCTCGTTGCCGCGCCAGGTTCCCCATTCTCCATCTTGAGCGCTGGGACACATGGAGATTGCAGAAGGCACTTTCACCTTCTGCCCTCTTCTTCTCAAATCTCCCGCCAGCAGGACGGAAACTCCCTCTTGCCCAATCATAAAGCTGAAAGGGAGACTTCTGCTTTCTCCTCCAATTATAGAATCGCTGCCATTTTTTCTTAGACAGCGGAACAGGTGTGGCAACAGGCATGGCAGCTCAGCAAGGCATTAAGTTCCGGTGGAGGCTTAAGTCTCCACGGGAACGAAGAAACATCATTGGCGCTCTCTCTCTCTCTCTCTCTCTCTCTCTCTCTCTCTCTCTCTCACTCACTCTCTCTCTCACTCCCAATAGGAGAACAGCGTGGCTGTTCAGCACACAATAACTACCTCACATCGCGCTGCAGTCTCCCCCCTCCTCTCACCCTCGATTGTTCAGAGATTGCTAAACTAATTAAACGGCATAGATATAAAGATAGAAATAATAAATAAATAAATAAATATTTGAGATCACGTTATAATAGTTTTTTTGCCCAATCCTGGTGCACCCATTACCCTGACCACCACCACCCCACTTCTTTCAGCGCCATCCGCTACAAACAAGCAGCCATAGACAAGACTGAACCCCAAAGGGGTGGGACAGCCGCTGTTCCTCTACCAGTCTGGTGATCAGGAGAGCGGGATGACCATCTCCTGCTCCACCTGCTTTGCCCATTTCGCCAACTGATCGCCTGCCAGAGCTCCTTTTCGGTATCACTGGGATAGCTCACCTAGGATGGAGGAGCCCACGGTGTCTCAACCCATGAGCATTGCCTCCCCTCCCACCAGCCACAAAAGACAAAAATCCTCCAAGCAGGAGGCGGCAGGCAGGATCAAAGCCAAGGCTAAGACCATTTCTGGAAGGAAATCTTCCAAGTTGGCTGAGAAACAGGCTAGCAGAAGGCACCAGGCTCTGGAGAAAGAGTTCTCCAAAGCACAAAAGCAGGCCAGAGCAAAAGCAGAACAAACAGAGGAGGCACCCTTTGATCTTACTTTGGGACCCTCTACCCAAGGAGTATGGTTTTTGGAAGGGTCCCCCCAGGTCTCTGAGGTGGGTCAAGCCCAAGCAACCCACCAACTACTGCTGCCACCACGGGCCACACAGCCCATACCTGAGGCCACTTTCACCCCCACAGCAGCAGGACTCGGGGGCGGAGCCCGAAGTCCTCCCCTCTGAGGATTGCCTCCAAACTCTAATTGAGCAGGCACTTCACAGAATACTGGCCGCTAGGAACAACTATGGGCCGAGACCCGAATCCGTGATTGCCATACCCCCACCCAGTTTCCAACCAGGGGAAACCAGATATCAGGACCCCTCCTCCCCATCATGGTCCTTTCACAGCAGGGGTTTCTCTCCCACGGAGGATGACCAACATGACATGTCATGGTGGGGGGAGGAAGATCCTCCAGATCCCCCCCCCCCATTTGGAGGATTATTCAAAGATTCAAGGAAGGGTATTCACCCTTCCTTCTTCTTACCACTGCTTCACAGAGCCAGCTCCATAGCCAACATTGGCCTGGATCATATTCCATAGCCAGAACCACCGCCCACTTCAGATCCGTTATTTTTAGAACCCGTGGTAGCTCAGCACCACGTCCCTTACCCGGAATTCTTTCGGAATGCCATCAAGAAACAATAGACATCATCGGGCACCTTCCCAACACCGGGGGTTAACAGACAGGAAGTTATTTAGCATAACACCAGAACAGTCACAGGATCTCAAGGTTCCTAAGGTAGCCAAATCCTTCAGTTTCCTGTTCTCCCTGTCCACAGTGTCGGGAGACATGGCAGAGGTATTAAAGTCCAATGACAGGAGATGGGAACTCACATTCCGCAGGACCCACCAGGCGGCGACGTGGACAGTAAGAACCGCCATCTGTGCATCCTTTTTTGCAAGAACCTCCCTACTCTGGATCCGTCAACTACAAGCCAGATTTCCCCAGGAGGAGGTACATACACAACAGGACCTGAGCAAGCTTGCTGCAGCATCAGAGTACATCTCTGATGCCACGCTACATGCTGCCAGGTTTTCATCCAGAGCAATAGCATCCAATGTCTCAGCACGTAGGATGTTATGGCTCAAACACTGGCAAACTGATCCAAAAGCCAAGTGGTGCCTAGCTACGACCCCATACCAGGGTGGACAGTTATTCGGTGAGGCGCTGAACCCTTACCTGACCGAAAATAAGGATAAGAGGAAGGTACTGGCCCACTCCAGCAGACGGGCCAACAGGCGTCCAACCTCATACTCCTGTAGGCAGTCCTTTCAGATGGGAACGGGATCCCCTCAGCCACCCGGCCCTTCACTCCTAGGCAAGACTGCCAACAGGACAGGCCCCATCCCAGACCCAGGCACCAAACCCAGAGCAAATGGCCCTTCGGGAAGGAGGGCGCCCTACAGAAGGTTCAAGTGACTCTCGAGTGGACGCCCCCATAGGTGGCAGACTGGCATTCTTTACCTGCCAGTGGGAAGCCACCACCATGGACCCCTGGGTTCGCCAAATCATCTGCTACAGCCTATCCCTGTATCCAGCCTCCCAGAACGCTTCATCCCTTGTCCTCAATCAAGGAACCCGCCAAAAGCAAACTCATGCAAGAGGCTATCCAACACCTCCTAGAGATAAGGGCCATAGAACAGATTCCAGCTAGCAGGGGGGCACCCAATCCAGGTCCCTCATGACCGAGGCCCAAGCTCTGGGACACTGGGTGGAGGCAAACCTTGCCTCCATCAGGACCGAACACATTTTGGGGGAAGCGAACAGACAAGTGGCCTTCCTAAGCAGGTCGACCATGGATCACTCCGAATGGCATCTGCATCCAGACCTATTTGCGGAAATAGCACAGAAGTTCGGGCGGCCAGTCATGGACTTGTTCGCGTCCCTGACGAATGCCCACAGCACATTCCACTCGCAGTGCTGCGGCGTCCGCAGCGTGGGCCACACAGGCCCCTATCGAGGAGGTTTGCAGGGCGGTGACATGGTCTTTGCCCTCCCCATTTATCCAACACTACAAGATAGACCGTTTTGCCTCCACGGAAGCCTCCTTTGGAAGGAGGGTTCTTCAGCAGGTAATCTCAGCGGACACAGCTTCGGCCTCTCCATTTCACCCCCATCAGGACAGTGAGTCTTTGGTATGTCCCATTGGTGGATTCTCCATCTCCAGTGCTGGAGAAGGGGTGTTGTCTTACCTGAACGCCTTTTCTCAGCACGGAGATGGAGAATCCACTCCCACCCTTAAAATCAATTAGCTCATAGTAGGGTACTGGGAGCCAACATGTCGAATGGTAGCATCGCCTTCGCCTTCGTCAAAACTGGGGAGTGGCTACCTTAGGATGGGCATGACAAATTGGCTGACTCGGTCTAATGGGCAGGAAGGCAGAGTTAACCCATTGGTGGATTCTCCATCTCCGTGCTGAGAAAAGGCGTTCAGGTAAGACAATGCCCCTTCTCCATCAGAGGCACTGATCTAAACCCCAGATTTAGAGACTGGGGGGTATTAGCTAAGGATCATGATGTACAGAATCCATAGAACTGGAATTCAGCGTTGCTGGAACCTGAATCCCAAATAAGCAAGCTTCTTTCTGTGCCTCTTTCTATGCTTTTTATTACATCTTTCTTTTCCTGGTTATGACTATTTTCTTATTCTCATGATTCCCAAACTCTGTGCAAGGATGTCAGAGGGCTGCAGCAAACTCATCAACGGCAACACAGGGCACACAGTACATAGTTTGGAAACTGCTAGGGGTGCCATGAGCCAAGAACATCTTATTCTAAAGCAATTGTTCATTCAAATATGGTTAATGGAATTATTTTCAATAATAAATAGTCTGAAGGAAAAAATGCAACTCAGACCAGAATCATGACACAAGAGGAAGGGTAACTACTTTCCATATGTAAGGACGGGGGGGGGGTTCTCATTCGACAAAATAATACAATGAAAGAAAATTTAAATTCCTTTCCATGCAGTGTTCTAATTATAAATACATCTATGACCCACAAATACAATTTGCTGGAGACAGAGCTCATTCCTCAACTCTTTGCCTTCAAGTTAGTTATTGTTTTTGGTCAACCCCATGCTGATTGCCAGTTTCTGAATGGCCAAACTATTCTATTTTGCAAGAGCAGCTTCTGTATATTTTCCTAAGTTCTAATGTGTCCACGTGGTCAAGGGGACCTTATTTATTTATATTTATTCATCTGCATTGAATACTGGTATTCCTCTGTACTTCAGATTTGACCAATAGGTAGCCCAACAGTATGAGCAGAATCCTGCAAACAGATGGAGTGTTATGGATGGATCCTTTTCTGGGGGGGGGGGTGAATGAGATACATTGACTCAGAAGCTTTTACTGTTACATAACCTTCACTAAGCTGAGAATTCTGGATGCAGGAACAGGGTTGTTAGCAATCTTTGCCTTGTTATCAAGGCTGGAGGAGGATGAGACTAGGGAGCAAAACAGGGTGTCCTTTGAAGACTTCCTTATTATCCTTCCGGATTCCACCAACATCCATCTGTCATACTTTCCCTATTTCTATCCTATTGCAACTGGCGATTTTCTTAGGCAAATTGTCATTTGCATGATTGGATGCTCTGGTACATAATGGAACCTGATTATTAGCTTCTGCTATGTCCCTTTGTCTGGTTCAAAATAGCAAATAATAGACTGTATCTAGATAACGGTATATTTTTCTTTAACTCAGAAGGCTTCAGAAGTTGTCATTTTCATTCTCTGTTTAATGCAAACTTCCTCCTAAGAATCATAATGCTGCTTGGTTTCAAGGAAAGTGCTGTTGTGTAGTTTATAGATAGCTCAGGAAATTGGCAGGTTTGAAAGAAGAAAGTCAGATTACCCACACAAATACACACACTTCAAAAAGATGGATGTTAGAAGAGAGCAGTGAATACAATTCAACAGCCCACGGAGCCATCTAAATCCAGCAGCAAGATCCCTGATTTGCGGTGGTGCAATTTCCTTGCTATCTTCTAACCAGAAATGCTCTAGAATAAGTTTACCATACTTATCAGCCTCTTCCAGAAAGTTTCCCCCAAAGTGGCCTTAACAATGTTATTGCTGTTATGATATTCTACCTGTGAACATGCTTTTGTGAAAAAATAAAGCCGATTCCTGGCTGAAAAATATTGGCTGTTCTTGGTACATGGGAAATTTAGATGAGCAGCCAGCATAATGAAAAATCAATCTTTGCCATTCTTGACCTGGAAGTCTAGTCCTGTAATGAACATCAGGATAATTATGTTACCAGGCCTCATATCAATGGATCAGATGTAAATCTGTCTATAATAAATAAAGTGTTTTGTTTGGAACAAAAATTCAGAAGAGAAAGAGACTTACATGTGATAGCAAAGCAGAATCATTATATAATGCACAGAGCAAATGAGTCAGAGAGCCCAGGCCAATTTAACCATAAATTGGACTTAGTCTTAAAGGGTGGTTTATTTTTAAAAGTTCTAAAGAAAATTGCTTCTTTGTTGGGAGAAAATATTTAACATTAGTTAGAAAGTCTGTTTTACCCACTTCTATCCAACTTCTGTATGGCAGTAGTGGTATTGCACAACTTAGGGAAATAGGTTAGTGAAAGCAATACACAGTTACAATTTAAGATACAGATTTTTAAAATTCAAATAGGTACTTGATAACTGTCAGGAGAATTACAGGTGGGTATGCCAGTGGAGGTGGTTTACCTTTCCCAGTTGTACTATTATCCTAATGGACATCATTCCCTATTGTTTGTATTGGGACGCAAACTGGCTTTGACAAAAATGGGTCTTTTCAATGCAAATAGTCTCAACTTCTTGGTGAATGCTCTTTAAAAATCATGTGTGAAAGGTGTGCATGAATTTAACATCACATCCATCATTGGGGGGGGAGAGGAGAGAGAGAGAGAGACTAAATGGTTTGACTTAAAATGTGATTAATCCATCATTAAATGAATTAAAATGAAAGGGTTTTCTGCATGTAGTACGAAACTTTATTTTATATATACTGGCACAAGTTTTTGTTGGAATATTTAATATTTTGGATTGTATTTTAAACTGAAAACTGCAGTTGCAACTCTTCATATAGATAAAAAGATAATGATTGACTAAACAGGGGTTAACTATTAAGGAGTCTCTCCCATGGTTACTTTAATAAAAGCCCTTTAAGTGGTCAGTTTAGAAGCCTGCATTTTCCACCAGCTTGTTCTTTAAACATTGCTATCTTCCCAGCAATTTCATTCCCTGTTCTGATATTTATGCTATTGCTTTTACATCTGCTGCACCCATGTGCACATTAGCTGGCCTCTTGGGCCTCTTATTAACTATAATTTTTGCTTCAAATCCTTGTCTTGCAGTTTTGGTTGAAGACGGTATCCAGGGAACCCATTTCTCTCTCTGGGAGATGCCTGCTGGTTGTTGCTAAGGTTGCTTCCACAGTAACATGTGCATCTTGTTTACACGTTCATCGGAAGAAGTTGCACTCAGCTAGTTCCACTAGTATCACCTAGGGAGCAACAGAAGGAAGTGCTGGATCTGCAGTCTTACAATCTTGCACTAAATCCTTTCTCCTCCCTGAGGAACTGTGTCTAATCCCCTTCCAAACACTTCACTGACTGCATTTCATGTGGAGCTCCAAAAGTTGCATTGCCTGCTCTAGTGAAGGAAAGAGATCCGGAGGTGAAAAGGAACACACAACTTTTTCTGGGCTGTTTCCTCACTGAACCCGTTCCCTTGTTGTCAAGATGACGAATAACTCTGCAGATCATCATCCTGGGAACTCTGTGGCAGAAGGCAGCTATGAAGGGGACTTTGGCTGCTCCGTTATGGACTTACGGAATCTTATGGAGCTTCGCAGTGCGGAGGCAGTGTCCCGAATAAATGATACCTATGGGGGAGTGCATAATATTTGCAAGAGATTGAAGACCTCACCAATTGAAGGTAAGGAGTTTATTACCTTGATATGCAGGTTGTGAGGTTTTGCTGGCTAAAGAAATATAGGAAACCAGAAAGTGCCTTTAAGCTTTACGTTTTTATTCAGCTGAATAGAGACGGACCCCTCTAAATGAGAGGAGCAACAAATGACAAGAAATCCTTATATTATTCTGTATAATTACATAAGCAACCCATCCAGCAAAGCTGATATACATAAGATAAAGATTGCACCCAGTAAGTCTGGCACACTGTAGATAAGAAGGGAGAAAGCAGAAGTAGCTAAACACGTTCCCATTTGAGTGTTTGTTAAAGATATCGTATATTCTTGGATGGGTTGGGACACTGGGTGTTATCCTTGCTGTCCTTTCCTAACCCTGCATCCAGGACTCTGCAAGTGACTAAAGAGAGAGGGGCCATCTGTATATATTCACAAGTAATACTGTTCCCTAACTCCTGGTCATCAACCTTGGTGGTAAAACAAGTATTTCTACGGATTCTAAAGACTTGATTGCATCTCTTCCCTCTTCCCCCCACCTGCCCCATGCAAGAATTTGTGATAAAATTACTTTTTCATTGCCTTCAAATGGCTGCTAAACAAGGACTACCTGTAGCTCACAATGAAGAAATTTTGAATGACCAGGGAGCAACCATAGGCCAGAATAGCTTTGGGGGGGGGGAGGATTTCTATTTTTCCAAAAATGAACAGGAAATTCCAGAACTTCTGTACTTTATATTAAGATTCCTCTCTTTGGTTGTTGTTGTTGTTGTTAGCCAATCACTAAAGCTAGCGTGCAAAAATTCCAAAACTATAAAAAAATTTGATGGTGTTAGGAAACTTTTTTAAAAAGTGTGATTCATCTTTTGATTCTGGGTTTTAATATGGTGTCTTTACTGCTTTAAATTACTTACAGTATTTATGGAAAGAAAAGAATAGAGAAAATAGGTTGAATAAATAAAAAAGCTGGGTAGAGTAGTGGTTAATTTTTTGGTTGCTATCTAATCCAGCATAGTTTGAAGAAGAATATGTATTTCCTTCACCACATATTAAAACACTGAATTACAGGATATATAGCCCTCCAAGGCAAACTGTAGGTGCTTCTATATAAAAATTCCCGGCTGTCCTGTTCTACTTTAGAAGCAGAACAGGAAATTTGTAAGTAAGAACTTTATTGTGTCTAAGTCTTCATTCAAAGAAACCCATCTATGTGCATTTCTGAGACATAAAAATGTAATAAATGTTTTTGCCTCTTAAATATATTATGGTACAGATGGGTATGGGTACTTTAGTTATGCTAATTTTTATCTTCTAAGGATCCCCAATGTGAAATTGACTTCCATGGGTAGTATAGAAATCATACTGAAATTATTGATTTGAATAGAAATTCATTTTCTGGAAGAGTAAGCATGCTTCAAAAATGGAAGCAAAATAATTTGGACATAGAAATTATAACTTCTTATAGGAATTTTCTGAATATTTATATTGTTGTATATGTATGTGTGTGTACACACACACACACACACACATACACATATGAGGCACATATACACACGTGTGTGTGTGTGTATGTAATGTAATTAAATTGTATAGCAAGTTGTGAAAAATAATGGCTGCTTTTGATAACGGTGTCTGGCTGTGCAGCTTTAAAACTAGTTGTAGTCCACAAGCAGTAAGACATAGCATGAAGGTACTGTCAGTTCTATAGCCGTTTAATTATGAATTCTCTGCATAACATTTTAACAGTGACAGGGTAGAGAGATGTCTCCCCTCAGTGACCTAAGGTACACAGAGCTAAATAAAAATAAATTACACATAAACTAGAAGGGGTATAAGACCTTATCTCTCCTTTCCTCTTTCCAGATTTGAAATCTTGTTTGTCAAAGTGCAATGTCAAGGGTTTTAGTTTTCTTTTTAGCCTTATAAATGAGAAGAAGCACTTTTAACAAGTTTGTGAAATCTCATTTTAATGGACTAATTGGGGGATGGAGTGTCCTACTTAGGAAAGACTATTGCCAGAATGTACATAGCACATACGTGATGACATATGATGCAGATTAGATCATTTATGTCATTTGTATCAATGTATATAATTTGCATGGAACTGAAGTCCAACAAAATAAGTTTTCATGTTTGTAAAAAATATAAATAGCCACACAGAATCCATGGATTATAGGTGTAATTAAGAATAAAGCATAGTGGAAATTGTACAATTGTACAAAATGTTTGAAATAAGATTTTGTATTATTCAGAATTTCTCACCAAATTAGAACTTATTGGATGGGAAAGTATGAGCTGCCTCTATTTTTATGGATTATTAACTCGTTCAGAATTTTTTTAACATTACTTGGTTCAAAGAAAAAAACATCTAATTGCAATTGACCTATGTTTTTTTTTGGGGGGGGGGAAATAAAATGAAGGATTGAATGAATGATAATTTGTCCTTCAATTAGAATGATGAAGTGTTCTTTGGAGAGAAGGCATTAATACTATAAAGAAAATGGCCAGATCCAGTCATATAAGGGACATGGCAGTGTAGAATGGCAGCTGCATTAGAAACGGTGAGACACCAACTTCTGCCCTTTTCTCTGTGTGCACTTTGAAAACTTGCAGGTTATTATTAGCTCTCTGGTTTTGTAGTGTAAGCAGCAGATTAGCATATTTCACAGCTGCAATTGGGAACAGGAAGTGGCAAGGGAAAGACAATCCTAAGGTGTAATTAGAGAAGGAGGGCTGTCCTGGTGGAAATGCCAAATCTGGATCATTGAAGCATGTGTTTCCTGTGCCAAGTGATCGTATACATCTGGGGGTACACCACTGGTTGGGCTATGATCCAGCCTGGTTGTCTCATCAAGCCTGACTTATTTTCTTCTCCATTCTGCTTTCAGAGATTTCACCTTTAGACCCACATGGCACTTTTGGCTAATGCAAGTGGTCAGGCAGTAATCGCCTGGGAGTGGAGAACAGATTGGAAAACTGCTAGATGAAATTCTCATTGCCAAGTAGGGGTTGAATAATGATCAGGCGTTCCTGGTAACTTAGCATCCTTTCTTCTATCTCATGAAAAATTATCAGAGCTGCCACTGTGCTGATGATCTCTTTCATAGTAATTCAAGAGAACTAATTCTGGGCTGACCTCAGATTGCAAGCAGTCTTATGGATCAGTTGTCTGAAGAATGTGGATGCTGAGCTGTATTGGTTCTCAAATTGGTGTAAAACATGACCACAACAGGTACACGAAATTGAGTTCATATCACTCCAAAATATAAAAAAAGATCTGGATTGTTTAGTTGTCTTCCAGGCTCGGTACATGTTATTCATCTATTTAAGCCAGGGGTCTTCAAACTTGGCCCTTTTATGACTTGTGGATTTCAACTCCAGAATTCCTCAGCTAGCGTGCCATAAGTCATAAAAGGGCCAAGTTTGAAGACCCCTGATTTAAGCCTTTCAAATGGTTTTATGGCTATTTTATGATGAACAAACCCAAGTATTTCTGAGAACATCCCCTCTACTCAACAAAATCATACAGTTAACACAGAGAAAGGACATCTTCCTGCATCCTTCCCAGACAGCGGACTGTGTTTCCTTTCTAGGAAGGATTTGCTCTCATTTTTGGTGCTGATGATCTCCTCCATCCAAAGGAATTAAGATACATAGTTTCAATTTGGCCTTTTAAATAGTAATGTAATAACTTAACGTTTTTATTATTTATGCCTTTTAGTTTTTATGGTATACTAACAGGAGTGGTATTTGTTAAAAAGCTGTAAACAAATAGTAAATAAGTAGTTTAATACTGCAATTAACAATAATGCCTTTATTAATGTAGTAATTAAGCAATTTATATAAAAGAATAGGTTTAGCATGTTAGCAATGTATGTTTATCTGTAAATGTGCTATTTCTTGAATGAGAAGATACTGATTTTAGAGAAAACGGATTTATAGTTGAAACAGATACCCCCCCTCCCCAAAGTTTTTTCCCCCTCTTAAAAGAACAATAAAAACCAAGTTTCCAAATGGATTAAAAGTTGATTCACTGCAGAAATTTGTTTTCAATATTTGAATAATGACAGCGAGGAGCCAAAGTTCCTCTATCTTATTTCTGTCCTTATAGATAATTAGTTCGTCTCCTATATATATTTGTGATCATGGCAAAACATTTTACATTGCCTGTAGTCTTATTCATGCAGCTCTTCAGACTTCTTAGCATCTGGGATGAACTAAAATTAGTTAAAGTACTAAATGGGCCTCAAGTCAGTTCAGTTGTGGGCAACTTGTAATCACATTGCAATAACAGCTCTTGTTTTAATTTCATATAGCTCTTTGACAATTTCAAAAGTCCTTTGAAAGAGATTCAGACTTCAGGCAAGCCTTTTCTGTAACAATCTGCTCTGTGGAAGAAAATAAAAGAAGAAGAGGGTCAAAAAGACAGGAGAAAGAAGAGGGCAGGAAAAGGGAAAAAATTATGTCCCCACTTATTTTTGCTCTCTGCTCAACTACTGTATGTTTTCATCCACCATTGGCATACAATATAGTTTCCCGCAGGTTATTCCTTCAGAATGGAATCCTTGACCTTAAGTTGAAAAGCAACTGACCCTTGTCCTTTGGAAAAACTAGAATCCCTAGATACCTTGCTTTTTATTTTTTATTTTTATTTGATTTTTCTAAGGCAACCCTCAAGGTGTTTTAGAAATAGAGATAAAAGATAATATGTTCAGCCATTATTCTGTTGTTGTTCGAAAAGCCATCCAATTCCAAGTTTTCAGTGGTTTTGGTTTATGAAAAAAAACATACCAATAATTTAGAGTGTGTGTATTCTATCTGGAGATGCAACTTATTTGTATTATCTTTTGTATTTTTAGTAGAAAGCGATTGCTACTGCTGTAGGTTTTTACATACTATATGGCCTAAAAAAAGCAGCTAGGACAGGGAATGAAGGATTTTTCTAAATTTGGTATCTTTAAATAAGATATTATTATGGAGGTTATAGTCCAGCAATATTTCAAGCATACTTCAATACTTGCAGTACAGTCCAGCGTACTCTGCTGCACTGGGGTTTATGGTTTGTGAAGTTTGGTTGGTGGGGCAGCCATTTACTGCTTCTCACAGCTGTGCCTCTTCCCTGACATGTACTTCATCTCCAAAGCTGTGAATAAGCACTAAATCAGCCATGGGGACATTGCTGTCTGGATAGAGCTCTCAAGATTAGCTATCTTGTGTACCAAATGGGAGACTTGGATGCTGCTCAGATGAATTGTATGGGAAGCCCCAGAAACTTTCCTGTGAGTAATGAGGAAATTATTGAGTGCATTTTGCTGATTCAAGCTGTCTGCTGAGACTATTGCAATATAAGAGTTCTCTGTGGACAATTTACACTGCTGAATCCTAGCCAAGCAGCCTCTATTGCCAAGAATGTGAGTGCCCAGTTCTCACCTATTCCAGTTTTTCTTTTTTTGTCCTCCTCTACTTAGCATTAAGCCCACTATAACCTTAAACAGAAGCAAAGCCTTCAGTCTCTTAATTTGCCAAATTCCTGAGGCTGGCTTTTTTATGCCTCACATTTTTCCAAAGGGAAGGAAGCCAAATGTTTAGGCAGCCAGCTCTTGAAGTTTACATATAAGTAAGTGATTCAGTAAATGCTTTCGCCTATCCAATGTCCTTTTCAAGAGAGAGGTGGGGGGGGGAGGAATGAGAGAAGCTGTTAGAAGCTCAGAAATATTCTCCAGTAAATGAATAGAATGAGTGGAGCATCTGAAATACCACATAAGGTAGCCTAGTGAGCCAAGCAACATCTGAGAGTGCGAAGTTCCTCATTTTGTTCAAACTTCCCTTTCCATTGGTTTTAGTTTCTTGCTGAACATGGGCGCCTCTCCTTGTAAGGAGAGAAAAAGACACAGGCATGTCTTGAGCAGAGGTGTGAAGCTGCAGGACACAGCTTGACAAACTCTTGAGTTTATTGCTTCTTATATACTTGTTACATACACCAACTTAACCATTAGATGCTGACAAAGGTTTCTTCATTGGAAAATGTCTTCACGTAAGCAACTATTTTCTAGTAACACATTACATGGTCAAAGACCAGGTAAGAACAAATGCAGGTAGATCAAAAGGAGAAAGAACTGAAAAAGACAGGAAGAGATAGGAAGGAACTTAAGCATATTATCTGTTTAGTAGGTGAGGCATTAAGTCAAAAGGGTATGACATTCTGGCTGCTTCACTGGGACAAAGGGTATCAAAAGGTTATGAGGTTTATGGTGGGGGGGAAAGCACAGCAGTTTGCTGCGCATGCATTTTTCCCCACATCTCCTTATCCTCACATTGTTTTGTTCTGTTAAAAAAAACCCTCTTGTCTCAAGATAGATTGATCTTTTTACATTTTATAAATGATTTTTAAAACCATGCATTTAAAATACAAGCTGAATAATTGCAATGCAATTAAATCAAATTGCAAAAGTATCTAAATAAAAATAAACAAAATAATCTGAAATGCTGGACTTTCAGGTAAGAGGGAAGTTTAAGATTCTTTTACAACAGCAATAATAATGAATAGTACCTGATATTGACTTTTATACAGAATTAATATTATTTAGAAAGATTCCTCTTTGTGAGCCTGGCTGATTTCGAGAAATGGGATAGAAAAGGGGGGGAGGCAAGTCAAAGGTGTCTGCTTCTATGGAGTAAAGACCTGCCGTGAGTCATTTGACATGAAATACTTTCTCATCTCCCTTGGGTGAAGCTAGTGTCAGCAAATAAAGCCATGATTCACTTGCTGGCAGTAATAGCTACTCTTCTTCCACTCCCCCGTTGCTTTATTGACCCCATTTCTATCTACTCCTATAACTCCATGCTGAGGGAAGGTCCATCTATCAAATGTCAACTTGCCTTTTACCTATTAGCAATATAGGATAATTTCTTAATGCAGAGGTGATAATTCTTTTAAAGAGGTTAAGATTCTCTCTTAAGGCCTGCTTAACCCTCACTGAATATCCTAGTCCCTAATTAGAGTGCTATTTACTACCAAGCTTGACTAAACTTGTGTGACATTTCAGTCTGGAAAGCAGTGGTTACATGAATTGGTTGTTCTGTTATGGGAGGGAAAGAATTCTATATATCAAAAACTTTCATGTCAAGCAGTATTTGTGGAAGAATAGGAGCAAATTCAGTCACGTCCCACCTTCATCCACAGGTGGAAATTGTATAACATAGGAAACTGGTATTCCCAAAGATTGCATTATTTGCACTTTCTGATTTTCAGCAGAAAACTAAAGGAAATAGATGATTAAGCCTCTGATACTTTTAAGAAAAAAATAAACGTAACTCAGCCCCTCTGGAAACAGGAAAAAAATGGTCAAAATTTTTACCCTTGCCAACTCTGGTGGCGTTCTATTTCCTGGGTCTCTTAGCCAAAAACATGGTATTGCCAATAATAAAAATACTAAATTTTCTACTGACTGTTCTGTTTTGGTTGACAGCCAAATGCAGATTTTCTGGAATATGAGTAGAAGGGGAACTATCTTGTCCAGTATAAAAATATTTTTTCTTAAATTCCACAGGTTGAACCTCCTTTCCTCCATCTTTTTCACTTAACTCAAATTTAAAACCAGAAAGTTATTTTAACTTATATATTTAAGATAATAGTATCTAAGGAGAGAGTGAGTTACCATACAATATCCTTGAATTGTATAGTATGTTCATACTCTGCCTCTAACTTCTTGATTATAGCGAATGTTTTTTTTATAGAATTCACAAAGAGTTTCTAGACTAACAGCAAGAATAACCACCAAGCCAGTGCTTTCAATTTTCTTTATGCATCACAAAAAGACATTATTTGTATCTGTTTAGCTGTATATAGAATTAAAATGTTGTTGTTTGGGAACTGATAAAATCATTAACAAATTAAAACTCACAAGGGAAAACATTGCTAACCATTTCTCTTTTGAAGCTGTCTTGCTTTCCCCAAAACATACCTTCCTCCCAGTTCCTCTACTATTCCATCTCCAGGGCTCTCCTCCTTAGACCATTATTATTCTACTCTTTTGGAAAAGTCATGAAATTCAGTTTTTATATATGATAACCACAGCAAGATTATTGTATGCACAATGATGGAAAGATCTGGCAATACCCAATGGAGGTATGGTTGGTAAAAATGATGAGACTTGCTAAGGTGGTCAAGTTGACCTGTTCGGATAGAGAAAAGACATTTTATTTATTGCTGACTTGAAACTCCTTATGGACTTTTAGGATAAAAGAAAAAAAATGAATTTATGAACCACATTTTTGAGGATTAGTTAGGATAGATTATAGACAGAAGTCACAATGTAACTTTAGAGAATTGTCAATTTACAATTAACTGCTATAAAAAGTTCTGAAACCACTTTTTATAGCTTTTTTAAAAACAAATTTACTTTTTTTTTCTTTTTTTCCCTTTAGGTTTCTCTTTTATTTCCTCCTTTTTCTTTCTTTCTTACTACTCTATTTTATTTTGTATTAATTTTTCTCTTGTTTTTAAAATTTTCAGTAAAATTATGTTTTAAAAAATCATTATTCCATTTTTGCATGATAATGAAAGAGAGCTCATAGCACATGATAAGCCACTTAAGTATGCGTTTTAAAAACAAACATCCATGTATATGAGTGTATGTATGCATGCATGTGTGTGTGTTTGTTTACAACCCTACACACACACACACACACACACACACACAAACGATGGATGGATGGATGATAGATTTCTGTCTTTTTCTCAACATCTCTCTAATGCTTCCTCTGTTGATGCCTTGCAGGATTAGCTTCCAAAACCATGGGTTTAGTGTATGTCACTGAATATGTTGCTAGCAATGTTTGCTTCACACAATTCATAATAGGATTAATGTCATTGTTCCAGTTGTTATTCTTCCCTTTATGTTGGTTTTTGATTGTTTCTACAACCAGATAGATAGACTGCAAGCAACTGCACTTCAGATAACAGTAAACTATTACCAGCACTACAAGTTATTTAAATGATTCCAGTAAATGAAAATCAACTCACGATAGAGAAGCAACCTAGAACTAAGGAGAAACTTCCTGACAGTTAGAACAATTAACCAGTGGAACAACCTGCCTCCAGAAACTGGTGAATGCTCCAACACTGGAAGTTTTTAAGAAGAGACTGGGACATCCATTTGTCTGAAATGGTATAGGGTTTCCTGCCTGAGCAGGGGGTTGGACTAGATGACCTCTATTCTGATTAATCTTTAACTAATAGAAATGAACTATGAACTCTTTGCTTAGTCCCCATTATCTAAGAAAGCAGCAGTAGGCATAGCTCAATCGCCCTAATATTTCAGCATTTGTAAGACATGTTGTGTGTACTATCCCTTGATGGGAATGTTTTTTTTAATGGAGAACATTCTTTGCATCCCCTAGCAATTTCGTAGTGAATCTCTCTTCTATACATTTGGGGACTTGGATCCTGGTATGTAAATGAGGTCCAGGTTTCTGAGCATCCAAGCTCAGAAATGGTGTAAGGTTTCCTGCCTAAGCAGGGGGTTGGACTCAATGACCTCCAAAGTCCCTTCCGACTTTATTATTATATTATATTATATTATATTATATTATATTATATTATATTATATTATATTATATTATATTATTTCTAGTGTCATGGTTATGGGATGCTCTTCTTAGATAGCAGAAACTCAGAAAAATCTGATAGCATGTTTTCCAACCAACATATTTTGTCATTCCTCAACCTAAGTGAGCTAAGCTCACAAAACCTTAGGCCTTTTAATTAATCTTATTCTGTAATTCAGAAAAAGCGCTACCAGAATCCTTCTGACTTTTTGCCATCATAAAACTTATATGGCTCTTGTTAAGTCCTTCCAATAATGGTGAATGATGAAGACACATCTTGTAAGGAACCACTCTTTATTTCGTTTTCAGCCAAAACACCAACAACGAACAAAGGCACACAGGCCTCTTTTTATATGACCAGATCCCCGGGTACAATGGCAACAAAACGTGCGCAAAGCCGACGCCGCTCAGTCTGGTCCCGGGCAGCTTCTGCAATGCACGGGACCATTGCAACGTCCCGAGCCTGCATTTGCAGGCTCTGGACACAACACCCCTCCCCCCTAGATTGAAAAAATCCTGACACCTTCAACATTTTTCTTTGGAAAGAGTGTCATACGTTCTCATAGTCAAAAGCATGGAAGGGAGTACCTGAGGTTGCCTTCAACCAAAATTCCCTCTACATTGTTTTGATGAATAGATATACCCGAAATCATTAAATAAAACAAAATAACATTTCTAGTCAATGACTTTAGGAGTATTACCCCTAGAACTGGACAGCAACTTCACAAAATCTTTAAGGTATTTGGGTGGGCACTTGGCCCTTTGTGACCTTCTTGAACCAGGAAAGTTTGCTTGGTTCCCCTGCTCGCCCACCTGACTGGGTGAGCCAAGACGTTGCTGCCCAAATGCCTCAGATGACCCTGGTGCTGTTGCCTGACCTACCTGCTCACCTGCCAGGTTCAGCAGGTCAGGACTTTGCTGCCCCACATACCCGGTTGTCCTGCCCATCTGCTGGCTGGCTGGACCCTCTGAGCCAAGCCAGCATCCCTTGCAGGGGTGGTATTCCCCAGGTCCACAATGGACCTTTCTTGGGAGCACTGTCCCTCAAACCCAAGGCCAGCAGATGGAGATTCTGGGGTAGCTACAGGGCCCCCGTACCCACTGGACCCCAAGGCCATGCCAGACGCACCAGATTCAGGAGTTTCCTCTCTGTTAGCCCCCATTCCAACAGACTTCCTTCTGGGAGCAATTACGGAATTTGGCCAGCTCCCATGCTGTGTTGCCAGTTCTCTTGTAGGATGTGAGTTGTTTGGATAGCCCCAGTCAGTCTCCCTGTCTGGAGCATTATCTGTAGTGTATGAGTAATGTGGATACCCCCGGTGTGTCTCCCTGGCTGGAGTAAGTGTGGGTGTGTGGGATGACTACCTGCCCCATGAATTCCTGTTCTGAGCACTTGCGGAACCTTGTGATGGGGAACCCATGGCCTCATCAACGGCCAGTGAAGGCTGATGACTTCGATCCCCAGAATGCAAATTATAACCTTCTTCCCCCCCCCCCCCAGAGCAGAGCCAGGAGTAGAAGGGTGAAAGTCCAGCCTTGCACGCAGCTGATCTATGTGCCGTCAAAGAATGCAGCCGTCTTCCAAGGTCACTTCATAGGACAAAGGTCCAGAGAACTTGCAGACCACAGCTGGTACCCAGAGATGACCAGGCCCGTAGTTCCGAGTCCAGACCAGATCATCCACTTGAAGTCTCCTCAGTGCCCACGGTTGTGACACCTGAGACACCACCCAGTCAAAGTGCAGTCTGTCCAGCTTAGTGATGAGCCGGCGACCCCAGCGAAGTTCAGCAGGGCTCTTCCCTGTGGCTGTGCAAGGTGGTGCGATGTGCAAGAAGAAAGTCTGCTAACCTGTGATGCCAGTTACCGTAAGTCAGTTTCTTGAGGGCATCCTTGGTGGTGCACACCATCCGCTCTGCCATTCCGTTGGTGGACGGGTGGAAAGGAGCCGAAGTTGCATGGCAGAACTCAGAAGAAGTAAATTGAGGACCGTTATCTGAAACCAGAACATCTGGAAGGCCATGAAATGCAAAAATTCCTCTCAACACCTGAATAGTCTTGGCAGTAGTAATGGAGGACACAGGAACAACCTCTAGCCACTTGGAATAGCTATCAACAACATCCAGGAAGAATTGCCCCTGAAAGGGCCCAGCATAATCTATATGTACCCTAGACCACGGGGTTTGAGTTTCTTCCCACCTATGAACTGGGGCCTGAGGCATTTCAGGCCGGGACTATTGGCACCTGTGCACCTGGGCCTCGGTAGCTCTATCAAGGCCAGGCCACCACAAATGGCTGCGCGCAAGCACTTTCATCCTGACTATACCAGGTGTCCCTCATGTAGAGAGATTAAGATTCTAGTCCTCAATGAGGCTGGGATTACTACCCTGCTACCCCATAACAGGCATCCCTTGAAAGTGGACAACTCATGCCTCTTGTGCCAGAAGCTTTGGAACTCAGTATCAGGCACTTGTCAGGCCATCCTGACAACACCCATGTCAGCACGCGTGTAAGTGTGTGATCAGTGGCAGTTTCTGCAGCCACATCCCTAGCATTGAGGGGAAACTCAGGCAGTTCTTGAATGGACAGAATATTAACAGCTGGAGAGGATCAGGCTCCAAGTTTGGCAGGGGTAATCTACTCAGGCCATCTGCATGACCCATTTCCTTTCCAGGCTTATGAATTAACATGTAGTCATATGCTGACAGGAAAATGGACCATCTCAGCGTACGAGGAGACAGGATATGTGGAGTCTGTTTGGTCGTGGTAAACAACCCCAACAAGGGCTTATGATCAGTATAGACTGTGAAATGGCGGCCATATAAGAAATCATGAAATTTCTTAATGCCAGCCACAACTGCTAAAGCCTCCCTGTCAATCTGAGTGTAATTTCGCTCTGCAGAAGACAGGGTCCTGGAATAATAGGCCACAGGGACCTGTGTCCCATCAGCCTTCAGGTTGCTAAGTACAGCTCCCATGGAGATGCATCGCAGGCAATGCAAAGTACAGCTCCCATGGAGATGCATCGCAGGCAATGCAAACAGGTAGCTGCTCATTGAAGTGAGCTAACACTGCATTAGAAGTAAGCAAGGCTTTAACCTCATTGAAACTTTTTTCATGGACTTTGGTCCATTGCCAACAGGCTTGTTTGTCTAAGAGCCTGTGTAAGGGTTTTGCTATTGCAGCTTTATGTGTCAGAAATGCATGGTAAAAGTTTAATAGTCCCAAGAAGGCTTGTAGCTCACCCTTGGGGCCTGCTGAATAGCTTCCAATTTAGATTTAGAAGGGTGAATGCCTTGAGCATCTATCCTGAATCCCAAGAAGTCAGTAGAATGGACTCCTATCTTACACTTGTCCTTCTTTAACTTAAGGCCTGCTCTTCTAAAACGAAGCAAGACAGCCCTTAATCTCTCTGCCAAGTTTTGGGACGATTCCCCAGCAATGAGAACATCATCAAAATATGGGCAGACTCCAGGAATACCCCAAAGTGTGTTCTCCATGACACTTTGGAATATGCCAGGGGCTACATTCACCCCAAATTGCAATCTCTTTACTTTGAAAGCTCCTCTATGATTTACAGTGGTTTGAGCCTCAGCAGCTGCCTCATCAATAGGCAACTGTTGATAGGCCTGTGCCAGGTCAAGCTTCGCAAAAATGCTCCCCCCCCTTAGGGAAGCCAGGATGTGGCCTACTACAGATACTAGATAAGCATGCTGCTGCAGCACCTTGTTTAGTGTGCACTTGTAGTCTGCACATATATGTATGTCCCCATTAGCCTTTAGAGGCGTTACTATGGGGATTTCCCATGGACTAGAATCTACAGGTTCTAAAATGCCCTACTGGAGCAATTTGTCCAGTTCAGCATCAATCTTACCCTTGAGGGCAAAAGGTACCCTCCTAGGCTAAACCCTGATGGGCGTTATGGTTGGGTCTAACCGTAATGAAACTGGAGGCCCCTTGTAGGATCCAAGCTCAGAACTAAACACATCTGCAAACTCCTTGCAGACTTCTGCCAAGCTCCACGTTTGCAAATTGTGCAGCCCAGTAACCTGGATTCCCAGAGCCTCGAACCAATCGAGTCCAATAAGATTCGTGCGTTCACCCCCAACAACCAACACATCTAAGGGACCTTCAAAATCCTTGTACTGTACCTTAAATGTGGCCTCCCCCTTAACACACACCTTAGAATTCTGAAAGTCTGTGAGTTTTACATTGGATAGTCTGAGTTTAGCTCGAAGGCCACTGCTGCTGCAAATTTTCCTAAATGTGTTTAGGGAAATAATGGAGAGAGCGGACCCAGTGTCCAACTCCATGGATAAAGGAACCCCTTGCAACCTTACTTTAAGGGATAGTTTCTTCTTTAGGGGTTTATGTGTGTCTGTCCTGAAAATACTCCTGCGTGATGCGCAGAAACCCACCCTATTTTGGCTGGGGACCTTGGTACCTTTCAGATGCAATTCTTCATGAGGTTGGACCTTCTGGCGCCCCAAACAGATGGCTGCATTGTGGCCTTGCTTGCCACACGCTCTGCAAATGGCGGAACGGAACCTGCATTCAGTTTGCTTGTGGCGTCCTCCACACCCGAAGCATTGAAGGGATGCTTTGTCCTTGTTCTTCTGCCTCCTTCCAGCTGGCTGGTAAAGTCTATTCACCTCTTCTTCAGGATCCGCATCTTGGATATCCTCTTGGTGGACGGTAGCAGTTTATGGAGGGCTCCTGGCGGGCCGTAGAGTCTTCACAGCCCCGCTCGCTGCTTCCTCAGCCGTCACCTCTCGAAGAGCGTCTTGGAAAGAGACATCTTCTTTTGCAAAAATCTTCTGCTGTAAGTCTCTGTTCCTTAAACTGCATACAAAACGATCTCGCAGCCTCTCTTCCAGATCTTTGAACTCACACGGTCTGGCTGCTCGCCTCAAGGCTGCAATAAAATCCTTAGCGGATTCACCTGCCCTCTGGTCCCTCTGCTCAAACGCATGCCTCCAAGCAATAACGGACAACTTGGGCTGGAAATGTTCCTTTAGTATTTTCTTCAAGTCAGTATAGGTTATTGACTCTATAGATGCAGGGGCCACCAGATTCTCTGCAATTTCAAATGCTTCCTGTCCACAGACGCACAACAAAGTTGCAGTCTTCAAGCCATCTTTTCTAATCTGATTTGCTCTGAAGTAACTCTCAACCCTTGCAATGTAGGAATTCCATCTATCTGGGTGTGAGATATCAAAGTCAGATAAACGACCAATCTTCGCCATCCTGTAATTCCTAACCTTCACCACTCGCTCCTCTGAAACTTGTATTGGGGGAAGAGGTCTTTCAGCTGAACTCACCCTCCAGCGACGCTGGAACGCTGATTTTAATGCCGTCTTCCCCTTTCAGGACTTCCTGGGTAAGTCTTTACAGCTTCTTGTCTTCAGCTTGTAAATCCATCCCACCTTTTTCGCCAGTGTTAAGTCCTTCTAATAATGGCGAATGATGAAGACACATCTTGTAAGGAACCATTCTTTATTTCGTTTTCAGCCAAAACACCAACAACGAACAAAGGCACGCAGGCCTCTTTTTATATGACCAGATCCCTGGACACAGTGGCAACAAAACAGGTGCTTCTCCAGCAGGATGGCTGTAGAGTCCAAATGGATGGGTTCTATGACGGCCTTCCTGCCTGGCAGACTGGGTAAAAACTTCGGCCACACCCCTTCCTTTGGGCGTGACCCCAGTTTTGACTCAGTCTCGAAGCCTGGTAGAAGTGCGAGAGGCAGCTCTCAGAACAAAACTAATTTAACTCAAAAAAAAAAAAAAAGAAGAGAGAAAGGGAATCCCCTCTTCCTCCAGTTGAAAGAAAAGTTTCCTGGCAGCTGATAGGACTCGAGAGAGGCAGCCAGGATCGGCGGACTCGTGAGTGGGGCGTCAGGGACTTACGGGAGGCTTGGAGCCGGGCCGGATCGCTCGCCGATTGCCGGCCCGCCGAGCAGCTGTTTGGCGCGGGGGCCTCACACCGGGTTGCTCGTCGCCCTCCGGGTCCGCCAAACAGCTGAGTGGTTTGGCCGATAGAACGAGGCACCGCTCAGCACGAAACAGCTGAGCCGCGCGGAAAGCGGCAAACCGCGGCGCCGCTCGGCATAGACCAGCTGAGCGGCGCGAGAAGCAGCCTGACAAGAGCAGAACTAGCGCGAGAATTTCTTTCTCCTTAGAGGAGAGGCGCAGCCCCTTAAGATTAAAGGAGTCTTACTGATTGCCAAAGTCAAAGATCCGCCATTGTTTTGAACCTCGTGGATTCCCGGGCTACCATTGGGAGGCGTGGCTTCTTCCCCATTCGCCATTTTGAACGAACGGATCTACCCGCCGTTTTTCCCTTGGGGGCGAGGCCACCACCCGGATTCCATTTCCCTGCAGACAAAGGGAGAGCCCTTATGCTAGGATCTGTGGTTATCTCAAGAAATTGAGACAAGAGGAAGGAAGAGGGAAAAGAAAGAGAACCGTTCTGATCGTGGTGGTGCTTTTCACGCCTTGCGCATGTGCGCAAAGCCAGCGCCGCTCAGTCTGGTCCCGGGCAGCTTCTGCAATGCCCGGGACCATTGCAACGTCCCAAGCCTGCATTTGCAGGCTCAGGACACAACAGTTCTCTTCTTACAATGTCCTCTTAGAAGGCTGGCCTGATTTCACAAGGGTATCTTTTAAACAAAAACCAAATATATCCCTTTCCCAGGCATTTTACCCACTTAATCTGGTTGTATCTACCCCCCACCTCTTGTTAGAGGTTATTTTTTATGAGGTGGTTGTTTTAGTTCCTCATTCCCCCAGAGAAACTTTATTCAAAACCACAGTGAGGTAGGAAGCTTCTGTTCTTAATTAGCTGCAGTTTAGCAACAAATCAGAAGTTTAAATGATGGCTAGTCTTTGGTTGAAGTTGACGCTGGTTTCATAACACATTCACAATAGTATGTTTAAATGTTGTGTTTGAGTGTTCCCCCACAGTTAATGGCTCCTGCTACAAGTAACTCAAGAAAGATGCAGTTTCCATCGATCGGTGATTTGTAGGTACATTATGTGAATGCAAACCATATGCTATTTCTATTTGCTGCAGATTGCAGTATAAATGAAAAATCTAGTTGAAAGTTAACCTGGCTTATCAGAAATATTACCGCCTTCATTAGCATCAATTGCAAGCCATTCACAAGTGATTTGGAAGCTGTGCTTATCTAGCCGTGTGCAATGTACAAGTATGGTACAATCACTGTTCAACATAACCATACAATAGTGAACTGTAATATATTTAACAAGGCAAATTTACCTGCATCAGAAATCCATAGTTAAATTACACTTTCTCAGATTTAAATACAATTGCAAGTCATGGTGAATTTTAAAATGGAAGTAAATGCTTCTGAAATCTTTGGGGCCATGCATGAGTACATTCACTTTATCATCGGCATAATAAAAATTAAAGTGATTAGCAAACCTAACCTCACCATAGGCTGTGCTTCCTGCCAGCATTTTGGCATATTGGCTAAGAATTATACTAGTCCAGTACATCTAAAAGGTATCAGTTTGGGATGGTGGTAGTATTTTTTGTATTGTTTGACTCCCACCCTGAAGATCACTATCATCAGTGTGCATGCAGAACCTCCCTTGATGAATTCCAAGCTCTATGAAACACCTGGGTCTTTAAAGCCCTTTTTATTTATTTTAAAATTGAATGGAAAATTAGTACAGTATGCTGCAAAAGCTTAAAGGTAGTGTAGTCAGTGTATTTACTCTGAAGTCAATCTTAGTAAAAATAATAATAGGAACTATCACCATCAGTGATTTTGCTGGATCTTTGTCCCCCTGTTCAGACAAAATACAAAAGGAAACTGAGGTGGTAGAAAGTAGCCTAAGAGAATTAGAAAGGATGATAGGGAACAGTTTTTGATTTTTTTGGTTTATCAGTGTTTGATGACGTTTGAGGAAAAGAGAGCTTTGAGAGACTATATGACTTCACTGAACATGTTTCAACCTATTAGGAAAAAAAGGGATTGACATGGTAAAACTGTGCTTGCCTTGCTTATGTTTAAATAAATATAGCCCCAGAGAAATTTACAAACAAGTCTTTCCTCCCAGATAGTACGGAGTTTCATCCTCATCTTCTCATCATCCAACCCTCCTTGTTTTCCCAATGCTGCTAGATTTATTATTTTCCAATAAGAAAAAGAAAGTAAAAATACTAAATAATCCCTGATGTGATTCTTATTAATAACACATAAACCTAAGGATATGGAGAGTGCAAAAAAAGAAATGATCTCTCTGTCACAAAATGCCTTCAAGGAAAGAGAAGAGCGCTGCTGTCAAGTCCAGCATTCTGTTTCCATGGTAGCCAACCAGATGTCCATAAGAAGCTCACAGGAAGACAAGAGTGCAATAGCACTTTCCCATACATGCCTCCATAATTACTGCTGCCTCTGGTGCTGAGCCAATACATGGGTGTCATAATATCCATAAGCAAAGTTGTATAATCTCTTTTTGGCAGAGTTAGAGGCTATTCCTAAACCATGTAATAGACAGTTCCATAGTTTCATGCTTTATGAGAGTGTTTACCTTCTTTGAAGATTGCTACTCTGCCTCAGGGCCCTGGTCGGGTCTTTGGATGGTTTAGTGTCATAGTAACTTTTTTTTTTAAATTCAGCATCTCTTGTGCCCGCTTCATTCTTAGGATCTTGAAACAGTGGGTAACATTCAAACTTTCCTTAAAAAGTGCTGCACTGTTTTAGAACAGCTTGTTTTGGGTTAAAACAGTGATTCTCAACCTTTCTAATGCCGTGACCCCATAATACAGTTCCCCATGTTGTGGTGACCCCCAAGTGGGTGTGGCCACCAATAAGAAGGAGTAGCACAGCTAAAGAAAAGGGGAAAAAAATGGCAGACTGCATTGTTTGGCAACCCCCATGAAATGGTCTTTCGACCCCAAATGGGGTCCCGACCCACAGGTTGAGAACCACTGGGTTAAAAACAAAATGTATTTTTCTCTGCTGTGTGCGTGTGTGTGTGTGTGTGTGTGTGTGTGTGTGTGTGTTGAGGCCAGCAGATTTTAGTAATTCAAGAAGGTTCTTCCTTGACTTGCCCCTTCATGCATTTTGCGGGGGCAGGAATGTGGATCTCTGAGGAAAGTTTGACAAGTATTCCTGAATTTGTGGGGCTGCTGGGAATCCAGAGGAGCATCCCATCTATCACAGAAACTGACATGCAGGTGGTTACTATGCAGAACCATTATTCTGACCTTTTCTGACTGAGCTAGGCATTATGAGAGCTGCCAGGAATCCAATTCTTGAATGTTTTAAGGGTCACTTCCAAGTTTTAGTTCCTCTGACAGCAGAAAGTTGCAGCGATGATCTTGAGAAATTGAAACTTGTACAGCTTTAAGCTGTAAGAGGCTTGGTTGATAGAGCTGTGGCTAAGTATGAATATAGTATGTACACACTTTCTTTTTCTGCCAAGGTTTTTGTTTTCTTATCCCTGGACAAGTCCATATACTCTCTTGAGGAATATCAGTTCTGCCCAGAGGCATTTGAGTATTCATTAAAATTAGTTTGCTTGGTCTTCATAAATAAAAGCCACCGTATAACAATTAGTTTGTTGAGCTAGGATCATGAAAATATAAAACCTAGCCTATCGTAAGAAGTTGTTGGACAGATGAATTTCTGTGCTCAACATCCTGAAGAAGACTAAACCCTTTTTGTTTTTAGATTTTTGGGATGGCAATGTACCAATGGAGATATGTAAATATTTTTATCTGGTAAACCACTAAAGGAAAAAAATGGAATGTTATTCTGAAGAAAACTCAGAAGAAATCAGTTCTTTAAAACTGTCATTTCATTGTAGTGAAATTACTTCAAAATATGGGTTGATTATAAAAAAAATTACAATGATATCCTCAAAGCTAAACCTCATTCCTCCCATTCCACCCCACTTTGTGTTTGCGCATCATGTGGGAAATGGTTTGATTTTGGTGACATTCTATTAGGACAGTGGTTCTCAACCTGTGGGTCGGGACCCCATTTGGGGTCGAACGACCATTTCACGGGGGTTGCCAAACAAGGCTGTCCGCCATTTTTTTCCCCTTTTCTTTGGCCACACCCCTGGCACCTGGTGATGTATAAGTGGTTGGGGGTCACCACAACATGGGGAACTGTATTATGGGGTCGCGGCATTAGAAAGGTTGAGAACCACTGTATTAGGAGGACCAAAGAGAAAAACTTCCTGCGTGAAATGCTTTCAGCAATAAGTCAAAGGATAGTATGAAAACCAGAGGCTATTAACTTTTAGTAATGTTTATTTATAAAATGTTTCAGAGATTAGACGAGTAGTGAATAGTTTGGAAAAAATATTTTTAGACTTCTTAAAGTTCCCAGTGACAAACTCTTTTAGATCTCTGAGGTGTTTATTCCCTGCCATTTTTCCAATCCAGTAAAACAAAATCTTCAGGCATACTGCATATACTAACATTACATGATTTGAATTTAGCAAAATAAAGTACTCAAAACAGATGTTTTCTTTGTAATATTTAGGTTTTACCTAACACCCTCTATAGCACTGTGATTCTTGTCCCTAAAGACGAGGAAGTACAACAGCACTGCCATCTGCTTTCAGTCTACTGGTGCAATCCTCTTCCCTCAAAATTGACCCATTTTCAGTCTGGTTATATAAATGTAGCAAAATAAATAATTGCAAGTTTTGAATGTATGTTAACTTACTATAGTGCTTAAATGCAGGTTGTCCAGTTTCAAAAATTTATAGGTTGGTGGTAAGTGTTCATAATATTGCTTGACCAAATAAGGTGATGAAATCTGAAGTGGAGAAGAAGGACAGCAGTTGTTTCACCCTTTGGCTGTTCCCATTCTTCCATTCTGTGCTGAAGAAAGTTTTTCATGTTTATTTGGTGACCATGAAATTGGCTGACCTTACATGCTGTTCTGTCAACCTTTCTCTGTACCTCGCTGATAAACTAGAGTGAACTTCCAACTTTATACAGGAGCAAAGCCAGTCACTATTTACATTCAAACTTGACAATTTATTCTCCCCATTTCACCCCACCCCCATATTCCATAACAGGCCATAATATATTTGCCTATGGGAGTCAGCTAACTTTTGGGATGGCATTGCTCTTCTGATGAAATGGCCTAGCAGCCATAAAAGAAAGAAAAATCTTTCCTGACACAGGTATATAGGTTTGAAAAAGTCAGGGATGCCTTTTGGGGATTTCATAATCCTTACATAGACAACCCTCAACATTGTATATAAATGCTTTCATCTAAATATATCATTTTTTGTGCAATTTGATTTTTTCTACTCACAAAACCATAAATAAATATGAGCACATCCCATTATAGCTTATCGTGATGTGAGAATATTCAGAATGGTGATCTGATGACCTGTGTTGTTGTTGATCATAATTTGAGGGAAAGCAGCCATTTATTTAAATCAAATTTATATGGTTGCCCATCTCAATAAGTGACTTTGGACAACAAATAGAATTAAATTAGACTGCGTTGGTATTTCTATGACTTTTAACAGCTGCTTTTGATAACACTCTGAGATAATATGATTCAATAAAAATACAGAGTAAGCCCTATTATAGGTAGCTATTTCTATCCCTCAAGCAGTCAAAATATCATTCTCACGGGGGAAACTCTTAATGTAAGAAAGCAATGTTTAAATATAGGAATGAATTATTTCACTTATTCTTACAACATTTGTTAGAGAATGTATGTAGGAATTTAATTTTTAAGGTGCAGGTGTACCTATTTAATATTTCAAAACAGTCCCATAAATGAAATCACTTATTCAAATAAAGCAATTTGAATTTCTCTGCATTGATTTTATGCTGTTGTCTTAATACATTTTGTCCCACGTTTTCCAGAATCATATATTTTCCACACAAGTGGGAAAAAGAACAGGTTGATAATACTTTAAACAGCTGTGTGAAAATCAGCATAAAACCCAAAAGACAGCTGCATAGATCACTATCAATATGTTTAGCTGTCATTTAGTACAGTTGACTTTGGCCTAAGTTATTGAGAAAAGTTAAAATAAATTGAGAAGGATATGAAAAGAGGTTTTCCTAGAATGCAGACCATGAAAAATTTTCTCAGGCTGATGCCATTGTGATTTCTGCATGACCTTGAGAAATTGCAAACATGTTTTCTAGCATTTTCTTCACAGACATATGAATTGAAGCTTGTTTTGTGTAATAGTGGTTTTAATTGGGTACGACTTTTAAATTGGCTGTTGTGAGCGGAAAGTGGTAGTAACTGCTCCTAAATCTTAGTATTAAATTTACAGGAGAAATCAACATTCCCTCTAGATATGTGGAGTTCAGTTCTCAGACTTCTCAGCAATGGCCATGTTAGTTAAGAAATTCTGAGTGTTGAAATCCCAGAAGGATACCCAGACTGAGGAAAAATTAGGTCAAGCTTGGGTTCTCCAACAATGTTGTACACTGAAATATCTGTGGGACATACGTAGCCTTCCTGTTTATAGTTTTAATAATACTGTATGAGTTATTTTGCTGAAATGGAATTTAAAGTGAGAAAAGAAAATGCCTGTTTCTTTTCTAGTAAATGGAGCAAAATAACAACAATAGCAGCAGCAGAAATTGGGGGTACCCATTTTTCATAGCAAATATCTGATTCTCTATTTGTATAATCATAAACTAATGCAACAGAAGATGGTGCACAGCATATCGTAATAGCGATGTTGTCCATGACAGACCTAAATATTGGAACAGATGCTCTGAACTGCCAATAGGTAGAAATGTTCCATTTCAGAGATACTTAGTGTTATGTCCCGAGCCTTGCAAACGGCTCGGGCGTTTGCAGGCAGTCCCGGGCAGGTGCAAAGCTGCCCGGGACCAGACAGGCTGTCGCCAGCGCCGTGCACATGCGCGGGTGCTGGCGCGGGAAAAGTAACCCATTTACCCGGGAGTTGCCTATATAAGAGGCTGCGAGGCGTTTGGGCGAGGCTGAAGCCATCTTCCTGTAAGCTGAACGCTGAATAAATGAAACTGAGAACTCCAGCTGCTTCTCGTGTCTGTTTTCCCGCCACGGACTCAACACTGGCGACGAAGGTGGGATGCCTTGCACTACCTGGAAAGGAAGAAGTGTAAGCTTACCCAAGGAGTCCTGAGCGGCGAAAGAGGAACGGCGTCGACTCGGCAGCTGCCCGCCAATCCGGTGCGCATTCGGGGGTAGGCTGGCTGATAGACCCGTCTCCTGAAGATCCGAAGATGGCGAAAATCGGAAGGCTTTCGGAATTCGACGTCTCACATCCAGAGCGGTGGGAGTCCTACGTATCCAGAATGGAGAACTACTTCAAGGCAAACCAAGTGAGGGAAGATAGCTTGAAGGCGGCCACCCTGCTTTGCGTTTGCGGCCAAGACGCCTTCAAAATCGCAGAAAACATTGCAGCACCTGTCCCAGTAGAGTCTGTAAGCTACGCAGACCTGAAGAAGCTGCTGAAGGAGCACTTCCACCCCAAGGTGTCCGTTATCTCATGGCGCCACACCTTCGAACAGAGGGATCAACGGTCCGGTGAGTCAGCCAAGGAATACATCGCCGCGTTACGGAAGGCCGCCAAGCCCTGCGAGTTCAAGGACCTCGAGGAACGACTGAGGGACCGATTCGTGTGCGGGTTAAGGCATCGCGAGCTACAACAGAGACTTTTCGCAAAGGACGAATTATCCTTCCAAGACGCCTTAAGGGAAGTCACCGCAGAAGAAGCAGCAGGCGGCGCCATCAAAAACATGCGGCCGATCAGAAACAGTGCAGAGGGTGCGTCCGTGCACCAGGAATACGTCCGACGAAACTCCGAGGAGGATCCGGACGAGGAAGTCGACCGTCTACACCCCGCGAGGGAAGAAAACCAGAAGGGAAGCTCTTCGGCTCCGCTCAAGTGCATCGGCTGTGGAGATCGCCACAGGAGAACCGACTGCAAGTTCCGCTCCGCTACCTGCCAGGCATGCGGTAAACAAGGGCATATTGCAGCTGTGTGCCTGGGCCGACGAAAGGCACAACCCCAAGAAGAACGCCTGAAGGGTACCAGATTCCCCAGCCAGAATAGGGTAGGTTTTTGCGCTTCGCGAAGAAGCATCTGTAGAACAGGCACACACAAGCCCATGAAGAAAAAGCTGTCACTCAACGTGAATCTACAAGGGGTTCCATTATCTATGGAACTAGACACAGGGTCTGCCCTGTCCATCATTTCATTGCATACATTTAGGAAGATTTGTTCCAGAAGTGGGTCTAAGGCCAAGTTAAGGCCTTCTGATATTGTATTAACAGATTTTCAGAACTCAAGAGTGTGTGTTAAGGGGGAGGCCACCCTTAACGTGCAATACAAGAGTTTTGAAGGTCCACTAGACTTATTAGTAGTAGGGGGTGAACGAACGAGTCTCATAGGACTCGATTGGTTTGAGGCCCTGGGGATACACGTCACAGGACTCAACAGCTTACAAACACTCGACCTACAGGAAGTCTGCAAAGAATTTGCAGATGTTTTCAGCCCCCAGCTGGGCACATTCAAAGGACCACCTGTGTCCTTGAAGCTAGACCCCACTGTCACTCCCATTAGGATTAAAGCAAGAAGGGTCCCTTTTGCTTTAAAAAGTAAGATTGACACTGAATTAGACAAACTAATCCAACAGGGAATCCTAGAACCTGTTGATTCCAGCCCGTGGGAGACCCCCATTTTCACGCCTCTAAAGGCAAATGGGGACATTCGCATTTGTGCTGATTACAAATGCACACTCAATAAGGCATTGCAGCAACATGCCTATCCTGTTCCTGTGGTCAGTCACATCCTGGCCTCTCTCAAGGGGGGGCATGTTTTTGCAAAGCTTGACCTAGCTCAAGCATATCAACAGCTGCCTGTTGATGATGATGCTGCCATAGCTCAGACCATTGTGACCCACAGGGGAGCCTTTAAAGTAAAAAGGCTACAGTTTGGAGTAAATGTCGCTCCTGGGATTTTCCAAATCGTAATGGAAAACACACTACGAGGTATACCAGGGGTCTGCCCCTACTTTGACGATGTCTTGATTGCAGGAGACTCCACACACATTCTAGCTGAAAGGCTTAGTGCTGTCCTGTTAAGATTCAGGAAATCAGGCCTCAAGCTCAGAAAAGACAAATGCCAGATTGGGGTGCCTTCTACTGAATTTCTGGGATTCAAAATTGATGCTGCTGGGATTCATCCTGCTGAATCCAAACTAACTGCTATTTTAGATGCACCCAGGCCAAAGTCTAAGGCCGAACGTCAGGCCTTTCTAGGCCTCCTGAATTTCTACAATTCTTTTCTTCCACATAAAGCTAGTGTAGCTGAGCCTCTTCACAGGCTACTAGACAAACAGGCTGTGTGGCTGTGGTCACAAGCGCATGAGGCTTGCTTTAAAGAAGTCAAGGCCTTGCTCACTTCTAACAGTGTTCTTGCACATTTCAACGAGTCCCTTCCAGTGTGCATCGCTTGTGATGCGTCCCCCTACGGGGTTGGAGCTGTCCTGAGTCACCTCAGGTCTGATGGACTCAGTTCCTATTGCATACGAACTCCAGAACCTGTCTCTGCTGCCGAGCGGACTATGAGGGGACGCTCAGAAGTAGACAGGGAGGCTCTGGCTGTTGTTGTTGGAATTAAAAAATTCCACGATTTTCTATTGGGCAGAGGCATTTCACGTTCTTCACTTGACCATAACTCTGCTGGGACTTTACCACACGTACGGCAGACTCCCCACATCCATTTCCCTATAATGCTTAAGTGGTCTATTTCTTGTCTGCTATGATTTTTTCATTACTCCACAATCCTGGGAAAGAATGGGCCTGCTGATGGCCTCCAGTAAATTGCCTCTGCCAGTAGTAGAAGCTGACCCCGCGCCAGCTGTCAACATTCTATCAATCCAAGCCTTGCCCGAGCTTCCTCTTAGTGCCAGGGATGTTAACGCTGAAACAGGTACAGATCACACACTTTCACGTGTCCGCTCCTGGGTCCTGTCCGGGTGGCCTGAGCACTGCCCTAGTCCTGAGTTTCAGAGTTTCTGGTCCAAAAGGAATGAGTTGTCCACTTCTCAGGGTTGTCTGCTTTGGGGAAACAGAGTGTCATTCCCACCTCAATGAGGACTAGGATCTTAGAGTCCCTCCACGAGGGTCATCCTGGCATTGTTCGCATGAAGGCCCTTGCGCGCAGCCACTTGTGGTGGCCTGGTTTAGATAAGATCTTGAGCTAAGGTGAACACGCTTCCACTGTAGCACGATCTCGCCCAGAGATGCCCCAAGCTCCTGTGCATAGATGGAGGAAACACAGTCCCCATGGTCTAGGGTGCACATTGACTACGCTGGGCCCTTTCAGGGCCAGTTCTTCTTGGTCCTTGTTGACAGCCATTCAAAATGGCTTGAGGTTGTGCCTGTCTCATCCACCACCACTTCAAAGACTATTCAGGTACTGAGGGGGATTTTTGCTGCACACGGGCTGCCAGATGTCATTGTGTCCGACAACGGCCCTCAATTCACTTCCTCCGAATTCCAAGCTTTCTTACAGGCAAACATGATTCGTCATGCCACGTCTGCACCCTTCCACCCGTCCACCACCGGTATGGCTGAACGTATGGTGCGCATCACAAAGGACGCCTTGAAAAGACTCACCTACGGGGACTGGCATCACAGGTTGGCTGACTTTCTCCTTTCTTATCGCACCACACCGTCCACTTCTACAGGGAGAAGTCCAGCTGAACTTCGTTGGTGGCGCCAACTTACTACTAGACTTGACCGGTTGCATCCGGACAGACTGCCTTCATCTACCTCACATCCTAGGGCACCTAGACAACTACTTGTGGGTGCCCCAGTTTGGGCTCGCAATTACGGGCCTGGTCATACATTGGTCCCCGCTTCAATTTCCAGGGTCACAGGTCCTCTCTCCTACGAGGTAGCCCTGGACAACGGTCGTGTCCTGCGTCGGCACATCGACCAACTCCGCCCTAGGCGGGACCTTTCAGATGAGACTCCTGGGTCTTTTCCAGGGGGGGAGGGGGACCCTTTGGAGCAAAGGGAAGGGCACAAGCTGCTGCCCACCTCCACTGATGGAGCCACAAACGGCCCATCCCAGGGTTCCGCGAGAGCTCCGAACAAGAATTCTATGAGCCTACCCAACTACCAGGCATCCATGCCTACTCCAGCCAGGGAGTCACCCCGGGGGCATACTCACTTTCCACACACATCACACAGCACTCCAGTAACGGAGGATACCCGGGGGCATCCCAACAAATCATTCCCTGCAAGAGAGCTGGCACACAATTCCCAAGGTTGGCCTGACCTTACCCCAAATCCTACAGGGGGTCAAACATACAGGGAGGTGGTCGAGGAACCAAGTCCCGACTACAACAACTCTAGCCCAAATCAGGGAGTAACTGAGTTTTGGGAAAGTACAGAAACCCACACAAGCCCGGACACAGAACGGGGTTCAGGGAATGGACAGCCTCCTGACAGGTCTTGGACGGACATAGGAGGTTCAACAGAGACGCCCAGCAGTGGCTATCACTTCAAGGGGCCCGAGGGTCTACAGCTAGGCAGGTCAACCAGGTCACAAAGTGACAGAAGCCCTGGCCTGACGAGCCCGGTGGGCGAGCCAGCAGGCCAGGCATCGGGGCAAAGTCCTTGGAAGGCACCAAGGCATGATAAGGGGAACAGGCTCTTGTCACCCCTCAGTCAGGGAACACCTGTCAGAAACCCAGAGCTGAGAATGTCACAGAGAGCAAGGAAATCTCCTAAATACTTAGAAGATTACATAACATTGCTGGCTAAACAAAAGCCAGGTAACGATAGGAGCACTGAGAAGCAGAACACTGCATAAAATAAATGATTATATGTTTGTAGTAGTTTTAGCCCGGGGGAAAGGGGTGTTATGTCCCGAGCCTTGCAAACGGCTTGGGTGTTTGCAGGCAGTCCCGGGCAGGTGCAAAGCTGCCCGGGACCAGACAGGCTGTTGCCAGCGCCGTGTGCATGCGCGGGTGCTGACGCGGGAAAAGTATCGCATTTACCCGGGAAATGTCTATATAAGAAGCTGGGAGGTTTTGGGAGCTGCTGAAGCCATCTACTTGTAAGCTGAACGCAGAATAAAGAAAACTGAGAACTCCAACTGCTTCTCGTGTCTGCTTTCCGCCAAGGACTCAACAGGTTGTTTGCTGATGACCATGATCTTGGGTTTGAGGTGTTAAGCTTCAAGCCATATTTTTTAGATATTTCTGTGACTCAGTTGATGAGCTGAAGGTCTTCACGCTTACTGACAAGCAGAACTGTATCATCAGCATATCTTAAATTATTGATCCAAACACCGTTTACTTTGATGCCAGCATCGATGTTCTCCAATGACTCGTTGAAGATTGACTCAGAGTAGATATTGAATAACAGTGGAGACAGAATACATCCCTCTTCATATTTCTGCATCAGCTGAGTATTTTTGGCCTAGTCTCACATTTGCTACCTGATGCCAGTATTGATTATTTACGATTTGGATGTCTTTGTCATCTAGTCCCCCTTGTTTCAGGATTTCTAATAGTTTGCTGTGTCTTATTTTATCAAATGCTTTTTCAAAATCAATGAAGCACATGTAAACACTGTGATTGACATCTCTACAATGCTGTACAAGAACTTGAATGCTGAATAGCGCATCTCGTGTACCAAGATTGTTTCTGAAACCAGATTGTATGTTACCTAGAAGCTCCTCAATTTTGTTGTATATTCTTGTGTGACTTATTCTCAGGAATAATTCTCAGGACACTTCTTTGCATTTATTTTTGGGGGGATTGTCAGAAAGGTTGATTTTAGCCAATCATTTGGTATCTTTCTTCATTCATATATTCGACTGAAGAGCTGCAGAAAAAAAAATCTTCCCATTGTCTTCCAGCAATTTTAAAATTTCTATTGGGATATCATCAGGTCCTGCGGCTTTTCTTCTTTTTGCTATTTTTATTGCATGTTCAACCTCCTCCATAGTGAGGTTTGGTCCAGTTGTTATACTTCCCATATCTATATCATCCCTAGTGTCCTCAAAAAATTATTCAATATATTCCTTCCATCTTTTTATTTTTTCGTCCTCATCTAACACATACTGTTGTCCAATTCCAAAAGTACAGTCATCTTACAATTGTACAGTATACAAGACAAAGACAGATTAATTTAGCAAAGTGAGAACTTGCAATTGAATCTCATAACATCACCTTTATGTAATATCATGAGTTTCAAGGGCTGAATTGCCCGCTTTAGGAAATAAGACAATATTTGTTCCTAAAGTGATCAAGCCTATTTAGCCATTGTATTATATTGGATGGTTTCTTATCCTGCAGGCAATAACAAGGAAGCAAGAACTCCAAAACTCAGTCTAGACAATGGAATAAATGTCACATGTTACTTATCAAACAATTTCTTTTAGATCATTGGAATGAAGTTTGGTAACATTTATTTGTTTGTTGGTTATAAACGGTTCTAAACCATAGCATCTAAAGACTGAGACCTTTGGGGAATAAAGTTTTTCACAACATAATTAAGAACAGATATTAACTACAGCCATGAAGTGTAAGCCTTTCAGTTAAAACCTCATTTGAAAATCAGACATAGGAGGAAAGAGAAGGAAAGAAAAAAAAAAGAATACAAACAATGTTTAAATTGCATACTAAATAGAATTTAATAGGAAGTAACCTAAAGATCAACGAGAAGCATTTGTTTAATATACATTTAAAGATATTTAAGAGGAAGAGAATAATGAGGCAATGAAATCTTATTGGTTACAAAATGATCTTTATAAGACAAGACTGGGAGAGATAATAAGGCAAGAAATGGTCATGTGATCACTATTTGTGACCTTTTTTTGCTGGTTTCCAACAAAAAACATCCATTCAGAAAAATGGGTTTGCACTTACAAGTGTTTGTTCAACAACCACAGATTTGTTTAAAAACCATGGTGATTCACAACAACATTATAAAAATGATTGTAAAATCAGGTCCAGGCTGCAATATTTTGGTCATAAATCAAGGATTATCTGTATAGCCAATCTCAGTGAACATATTGGCAAGAATACTATATCTAGTATCTTGTGTGTTATACAAAGTAAATATACTAAGATTATAATAACAATTCTTATATCCTCATAACAGATTACCCGTTAAGGCAAAAATTAATTCTCTCCCATTCTGAGCACACTGCATAACAAGTTGGAATATTTATCTCATCTTAAATTACAGATCTGGTAAGGAGAATTTTACATTTTTTGGGCTGGATAGATATATAACCATATACTTAAGAACGGTCTGACATAAACTAAACCTAGAGACCTCAAGATAATCTACTTCAGTGTTGTTTAAAAACTATACCACCCTAAGAATATGTTCCTGAATTCTAAGTTTATTTTACCAGTTTGTTTTGACTTCCTAAAAAAAACTCGTCTCATTTTTTTTTTTTTTTTTTTTGGTAAACAGAAACTCAGAAAGAACAAGTGTAACGCAGGGAAAATGCAAAGGCAGTTGAATGGCTTGGAAGAACAATAAGTTATCTAAGTCTTATCCATTAATTCTGTTAAATAGTAATTGGCCATTATTTTTGGCAGGATATTTTATCCCACCATGGAGAATACACATATTGCCGTTTTATGCAAAAGCTTTGTTTAGTACAAAGACATTCAGAAAATAAACTAGAAATTACAATGGAAGACCACTTGGTTAAACTCCAAGTCTGCCTTCAATCATGCTCATTTAAAGCTCTAGGCGTCCCTTCTACTTTAGATATTCAGAGGAAAAGCAACCTAAGCTGTGCTCAGGCCATCTTTAGAGCTGCAAGCAGTTATATAAGCATGGCACTTTCTGTCTGCCTGTCTGACTGAGTGACAGACTGACTGAGTGATTGATGCCTTTCTGCTACAGCAAGAAATAAAATTTTAAAACCAAAACAAAATATAACCAAAGCACAGATCACTGTGAATAAATGTAACCAGGTCAGAGACAGTTGGCTGATCACATATAGTCCTTGACTTACAACAGTTTGTTTAGTGCCCGTTCGAAGTTACAGCACTGTAACTGAAAAAAGGGACTTATTATTGTTTTTCACAAGACCATTGTAGCATCCCCATGGTCACGTGATCAAAATTCAGATGCTTGGCAACCGACTCATATTTATGATGGTTGCGGTGTACCTTGGGGGGGTGTCATGTGATCATCTTTTGTGACTTTCTGACAAGCCATGTCAATGGGGAAGCCAGATTCACTTAGCAATGTTACCGATTTAAAACCTGCAGTGATTCACTTAACAACTGTGGCAAGAAAGGTCGTAAAATGGAGCAAAACTCACTTAAGAAATGTCTCATTTAGCAAAAGAATTTTTGGGACCAGTTGTGATTGTAAATCGAGGACTACCTGTAAATGCAATTGTGCTGAGGTATTCCTTATTTCAGAAACTCAGACATACACACACACACACACACACACACACACACACACACACACATCACATAAATTCAGCAAAGTTAGGGGATAGGAAACACCCAATTTTTGCCTCTGTTGATCTCCACAGGAACTTTAATTGCAAGGAAGGCAGAGGATAAACTGCATTACTCTTTCTTCACATTGTTCAACTAAAGGTCAAAAGTCTAGTCTTCCTGGGTTCTTAAGGTCCACATGTACACATTATTTATGATTTAAATGTTAAAATATTTTAAATAAAATACACTGCTGGTTCATAGAGCATCAGATAAAAGTGTGGCAAGATTCATACTGCTGAAATTAGCCTATTGTGATTCTGCTGGGTAGTAATATAGACTGCATTTGTCACAAACATTAATCGAGAACTGATTCTGCAGAGATGCTTTGAAAAATAGACGACCTCGGTGAAAAGAAACGGTGTTGTCAATCTTTTGGTATATATTGTTTTGGATTTTATACAGATAGTCCTCGACTTACAACAATTTGTTTAGAGACCGTTCAAAGTTACAACAGCACTGAAAAAAGTGATTTTCACACTTATAACCAGTGCTTTTTTTCCTAAAAAAAAAAAATGGTGCCAGAACTCCGTTCTGGGCGTTCTATGAGGGAAAAAAAGCCCTGCTTATAACTACTGCAGCATCCCCAGGGTCACAGGATCAAAATTCAGATGCTTGGCAACTGACTCATATTTATGACGGTTGCAATGTCCCGGGGTCAGGTGATCACCATTTCTGACCTTCTGAGGAGCAAAATCAATGGGGAAACCAGATTCACTTAACAACCATGTTATTAACTTAACTGTAGAGATTCACTTAAAAACTACGGCAAAAAATGTCGCAAAATGGGGCAAAACTCACTTAACAACTGTCTTGCTTAACAACAGAAATTTTGGACTCAATTGTGGTCACAAGTCAAGAACTAAGTATATGCAGATAGTGCTTCACTTATAAGCACAACTGAGGTCAGAATCTCCATGGTTGTCGACGGAGTTATGGCTGACTTTTTTTGCCATGTTTGTTAACTGAATCACTGCACTGTTAAATGTTATCATGAAGTCATTATGCAGATTTGGCTCCCCTAATTACATTTGTTTGTCAGAAACTACTGGGAAAGTGTCAAATCACAAACACATGACCCTGGGATGCTGTGACAGTCCTAAATGTGAGGGCTAGTTGCAAATCAGCTTTTTCAGTGCCATTGTAATTTTGCCCACTAAATAAATGGTTGTATATTGAGGACTACCCCGTATTGGCTGTTTTTTTTCTTTTTTCCCCTTATCAAAAAGTCCAACAAAACAGTTTGCAATACATGAAAGAAAGCATGAAGAGATAAGCTAAAATTAACCTGGAGTGATCAGTACTTCTCACCTAACTACTCATCAAAATAGGATTAGATCCTCTGCAAAATACTACAGAAGTATATGGATGCCATATGCTCCAGATATCTCTACCAAACATCTACCAGCTTCTATCTCCCATTTTTGTCTATGGCCAAAATCATCCGACAGTCGGAGGTGACCTATGACTAATTAAGTCCCTGTCCCAGATTTGGGACAGATATGAAACTGAGAATCATCTATCCATAGCACCAAAAATGTCTGAAGCTGGGAATACGTCCAGGTAAGTATTGTGGGGCTTATCCGTGCATAAAGATGCATTAGATTATACTACTAGGCATGGGTACAACTTTCTCTTGTGCAAGAGTTTTTGGTAGGTAAGCCATGCTGTCTTTTAGACATCCTATTATTTGCTTTGAGTGGCTGTTTTTTCTGATTGCAAATAAATCATCACAAACTGGCAATTTGAAAGGAAATGTTCAGTGGAAGCGTACTAGGTAGAAGAGAGGACAGTGCAATGCTGGCAGGGATAATTGATTCTGAAAACTTAAAGGCAAGCAGGGGGCCTCAAGGGATAACAGCACAGATAATTTAAGAAGAATCTAGATGTCAAGTATCTGAAAACAGATGACTGAGAGGGAGTTCATGTGGGAAGGAATTACTGGGGTTGGAAGTGGTAAACTAATTGCAAGGAAAGGATTTAACCAATTAATCTTTAGTAAAACCAGAAAACCAACGTAATCTTAATACTTTTGCACTGCCTGCTGCTAATTATTATTAACATTGATCCCATTTCATTCACTAGGAATGTATATTTTTGTAAATCAAATGATCATGGAGAAACATAATTTGATCTAATGCAGTAACTTTTGGGTCAAAATACGAAACTTTCTCAGTATTTGGAGTATATTGTTTGAATACCAAATAAGTTAAGTATAACTAAGCCGTAACGGTTTCAGTAACAATTTTTTTGATCCTTCTCCAGGCTATAAGCTGTGCCATGTAATATATACATATTAGGTTTAAACATACATGAATCACTGTGTATCTGGCACTCAAATACTCTTAATTTATGTTGTGTATACATCTATAATTGAAAAGGTACAGCAACACTTCAGTATATATATTGAGATGAAAACATGGAGAATGTAAGAATTTGTCTTTGGCAGTTGAGAAAGTACACCTGTCCCTAGCCCATTTTACCTCAGACTGCAATTGAGAGAGCACATAACAGAAAATATAATATTGAATATGTACCTAGAGAAAAGTAGTATGTCAGAGAAAAGGCTAGTAACTTTCTCTATAAGATCTAAAACAAGTTTAGATCCAAGAACTAAAAAATGTGATAGCGTTTTCTTTGTGCCATTTTCAAAATGTGAGTACATTTTCTGTTATCAATCTTTTCCTAATTAATCACAAAACCATTATACTATCATAGTATCATAATAGTTTAGAGTTAGAAAGAACCTCAGAGATCATCTAATCCAATCCCCTGTTGAGTGCATCTAAGGTAGTAGTCCCCAACCTTTCCAGTTTAGTGGACCGGCAACGGCGGTAGTGGTGGTGGGGAAGGGATGGCTCTGCATGTGCGCATGCTGCTTGCACAAATGGAGCTTCCTGTGCTCACCTGCCACTTCCACGGCCTGGTTGCCAAAGGGTCATGGACCAGCAGTAGTCTGCAGACTTGGGGTTGGGGACCTCTGATCTTTCTATACAGGCCAGTCTTATAAAAACACTAAATGAATATTTTGGCTTTGTTTTTATTTTCCTCTTGGTTCATTAATCGCTTCAGGAGGACCAGTCAAATAGGTCCTATCTCCCTGAAAAGGGGTGAGGGATGGAGAGGGTAGTACTAGGAAACTGCAAAACAGTTAGGGAGTGAGGACTGCTCTAACCATGATAAAGCTCTAATAGAAACATCCTCCACCTTTGGGTCATATCACAACTAAGACTATACTCAGATATAATGTACAACGTCTGATACTCACTATGCTCTCAATGATTTGGGGCAACTCCATGGTCACCTTGGTGGCAATTAAGAGATAAGTAAAGATCCCTAAGGACTATCAGCCTTAGTGATCCCACCAGCAATCTAGTGATGCAATCAAGCCAGGAATGTACCACTCAATCCTCCCCAGAGTTCAACTTCAGTCATAAGTTCACACCTGGTTATCTCTGGCATGCAATATTATCTCTGGGACCAAACCTTTGAAAGCCATCAAGATTTCCCAGATGACAATTGGCCCTGGATTCAGAACTGACATTATACCACCAATCCAGGTGGGTACAGTTCTGAGAAGGGAACATCTCACTCTGGATTTTCAGGGTTTACATCTAGTTAATGGAACTCCTTATGAATCTGGCTTCTTTGGTTATATGTATTACTATTAGAGGCTTGACAGTATATGCTAAATGTAAATTCTTCTGTATTGCATCCCATCTTGACTACTGCAACATGTTTTACAAGGGGCTACTCTTGAAAAAAGTACTTGGAAATTGCAAATGGTGCAAACCATTACAGTGAAATGCTAACTCAGTGATGGCAAACCTTTTAGAGACCGGGTGCCCAAACTGCAACCCCAAACCCACTTATGCATTGTCGGGTGCCAGGTGGGTGTGGCCCATTGGCTGGGTGTGGCCCATTGGGTGAGCGTGGCTGCAGTGGTAACGGCAGACTGGGTGGGACTAAAAAGTTCAATCAATCAATTTTTTTTTTTTTGCACACAGTGGCAGAGGCCTAAAGTGAGAAGGTTTTATAAAACCCAGCTGAAGGCCTAGGACTGGGGCAATGGCGCGCGTGCCCACAGAGAGGGCTCCGAGTGCCGCCTCTGGCACCCGTGCCATAGGTTCGCCACCACTGTGTTAACTAATGCAAAGTGCTTTCCAGGCACTGTTGAAGATGCAGGGGGACTGTTTGAAGCATTGTCTCTTCCGCTATGAACCATCCCAGTACTTTAGACTAGCAGAAGAGGCACTTAAAGAAGTATATGATGCTCTTCCCTCTGGCATGCAATATTGTCTTCTCTTGCCACTCCAAGCTACTCACTGCACTCCTCAAGGAGTCCCCCACTCTTATAATATTCCAAAAAATGGCAAGAGCCCATCTCTTTCACCAAGAGCTTCATTGTTAACTTAATTGATTTCAGTAAGACTTACTCTAATGTTATTTCTGCATTGAATACTAAATTACTTTATTTTTTTTAATTCTTTACCATGTTTTACTGTTCTGCTTTATAAGTTGCAAGCCATCACTTACAATTATAAGTTGTAAACCATCAAGTACTTCAATTGTTTTACAAAGAGAAAGATGCATTAGAAATTCAATGAATTAATTTCCTGCAACGTGCACTTCTTGTATGGTTTTATAGACTATGCTTTTTGTGTGATTTAAAAGGATTTGAAAATGATCACCAAGTTATCATTCTGCCTTTTTCTTAAGAGCTGCTTCATTGGCAGATTAATTTTATGTTATATTGGGTCACTGTAATCTGTGACTACATCAGATCAACTGAGGTGTCTTAATGCAAGCTAAAATATTTGCTATTGCAGACCAAAGTGCTAGAAGCAGTTCTGGGCCTATTTGATAGATTTTTATATTTATAGTAGGCATTTCTTTTGGTTAAAAAAAAGAACATATGAATAGGGCACATAATAATATATGTGTTAGAAATTTACCTAATATAATTTGATGAAATTTACCTATCATAATTTGATAAACAGAAAGTAGAAATTGACTCAACCTCATCCCCATAAGTACTCTTCTATTTATTATTAATAATAGGTTTGCTTAATAAATAGATTGAATCCACATTTCTCTGTCAATAAAGGGATAAAATCTTTAAGTAATTATAGTAAAAGTACATAATGATAACAACATTGGCCAGACTGAAGAAAAATAATAATTCCTGAAGTTGTGGCTCCTATTTTTCTTATATTTATTCAATAGAAAAGATGGGAAACAAACCATTGTAATAAATTTCTTATTCTAGGTTTCAGTATTTTCAGCCTATATTTTCTGCTCCATGAGTAGCCATCCTCAAACATTTTTAAAGATTGGGATAAACTGTCCATTTTTATAGATTAGCTCAAAAAATGCATCTCATAAATTTTGATTGATATTTCTGTTAATCTTTTACCATTTTCCTTTTAATTTTAACTGTTATATATGTATATATTGTACATATAAGGAACATATAATAAATAATTAGCTGTACTTTTTAAATGTAGTTTTGTGTATATATCAGTGAACCTATGGCACGCATGCCAGAGGCGGCACTCAGAGTCCTCTCTGTGGGCACGTGCGCTGTCACCCTAGCCCCCGTCTCCCCCCAGCCCCCACCTCATCAGCAGCCCCCCTGGAGGAGAGTCACCCCTGGGCAGCGCAGCCAAGCAAATGGCAGCTGGACAGTAGAGACAAGACCCCGCCCTTCCACCCCGTTGCATGCAGATGATACTACGGGGTGTGGGTGGAGGACATGGCCACCATGGCAGTGCTGCAGGGCCACCTGAGCGATCTGTGACGGGCCATGGAGGTGGTGGGTGGCCTGGCGGGGTGGGGGCAGGAGCGGGCGGGGTGGGTTTTGGGCACTCGGTCTCTAAAAGGTTCGCCATCACTGGTATATATGTATGTATGTGTGTGTGTGTGTGTGTGTGTGTGTGTGTGTGTGTGTATGTTTTCTGAGGTTTTCGCGGGTATTTGTATGGAGGTCTTTGGTTATTCGGGTTTTCTCCTGCATAAAATTGGAAGTGTCTTGGCGACGTTTCGACGAAGTCCCATTCGTCATCTTCAGGCTGGTGTTTTCAGCTTCGTGCTATTTACATACACATAGCAACTGTTTTAAAAACAAAATTAGTCAAGAATTTTTTTTTATAGTGAAGTGGTACCTCACTAAAATCCAAGCATACACAAACATGGTGGGCAGTTCAAAGCAGTTGGTTTAATAACCAGATATTCAAAAAAAATTCCTCTTAGGGAAAATGAGGGTTAGTCTTTGCTCCCCTGCTATATTTAGGAAAACTGTGAGCTATAGAAAAGAGGAAAGAAGGCAAAAGAAACAAGTAGGGCAATTTTTCATACATCCTAAACAAAATGCATTAGTATTGTTTCCCACAAACAAAATGACTAGCTCCTTTAAATAAAAAGAGAGTCCATATTTATGAGAATACAAAGCATGACAAAGAGTTGAGTGAAAAAGCCTGATGCTTCATCAAAATCTGCCTTGCAACTTCTTCAGTGTTCTTTGCTGTCAAAGAAGCTTCTGTTCTTCTCTGTTCTTCTTGGCAACCTTAAGAATTTCTTTCACTGTTTTTTGGTGGTCGTGGTGTCTTAGAGCTTACTTTGCTGATGAAGGCTGTGAAGCAGGGCATCTGCAGAGAGTAGGTCAAAAAAGTCAAGATGGCAGCTGCAACAACCCTGTGCTTTTTTAAAGTGTCTCACTTGTGCGACACAGACAAAAAGGGTTAATGTTTCCATTGAGCATCCTGACATTTCTGACCCAAACATGAATGCTTTTGAGGTGGAAGTGCTGTTGTTTTCTGTCACATGACTTTCCATCACTTTCTCTGGAAGTCCACCTTTTCCAACCTGCAAAACTTCGGTTGGAAGAGCTCCTTGTGACATCACCAACTACCCATGAAAATCTCACTAAAACTGTCCTTTCTTCAAAAGAAATTTCAAAACTATTTTTTCTTGAATACCAACTGACAGAAAAAATATAAAGGTATTTTTCTGCCTGGCATTAAAACAAAATCTTTAAAATTATGGCACAAAGACTCTTTCCTGGCATCTCTTAATGAGGTTTTATCTTCTCCACAAAAATCAAACTACTATTCAAATTTGAAGAATAAGTACTTTCTACTGCCCAAGGAAGTGAAGAAACAAGATATTTTTTACAATGGCAAACCTGATTCAGAACCAGAACTAAATCCTTTAAAATTGTATGTTTAATTATAGCTTATCTTCCCCCTTTTCATATGAAAATATCCTCAGAATGATTTGCATTAGGATATAACAATTCTTTAAGAAAACAACTACAGTATCATGCAACTGATAAGACAACAAAGTACTTCAAAGTAATAAGTGAAGATTTCCTTTTGTGCCTCTCCTAACTCAGAATTACCCCACTAGTTTGAAGTGAGCAGATGTAGTCTGACAGAAATATAAGATTTATTGCACCATTGAAACTCTAGCCTGCATCTCTACTACACATGCTTCATTGCAAAATTTTTGTTTGGTTGCATTGCAACCAGCTCTGCATCATCTTATGAGTTTTACTGGGTATTTGGGAGCAATTCTGTTAGCCACCCAGATCATCCCTAAATTGAAGGAACTGATCAAGACATTGACAACCCCAAAAGTTGTATTAATACAAAAGTCCCCTACAGAAATGAGGAAATTGTTTTGGCTATCCAGAATCTGTTGGCACATCAACCCATAAGTACGAGGGCAATTTGGAAATAAACCTCCGTTTGGTTATCAATGATAGACACTAGCAGATACAGAACTTTTATTATACACATTAGAAAACTACAACATTACATTACTTTTTGACATAATCGCCATTCAAATTGAGGCACTTGTCATAGCGTCTTACAAGGTTTGAAATTCCTTCTGCAAAAAAATCTCCCGCTTGGGAATGAAGCCACCCTGTAACAGCATCATGAACTCATTTGATGTGTTTTATGCTCCTCAGAAAGAAATTTTGGTACCCAACAAGCACAGAACTTGCGGTATCCCAAATTTTCTGTCACTACCTTGTACAAAACAGTCCAAGAAATTTGGGGAAAGTGTAAAGAAAGTGCAGATATCATGAACTAAAGATATCGGATCTTTTTGTCAATTTCCTGCACAAGTTCATCGTTGATTACAAATGGGTAGCCACTTCTTGCCTCATTTGTGCATGTCAGTTCATCCATCTTTAAACATGTGACACCATTGACATATGACACCTTCACTCATCACGTTTGGTCTGTAAACATTACACAGTTTGAGATGAATCGCAGTTACTGAAAGTTTTTTTCACACAGAGGAATCGTATTACTACATGCACTTCACATTTGGCGGAATTTTCTATGACGGTTCATTTTCAATTGATCTAGTGGACGAGTCAACTGCAACACAACCTTCTCCTTCCACTCCTCACTCCCTACTGAACAACTGCACACGGCGCCATAGGACAGGCATTGCTATCCCCACTTATTTCTTGTACATGCTCAAACACAGCTTTATTTACGAATTGCCCTCGTACAAAGTAGATTAGGCCTCATAACTAAGACATAGTCTTTCTTCCAGATAATTGTCATCATGACCAAAACAAATTACAATTGGGATCAATCCATGTGGAGCCACATCTCAAAAAAGAGTAGAAACATTTGCCATAAGTCATGAAGTTTTGAGCTACACTAGGTAATGTGTGTATCTATACTACAAGTCCATTTACAATATGACAGCCAGTTTGGTTTAGCGGTTAAAGCACCAACCTACAAAGCAAAAGACTGTAAGTTAAGCTAAGTCCTGCCTTAGCTATGAAAGCCAGCTGGATGACCTTGGGCCAGTCACTTTCTCTCAGCCCAACTCCACAGACTTGTTGTTGTGGGGAAAATGGATGAGGAAGGTATGTTGGGTATGTTTGCACTTTATTTGTAAAAATAATAGAGGCCGGTAGTAAATAAATAAATGTAGGCCATTTCCTCGCTACTAATTGTGTCTTCTGGCATCACCAACCATCAATCGCTGTGGTAATATAAAGTCTGCTTTCATCACTTTAGTACAGCAATGGTTTAGAATAGAATAGAATAGAATAGAATAGAATAGAATAGAATAGAATAGAATAGAATAGAATAGAATAGAATAGAATAGGTCTTCTAGTCCAGCCCCATGTTGAAGCAGGAGAACCTATACCATCTCAGACAAGTGGCTGTCTAGCCGCTTCTTAAAAATCTCCAGTGATGGAGCGCCTATGATTTCTGGAAGCAAGCTGTTCCATTGGTTAATTGTCCTCACTGTTAATTGTCCTCACTGGTTGAACAACATTACAAGATATTATAAATTATTATGAGGAAGTGGCCTTAGTTACCTGAAGGTTAGCATAAACTCCTTTATGGCAGTAAAATATACTAAATAAATATTTGGCAGCTTTTCACGCTCACCAATAATTCTCCTCACCAACTTTATCTCATTTTATTGTAAATTCCTCCAATGAAAAAAATGTTGTCGTTTTTCTAACTCTATTTGAAGCTCCATTCTTAAACCAGCACATTTTAACCATGCTCTTCCCCTGTCTCTTCTTAACTCAGTGCTCCCTGTAACCTAGAGTAGCAAGGCTAGTCAGAAAAATGGCAACTTTGCAGGCAGCACAACATCCCCAAGCTCCCAGATCCCACTGCGCCTCTTAGTGATATTTGACCATATAAACAAAATCATGGGAATTCAGGATACGTCATCTGAGATACTCTGATGGCATTCAGAGATGCTGCTGCATAGATAGCTGATGCAAGTCTCTGTTTGTTAGATTGAGCTGTTGGGATCAGTTGGGTATTGTACCATCCTTTCTACTGCATAACCACCTCACTGGCTGAGCTTTGTGACTCTTTGACCAGGTTAGTGATGGAGTTTTCCAAGCTCATGGTCCTTGGGGATTTCAACCTACCCTTGGAGTGGGGGTCTCCAAGGTGGCTCGGGATTTCATGAATACTATATAAAGGTACTTCAAATGAATGTTGGAAATCCAAATGTAAAGAAGATTTTATCATTTGTGGCGGACATGGGACAAAGCAAAGAAATATTGGAATAGGATTCATATTTTAATACAGAAGATTCTTAAAGTGAATATAAATATAAAACCAGAAACTTTCCTTTTGGGTTTAATGGAAAAAGGCTTGGGGGAAAAAAATTGGAACTTTGATGTTATATATGTTGATGGCAGCAAGATTACTTTATGCACAAAAATGGAAGGACACTTTGATCCCCACAATGGACGAATGGCTGCAATGGTTGATGGAGTTAGCAGAGATTGCTAAATTGACTGCTTTGATAAAAGAAAAGAACACAATTATTTTTGTTTCTACTTGGAAACCACTTCTGGACTTTGTGCTTGAGATGGAAAAAAAATAAAACTTTGATTTTGGGTTTTACTGATTAGATAGATTTGTTGATAATAGAAATGGCTAGTTTATACTATTATCTAAAAGTAAAAAGTTGAGGTTTGATGTTATTATCTTATTTTACTGAACCAAAGGGAGTTGCAAGTCAACATCTTCCCTTCTCTTTTCCCTCCCCTATTTTTCCTATTATTTGTTTTTGTATTTTTGTATTTTATACTATATAAACTAAAAAAAGAAGAATCTAAAAAAAATGGGGGAAATATTAGAAATAGAATTTCAAGACCACAATGACAGCCAGGTCATCAAGGCCCGACATATGACAGTGGTCATACGTTAAATCTGCTTTTCCTGCAGGAGCAATTGCAAGGTGATCTGAAGTTAAGGTGACTGCTATCATTTCTCAGTCATGATCTGGTATCTCTCTGTTACTCCTGGAGTTCTCTGGTGCTTGCCCTGCCTCTCCCTGCTTCAGGGAGACTAGACCTACTCAAGTGCATCCAGTAAGGTTCTAAAGAAGCTTGAGGTGGTCTCTTGATAGCTACTTGGAATGCAAATGATATGGAGGCTCTGGATTGGCGTTCAATTATGCACCCTCTCTCTTCCATAGATTTCAAAATTCCCCTTAGTTAACCCGAGGAACTGAGGAAAATAAAATGGTTGAAGAGATGCTGAAAAGATCATTGGCAGTTCCCTCCTTCCCATCCAGGACATAGCACAGAAGTGTTGCTTGAGCAGGGTCCGTAAGATTATCTGGGACACTACAATCCTCTTCACGACCTGTTTTCCTTGTTACCTTCTGGGAGGAGGCTTCGTGGTATCCGAAGCAGAACATCCAGATTCAGCCAGAGTTTCATTCCATACAGCATTAAACTTGTGAACCCTCAAGCTTCCTCCTTGTGTTATATATTCAAGATGGACAGTGTTTAACATTTATTTGTTATGTGTATGTAGGGGTGTGGGTCTATACCAGGGGTAGGCAACCTTGGCTCTTTTATGACTTGTGGACTTCAACTCCCAGAATTTTTGAGCCAGCCATGCTGAGGGGACAGGAAGAGGTTTCCAAGCTGAGCCACACTGGCTCAGGAATTCTGGGAGTTGAAGTCCACAAGTCATAAAAGAGCCAAGGTTGCCTACCCCTGGTCTATACATATGTTGTATATGTTTAGGTGTGTGTGTCACTTGGAGGGCAGGCAACTAAATTTCATTTTGGATGTGTGCTGTTGCTAAAAAAATGACAATAAAGCTTATCTTGTCTTATCTCATGAGTGCCACTGAAGGACAACAAAGAAGGACAAGGAAGAGTGAACCCAAGCAAATACAAGCCAAAGCCACTATTAAGGCCTACCTAAGAGTGCTAAAACTGGCAATGTTTCTCCATACTTATTATATCAGTGGATAGTCATTCAGATGTTCTGTTCAAGGTAATCTGGGCTCTCCTGGGGAGATTATTCCATCTGAGGCATCCAGGAGATTCAATGAAGGTTCATTGAATCTGTGTCTGGAGATTGTGGGGGGTTGAATAGCGCTGAATAGGTTTCAACTCTAGCTTACCGAGACTGCCCAATTCTGGAGAATTTCCATTTCCTGTTCTATGTAAGATTGCACAATTCTGAGGTCCTCAGCAACTCACAATTCCTGTTCAATGTCAGTAACCAGAAGAGTGTTTGCAACTGTGCTCTTTCCTGAATCAGGAAATTCTGCTCACTCTTGTCAGGCAAGGTAATCAGAGCATGTGTTGGACCCTGTGAATTAATTTTGTTAAAATATTTGTATTGTGCCCATATCGATTTTTTAAAAAAAAAAACCTTGCAATGCTGATTGTCTATTTTGTACTTTTGTTCTCATCTTTTTTTCTTTGCTTTTTTAAATTGCTGTTAGCTGTTCAGAATCATTTGTTTTGAAACCAGTGGCCGTATAAATTGAATGAATGAATAAATAAATAAATCCAAGCGGAGTGTTTGCAGAGCTATTATGAGAATAGTTGTGCATTCTGAAATTGTACTTAATATATAAATATTGACAATAGCAGCTGTCCTTCAATATATCTGTAACTACCACACTGGAGAAGACAGCAGCAGTTACCTCATATCTTATAGATCCTGCATTAAGCAAGAGGTCGGACTAGATGACCTCCACCATTGGCCTTCCAGTGCTCAGTTCTGTGACCATCTGATCCGAGCCCTCACTGTTGTTTTCCCTAATTACTGATGAAGAAAGAGCCATACTGTAGCTACCCCATCCATCTGGGAACCGTAGCAATGCTTGTCTTCCCTAATCCCGGAGATGCAATGAATTCCAAATTCCATAATCCTGAAATCTGTTTAGAATGATGGGAGTTGATAGTCAAGCAGGAGAATCGGGTATATCAGTAGGCACTCCAGTCGGCCAGGAATCCCTACGAAAAGTTCCGGATGGCTGGTCTTAGAGCTCTTACACCACCCTGCCTTCCTGCGAAGCAACACCCCGGGGACGGGCAGCTTTATTATCCCAGTGCTCCTCGGCTGTTTTTATTGACTGTTAGTACGCCTCCAAAAGGGCGTGCAGATGAAGGAAGGGATCCGCTTTATTTGCAGAGCAACCATTGCCTTGCCTTGCTTTCCCAGCAATATCACCTTGCCGTGGCAGCTGCTTGCTGACTGTAGTAGCAAGGAGCTCGCTTAAACCTGGGGTCAGACCCGCCTTTCTTACCCCACTCTATATTCCCACCAACCCCCGAGCTGAGGCAAATGGATTATGCCGACGGGTTTATGAAAAGGAATGGCAGGGAATGGCGGGGGAGCGGGAAGCAGGCAGGCAGGCAACAGGAACCCCTGTCCGGCGACCGCGGCATTTGTTTGCAGAGCAGAGACGCCTGCGTGCGAATGCCAAAGCCACCAGGAGAGGTTAAAAACTGCAAAATGTCCACGGTGGCAAAGCCGCGCGTGCCACTTCGAAAGCGCGGATCGGGTCCTGCGCGCCCCGGCGGGAAACGCGCCTCCAACGCCAAGGCCACAGTCGAACCGCCGAAGGGTCTGGATGGAAGGTGGGGGGGGTCTTCGTGCAGGGGGCACCGAGGACCGGCCTTTGGGCTCCTCTCATGGCACCCTGGAGCTTCGAAGGAGCCTCACCAAGTCTGGAGAAAGGAGGAGGCACGGCAAGAGGGGAAAATAAATAAACGCCCAGTATTGAGTATCCCGAGGGGGGGAGGGGCAGGCAAGCAGCAATAGCGCCTAATGGTGTGAGAGATAAGCGAGTGATCGGAATGATGGCTCAATTAGAAGCCAAAGGGCCGTTTGCCGGCTGACGGCGAAGCCCGGGCTTTCGATGCAGTCCGGCTTTTCTTGATCCACGCATTTCTCGCTCGGCGCCCGATCCTCCAGCCCGGCCATCCGCGTCAGCGCTGGCAAGCCCCTCGCGTCCGTGTGGATCCGAGGGCATCGGCGATGGCCCACGTGGCCCGGAGCCCGCGAGGACAACGGGGGGGCTTTGGATTCCTTCCAGTTCCGCCTGGCTTGTTTTCCTTGCTTTGCTCCAGGTTTTACTGCTGGTTGCCTGCGAAGCCTTTCGCTCCTCCCTTTTGAAATCCTATATTAGCTGTGGCCAAAGCAGGGTAAGGAACACAGCTCATTGTTGGCAAGGGCTGATGAGAAACTCGCCGAGAAGGGGAAGCCGCGGCTTCGAGTCTGTATGCCCAGCAGCAGCCAGAAGAATTCACCGCCACCCTCCACCCGGTCAAGCACACAGAGGACGAAGCGGACCGTCGCCTGCTCTATGCTGGGCGATTTCTGCTGACTGGGTCCAGCAGCGCGTTGGGAGCGAAGGAAGAAAGCGAGCGAGAGAGCGTGAGGTGAGCGGTGGGCTTTTCTCGCGCTCCCTGCCCGAAGCTCCGGGACGAGGACTGGAGGCACGGGAAGGCATGCCCGAAGCGGCTGGGGAGGGGGGGAGAGGAGAGAGGGAAGAGGCTTCCGCGGGAGCTGGTAATCCACTTATTCTTAGATCGCAAGCGGTCCTTGGCAGACTTTAATTCCCAAAGTTGCTGACAAGGAGAGCGGGAAGGTCGGACAGCGTTCTCCCCATCTGTAGTTCTTATGTAAGGCTTTTCCTGCAACAACACGCGTGGATTGTTTGTTGTTAGCATTATCTCCGTGGACGAGTGTTGCCGATTCGAAAGCTGGAGGAGTAATAAAGGGGACGAAAGCGGGGGGGGGCGGAAAAAAGAAGCCGGGGAGCGCCTAGGTGTGCGCGAGTGGTGACAGAGGAGAGGGTGGCTGCCAACCGGCGATGGTGCCCAAGGCGCCTTCCCCGCTTGCCAGTGCTGGTGAATTGGGAAGAATCTCTCTGGAAAGAGAAAAGGACCGACTGGGTAGAGGAGGGTGGGAAGGGTGGAGACCCAGAGAGGCGACTTCCTGGGGAAGAGAGGGGGGGTACCCAAGCTTCGGGGGGGGCGATGGGGGGGGGCGCAGGCAGGCAGTATAAATGTTGATCCTTTTCTCTGTCAATATTAACTTTCCAAAGGCTGGAAATGGCAGAGCACATGATGGCCATGAACCACGGACGCTTCCCTGATGGAACCAGTGGGCTTCACCACCACCCGGCCCATCGCATGGGAATGGGACCCTTTCCAACCCACCACCACCAGCAGCAGCAGCAGCCACCGCACGCCTTCAGTGCCTTGATGAGCGACCATCTCCATTACGGAGGAGGAAATATGAACACAAACAGTGGCATCAGGCACGCCATGGGGCCAGGGAATGTGAACGGGGGACACCCTCCTGGCAGCATGCCGCCGACCGCGAGGTTTAATAATACCCAATTCATGGCACCGACGGTGGCTCCTCAAGGCGGGCCCTTAACAGCCAGCATGCAGTTGCAGAAGCTGAACAACCAGTACTTCAGTCACCATCCTTACCCTCACAACCACTACATGCCGGATTTACTTCCTGCCAACCATCAGCTCAACGGAGCAACCCAGCATTTTCGGGACTGCAACCCAAAGCACAGCAGCAGTGGGGGGGGCGGGGGCAGCAGCGGTGTGCCAGCTTCCGTGCCCCACGTCCCTGCAGCAATGCTGCCTCCCAATGTCATTGACACTGACTTCATTGACGAGGAGGTCCTGATGTCCTTAGTCGTAGAAATGGGTTTGGATCGCATCAAGGAGCTTCCTGAGCTTTGGCTGGGACAGAACGAGTTTGATTTCATGACAGACTTCGTTTGCAAACAGCAGTCTAGCAGAGTGAGCTGCTGACTTTCGTGTAAAACAAAGGACTTTTTTTTTCCATGTGTATGAATGAAAAAACATTCCCTCTAGAAACAGTATTTCAAAGGCTTGTAGGAGCTTGAACACCTGGGAAGCAGAGTAAACTGTAAACTTGTATAATTTTTCTTATTTTCTGTTTGCTACCACCACTTCTTTATTTTTTTAAGCTTGGCCACCCATTTTTGTCCCCCTGACCTGTAATCATTTTTAACTGAACCTATCATATCCTCAGTGTCTCTTTCTCTGTCTCCTCTGCCTAATTTCTTCCCTGCTAACCTTAACCTGGCAGGTCTTTCAGTGGCTAGATGCAAACATGGGCAAAAAATAATCGTGTCGATATTCTGTGAGTTATGATTTCAAATGAGTAGAACTGCATTCAGATTCTTGAGTTTAAAAAGATTTTTTTTAAAAAAAAAATGCATTAGTTGATTGCGCGAACTTCAAGATAGATTCCTGCGCAAATACTGCCCTCTTCCTTTGTTTTGAACTATGCGTTGGAGTGATGCTAATTTTTAGTCTGCTAAACTGGAAGCTTAGCAAATGTGGGCCAAACCTTCCTTCTTCAGGAAAAATAATACTGTTACTTAAACTCTGCTGACTGTTCCTCTCCCCCATCTGTACAGATAAAAAGTGTGAATGGAATGGCGGTGGGGTCGGTGGGAGGGGACTTTGCTGGCTTTTATTCTGGTTCTATTTTCAACATCCTTTTATTTTGGTAATGTGCTTACATGGTTTATTCAATACATAGGGGGAAAGAACTACTGTGTTGAAAGCTTTTTAGGAAATTTGACAGTATTTTTGTACAATTTTTTTTCTGAGAACATACTTGTTAATTTATTTTATTTTAAGTTGCCAGTGTCCACAAAAAAGTTAAATGCTTTAACTTTTTCCTAGGTATAGTTCCCACTTATTTTTCCTAAACTTATTTTTCTTTCCCACCCCTTCAATTGCCCCTCTCCAAATATTTAGTACATATGACCCTTTTTAACTTGTTGAGCTGTTGGGTTGTGTGAACATTCTGAAGGAGTATTTACTTGACACCATTGTGTGCTATATGTCATGATCAGTGCAGAAGGTAAAAGGATTTAAATCTAATTATGAAATCACAGTCTCATAAGTAACATTGTAACATGCCTGTGTGATTTTATCAAAAGTGGAATTTGCCAAGAGGCAACAACTTGTGATTTGCCAACTTACTTACTATAAATGTAGTTGTCCAGAATTATGATGCATAAAGTATTTATTCTATTTATCTATTAAACTTTAATTTTATAAATACTCTCACAAGTACTCTCAATAACACTTTGTTCTTCGTGCACATGTATTCCTTACTATGTGAAAGGGCTTCATAAAATAAGCATGTAGAAGTTTTTGTTCCATCTTTCTTGCATCATGATAAAAGTGCTCTTAGCCATTTTTTGTTTGTTTGTTTGAAAAACCTACATTGCACTAAAATCATATAAGTTTTCATTATAGAGGAATGAAGAGTAGAACACATTGGTAGGAAATGGTTTGTTAAACAAAATTGAATTGTATTATGGTTTAAAGCTTGGACACAGATATTAGAAGAATAATTTCTGTATTTTCACATGGAGATAGTAAAATATTTAAATCAGTATATTTTATTTCACTTTCTCTTGGTGGGAAAAGAAAGGTGTCCCCTTCTTGCTTTGATCAGTACAAGATCAGGTGTTTAATATTATGTTTAACATGGCTACAGCAATTAAACACTGACCTGATATCTCACTTTCAAAATTATTTTTTAAGTTTTTAGATTTGAGGAAGGCATTTACAGATCTCTCTCTTACACTCAACCAGTTCAAAGCCCAAGTGTCAATTATCATTCTCTAATATTTCTAACCAGAATATAAGGCAGTCTGACAGTATACCAATTGCTATATTAAGTTTCACTGAATTATGTGTACATTAGAGTTTGTATCAAGCTGGAGTATGTTATCTGGTGAAACATCTAAAACTACTTCCTTGAATTTAGCTGTATTTAGTGGATTCCCCAAAGGCAGCATTTTTCATCAGGCTTTATCTATCTTATTCCTATAATATGGACCCTGGCCTTGTCTGTGTTATCCAGAACAATGTTTTGTGTAATGTCACAGAAATGCTGCTTGATACCTATTAGAATGGGATAAATTGTTCTTGGATGATGGATGACTAGCAGTATGCTTTGAGGCAGGGAACTGCATGTGACAACATTTTCATGCCTGATATGCTTTGATCTTAATACTAGAATCATTTCAAAACATTTCTATTGTATATCAACAAAACAAGGAATATGGTGTCAAGGACAATTGAACAAGAAAGCAATATTTTGAGTCACATGTAGTTGGCTTTGCATTTTCTGCTAACTGCATTACTATTATGTTTAAGATTTGTTACGTTTGTGTACAGCATATTATGTAACATACACAGCAAAATTAGAAGCATTGAAATCTTGCAGCAATTTATTTTAAGATATCAGTAATCTGCAGCAGTAACTAAACCTTTATAGAGGTCAAATTTGGATTTTGGCTGATTTGGTCAGGAAAACTGCATACCTGAAGATGTCCAAGAAACTGCAGATCTATAATTACCTAGCCAATTTATTAAATAATGTTGGGATTCAGCTAGCTTTCTAACTAGCTGAAGTACGGTTGAAATAGTACTTGTGAAATAATCAGCTTTGGGATGACATTAGGTACATGTTGTACAAAGTGCTTTAAAATTCTTGAATATAATAGTCACTTTTTTTGCAAAATAAAATATTTCCATTTTAGTTGTTCCATAAATAGGAACAAAATAAGTATATTTTGGGCACCAAAAGCCCCTTTTTTCATTAAAATTGCACAAAACATTCCAATCAATGGCAGATGCTACGAAGAGAGAAATACATCAGCTTTGTAAATCATAGCTTTATTGGGTTTATATTAATTTATCCAGAGTGCACCATGTCTCCCTCACTTCCAAACCACAAGTGTTTGGACATGTCCCATGATCCAAAGCAATGGTTCTGTCCTAGAAAAACATGAAATACATCCCCAGAGATTCCTTTTCATTACAGTCCTCAGTCACTGCAAGATCAATCGTTAACTCTATTCTGCATAAAATTGCTAATCAACATTCTGAAATCCTCTGACTTATTCACTTAGTTTGAATGAAATTGGAACACGATCAAACTGGCAATCTCAAATGTTCCAACTTTTTGGAGGGAGAGGGGGAAACACCTTATCTGACATACTGCATCCCTACTGCTTGCTGTAAGTGTATTCTAAGACGTTAGCTCGCCCAAGTTAATCAGTGATAATATGAGCAGTGACTAGTTTACCAGGTTATTTAACCTAGCAATTGCCAGGTTAATTTGCAAACCGGGCTGGGAAGAGGGTGCTGGTATTGTATTCTTACTTAGGTTGCTTGTAGCATAGGAAACCTGACCCCTGTATTTTGGCTCTTTTTCAAAAAGTTCTAATATGGTACATGAGCTGCGCTGCTCTTTAAGCCATGACCATAAATAGACACAGTGCTTTATTTGCAATGGAGATCAGTGATAAGCTTCCCTGCGCAGAAGCCACACAAAAGACACTTGTTAGGAAAATAAATGCTGATTAATAAAACAACGTCACTCTCTTGCGGCTGGAGGAAAAACAACAGGCAGAGGCCATTTTTTCCCCCCCAGGGCTGAGAAAGACATCACATGGCAGTGAGTGATCTGGTTAGAACGGCTCCTCGCAGCTGTTTATGAGGTGCTCAAGAGACACAGACGAAGAATAAGTTGACATCTATTGTGCACTTTATAGTCTGAATGTCTTTTGTATTGGCAATAGCCCGCTCCGGGACATAAATTGATGCGGGCAGGAAAGGCCAGGTCTTTTAGAAACAAATATTTAATCCCCTAATCTGTTATGGGTGGCCAGCTCTAAAAGGTAAACACTCCTTGTGGGTGAATGTATTAGATGCTGGTGCCATCTTGTGGAATGCAGACCGAAGAGAAAAGAATTGAGCCTTTTTCTCCCCTCCTTCACATATTCTTGGGAAAGAGTTTATATGCAGGTGGGCTATAGTAAGTTGCAGAGAGGGCTGCCCCTATTAACCATTAAGCAAAATAAGCACATGCTTAGGGCACCAAGGGTAGGGAAGCCCCATTGAGATCTTTTCTCCAGCTATCATGGCTTTAACTCTTTCATTGCCGCAGTTGACCTTCGTTTCCAATAAACGTTTCTATTTGCATTTTCCTTCATAACGGTTTTATTAAACATTGCATAAAAAGAGTTGAAGATTTGCACCTTTTTATGGCCCTACATATAAGTAAATAATATGCTTGCTGCTATTTTGTATTAAACAATTTTTCCCCAAAAAACCCACCACTCAATATTTACTTTAGTAGTGGAGTCCAGCTTGAGAGATAGCCTGGAAGATAACTAAAAATTTAATCTGTTATTTCATCTTTAGCAGTAACTGAGTCTTCATGTATTGTCAATTAAGCTATGGAAGGACCATTGTTGGACTGTGCTTAGGGCATCAATTGGCCTTAATCAATTGGCCCAGGGAAGGAGGGAGGCTTTGAAGGGCAATATAACATCCTGGTGGAAAAGAAGTATGATATTGATTGTCATATCTAGCTGAATTCACTATTTGTAAACACTGCATTAACTTTTTTTCAAGAAAGAATCTCCATTGTGATGCTTACTTGAAAACTGCTTTTACAGAATCTTATTCCTTAATAAGTGACAGGTGTCAGCTTTAAAATGTTTTTGCTCATGATAACACTTTAACAAATCCAGAGGATGGGTCTTCCCTCAAGAAGGAAGAGAATGGTGTCTGTGGACTATCTGCTAAAAATACCTTTGTTTCCAATAGATTTTGTAAAGGATATAAAAATGAGAAGTTCTGAATGCATGATGAACATTATTCGGTAATATTCTTGGGGAAGATTATAGAGAAGGATAAGATAGAAGTGAAAGAAAACAGTGAAAATGGAACAATTGCAGAGATTTAAATCCTGTGTCAAAAAGTATTAGAGGATACATTTTTCAACAGAACAAAGGTAAAGTGGACTTAAGGATAGGAGATATATAAGCTGCTTCAATGTGTTACACGGAATCACAAAAGTGTGTGGATTTAACTAGAATTAAAGAGAATGTTTGATTGAATGAAGTGAAAAACCCGTGGTTGAGTGAAAAAAAAAATGCTTATATTGGAACTGTATTTGAAAACTATGAGGATGAAAACAAATTTTATGCTTACATTTAAATTTATTTATATTTATATGGCTGCCCATCGCATCATATTATGTATATACAGAAATAGTTAGTTGCAATTAATATGTCAATGAGAGCAAGCAAGAGTCGTTTGCTCTGTTTTTCCCTCCCATCCAAGTCTGGAACCATCAGATGCTTTTCCTGATCCTTCCTTCTGTCTGAGGACAGCTGGAGTTTGACCCTTCTGTTTTCACTCTGTCTTTGGATCTGGCAAAACTACCCTCGGTCAATCCTTGTTACCTTTCCTTCTTCCTGACAAGAACAGCAAAAAGGAAGGTAATCCCATTTCTTTTCCTTTTTTATCAACAAGAATTTTCCATAATTTCCTTAGCTATGCAAGGGAGCCTCTTTCACATACTGTGGTCTTCAAAAAAGTCACTTTCTTCCTCAGAGCCAGAATTGCTGACTGGCAATTTTGACTTGGGAGGGGATCACAAATTTGTATTTCATCTGCCACCTCCCAGATAGAAAATCTTCTCTGTGTCTCTCTCTCTCTCTCTCTTTGTGTCTCTCTCTCTGTCTCTCTGTCTCTCTCATCATCTTTATCATCTATCATATCTATCATTATCATTATCATCTATCTATATCTATTTATCAATCTGTCTATCATCATGAAACTGTATCAATAGGGCACTGCTGAACACATATCCTTCTTTTTAAAAAAAATATTGAGCTTTAAAAATGGTCTGCTATGTGACATGAAAGTTAAATGACACATTCTCAGTTTCCTTATGTAGCCTGAGGAAAAAGTGATTTTTCAATTGCAAAGAAGTGCCTTGGAAAAAGAAGGTGTGGCACCTGCAAGAGTTTCAGCCCCCCCCCCCACAGAGAGAGGGGGGGGCTGCAGTGGATCACCTGAAACAAGGAATGGCTGTGCTTTTCTTGTGCTAAAAAAATTGCATTTAAAAAAAAAAAGCCTAAAGGTGGTAGCTGTCTGCCAGTATTGTGCAGCTATTTCTTTACGTGTCAGCAAATACTGCTATTTTTTTCCCCTGACCCAGTTCTAAAGAGCTCACTGGTTAATGAAACAAAAGAAGGCTATTCTGCTAAAGAGCTCTAATGTGGCCACAAATTCAGCTGTGGGCTTTATTCCACTCTCTTCACATGCTATCTCCCTGCTAACACTCTCAGCAGGTATTCCAGACACATTTCATTCCATCACGAGGTCCCTGCTAGGCAACACAGTGTCAGGGTTGTTTGACCTGATGACAGTATTGTAGTCAAGTACTGCTCTTTCCTTTTTCCTGCAGGTATGAATGGCAGCCATTCACCCATGATAGAAAGCAAAACATCTGCTAGGTGCACAGAATCTGCTGATGATCTCTGTCTTTTTACCGCCACTTAGTTCAATATCACTTGCTGGTATTGTATTCTTACTTAGGTATGATATAAGGGTGTTGACAAACCTAAGTATTGACAATGAAAGAGCAGGTAAGAAGGTCTGAAAGAATGACAGAAGAGAATGCAATACAAATATCAAGGAAATATCTGGAATACAAATTGACCGGCTAGGGCCGGTGACACGGTCTAGGAGCCGAGTGCAAATGTTAGTTAAACCTATTTAAGTCATCTTTGTTAACTGGCTTTTAACCCTGACGATGTTGGAAGTTCCCAACAAAAGCTCGGTTTTAGTAAAGTATTTCCTTACATGGATCCTCCTGGTGGTCGTATATTTTATATATATATATATATATATATATATATATATATATATATATATATATATATATATATATTCTATGTATGTATGTAGGTCTTTGGTTGTTCGGGTTTTCTCCCACGTAAAATTGGAAGTGTCTTGGCGACGTTTCGACGAAGTCCCATTCGTCATCTTCAGGCTGGTGCTTTCAGCTTCGTGCCTCGAGCAGCAATGTGTGGTCTTAGCTGTTTCTTCCTTTTAACTGCCAGTGGGGGTATGAACTGATTGGGTGGGAGCTTGGCTGTGTTCTGATTGGGTGGAGGTGTGTTCTGATTGGTTAGGGGCGTGGCTGTGCTCTGATTGGCTGGGGGGTTGGCTGTGCTCTGATTGGCTGGGGGGTTGGCTGTGCTCTGATTGGCTGGGGGAGTGTTCTGTTTGGTTGTGCTCAGGTTAGTCTGAGTTGCAGAGGGATTCAAGATTTTGGGCTGCCCTGCCATTCCTTGGCTTCGCGTTCGTGGTCGTGCTTCCTCTTCATGGAGGGTGTCAGTTTGCTTCATGTATGGATTGGGGGGGTTTAAAGTGGCTAATGATGCAGCTGTGGTCTGGCTTCTGGTTTGTGGTCGTGCCTCATAGTCAGTGTGGCTTTGGGTTTGTTTTTTGCGATGTTTAGCCACTTTAAACCCCCCCAATCCATACATGAAGCAAACTGACACCCTCCATGAAGAGGAAGCACGACCACGAACGCGAAGCCAAGGAATGGCAGGGCAGCCCAAAATCTTGAATCCCTCTGCAACTCAGACTAACCTGAGCACAACCAAACAGAACACTCCCCCAGCCAATCAGAGCACAGCCAACCCCCCAGCCAATCAGAGCACAGCCAACCCCCCAGCCAATCAGAGCACAGCCACGCCCCTAACCAATCAGAACACACCTCCACCCAATCAGAACACAGCCAAGCTCCCACCCAATCAGTTCATACCCCCCACTGGCAGTTAAAAGGAAGAAACAGCTAAGACCACACATTGCTGCTCGAGGCACGAAGCTGAAAGCACCAGCCTGAAGATGACGAATGGGACTTCGTCGAAACGTCGCCAAGACACTTCCAATTTTACGTGGGAGAAAACCCGAACAACCAAAGACCTACATATATATATATGTATATATACACTATTTTTTTGTGTACTGCATATACATGTGTACATATATATGTAAAGACAGTTGCACAGCAAGCATAAGAAAACTGTTAAACATACTTGCAGTGTTTGACTCTAAGTTAGACCCAGATCCCGGGAAACGATGATCAACTCTTCTGCACAGAGTTGAAGCCACAATTAAAAGTATCATGCTGAGACCTGGGATATCTAAATATCAGCATTTGGTGTTTAAAATGCAAGACAACCAGCTCAGGACTTACTTTGTTGCTTTTAAAGTCAAGTCTTCTCCCATACATTATAAATGATCAAACAGTCCTTAAACCATCATGTATATTGTTTAACAATAATTAAACTACTTAGAATTTTTGGCACACTAAATCCAAAATGGGTTTGGAGTTTACTTTAAGTCTGCACAGTTCAAATAAAATAGATACAATCTGGCATACTAAATTAAAAGCCATTGACATGCCTATGGAGGTTTTGCAGTAACCTACTAGCAACCACTAGATGTAGCTGGCATTCTGGACAATTTTGATGTATAGTTATAAACTGATTTCTAATATAATCACGTAGGGATTTTAAAAATGTTATTTGTAATCCAATTTCAGATGTGCAGTTTCATTGACATGCACCCATGAAACGCAGTCATGCAATTTTTAATAACTCTTTTCTCAGGTTTTAAAATTGGATTGATGGCCAGAAAGATTTGCAATTGCACTTTTAACCCTAATTTCCTTTTACATTTGGGATTTTTTTTTTTTTTTAGGGAAGAAGGGACTTTAAATAGTTTTAAAATTAGACATTTTTGCTGCTTATTTTTCTTTTAAAAATTAATAATAAATTTTATTGCAAGTACTCTGGATTCCAAGGTTGTGAAGGGAAAAAAGAGAAGCACTGTAAACAGGGCAGATGGAAAAGCAGATAACACAGCAATGCCATTGTTTTATGACTACGAATGCTCACCAAAATCTCCCTTGCTCATCCCCCAAAGGGAGACATGTGCTGCACGTCATCCTCATCAAGAAGCTTCATTAAAAGACCTACTTAGCTTGGTAAACCAAAATGCAACCAGGATGCTGAATTTAGGAGATACAATATAAAAATACCCATGGAGATATTTTGTAAAAATAATATAAGGTACTATCATAGTTTGTCTGCAGGATTGGAGGCCTTGGTTTAATTTGGTTGGTATCCAGCTGGAGATAACCAGAGTACCAGCGGGATACAAAAGAAGCTTAGGTTTACATTGTGTTGAATCAGGCCAACAACCACATAGTCTGCCATTTTCTGTCATACTGAGGTCAAGTTACATTCCAGAAGTTCACTAGCTGCCTTCTACTGTTGTGCCTCTATGTTGCTGTGCTTAAGGAGATAGTATATAGCTATTTAAATAGCATACATTAATCTAGTGGAATGCTCCATTCATTTCTCTGGTGTCCTTTTAAAGTTAACCAGGCACAATTTATAGAGAAGAAAAAGACCATTTGCAAGCATATTCCAGCACTGTCCTCAACCTACAGGGCCACTGGAACAGAGATAAGTGGTTTCAGATACATAGAGGGAAATGAGCATTATGATGTACAGTTTGCAGAATTTCTGGGTCGTATTTGAAATACAGTTAAAATACAGTTCAGTAGGCTGATCATTTTCTAACCAATTTCAACTGTTTTCAGGCAGAGAAATGGAAAATAGCAACAACTTAAAAGAAGCAAGATTTCATACTGTGATAAGATAAATGATTAATCTATCAGCCCTTTACACTCTTTGCATAGATATAGAGAAACTCACTCACTGTAAGAAAATTAACTTTGTTCATTTTAAATTAACATTAACTGCTCTTCTAAAATGGTATAGCATGACTTATGTAAGTACTTATTATTACTTGCCTTCAGACACTTGGACACCTGCTTTCAAAATCCTAACTAGTTCATGAAGAGGATGGAGCCAGTCTATTTCACCTTCCCCTTCCTCACATGACTGCTCTGAGATATTTCAGCAACCCATGTATGCCACTCTGAGCTCTTTTGAGAAAGCATGTGCTTAAAATGTGATAAATAAGTCAGCTTTCACCCGTTCTAAATTTAGTTTCATTCTGGCTGATAATATTCTCTTACTCTGCAAGTATTTGATGCAGAAAATATACTCTAATTGTGACTAGAGCTTAGTTTGGGATAAATGTCATTATTTTGGCATCACAGTTTGTTTCAAATGCTAAAAGATGTTATAGTTAACCCAGTCTTATGAGTTTCTTTAACACAGGGGTCTTCAAACTTGGCCCTTTTATGACTTGTGGACTTCAACTCCCAGAATTCCTCAGCCTGGCTGAAGAATTCTGGGAGTTGAAGTCTACAAGTCATAAAAGGGCCAAGTTTGAAGACCCCTGCTTTAACATATTGGAGTAGGGCTTGTGTTTTCAAAGCACACTAAACTTAATTGTAATTAGGCAATACATTATAGTAAATGGAGTCATTTGATAGTATACATGAATACTGGGGACACTTGGCAGAAATGTTTGGAAGAAACAAGCTTCTGTTTGAGCAGACTAGGTATCTGTCAATTCAGCCCTACTATTTTAGCAGTAGTAGAATGCATGATAGCTTATCTTCAAAACAAACCTATGAGGGAAGTTAGGGTCTTTACCTAAAGCACAGGTGGGCAACTATGGCCCTTTTACAACCTGTGGACCAACTCCCAAAATTCCTGAACCAGCATGCTGGCTCAGGAATTCTGGGAGTTGAAGTCCACAGGTCTTAAAGGGGCCATAGTTGCCCACCCCTGGCCTAAAGATACTCAAAGAAGTTCATATCTGAGGAGACTTAAAAGGATCTCCTTGATTCTACTCTAATATTCTAACCACTGTTATCCTACTAACATGAGACTAAAGGGGAAAAAAACCAAGTGTGACCAGGAATGGATTTGGCCATGCAAAGACAATAATCATCATTTAATTTAGATATTCTTTTCTCTTTACCCCTCCCATCCTCATCCTCTTCCTCATCCTCCGTTATTCTTTAGCTTTAAGTGTATAGTTTTTGCACCAGCTTCCAACAAAAGTTGGCATTCCAACAAAAGTGACATACATCCATATGGTGGGTGGGGTCCTTGGTAATAATAATAATAATAATGATAAAGTTGGAAGGAACCTTAGAGGTCATCTAGTCCAACCCCCTGCTCAGGCAGGAAACCCTATACCATTTCGGACAAATGGCTGTCCAGTTTCTTCTTAAAAACCTCCAGTGTTGGCACATTCACTGCTTCTGGATGCAGGTTGTACACTCTGTTGTACACTCTGAACTTGGCTGTTTGCTTGCAGACATGTTATTAACCAGCTAGATAACATCATGGTGTTACCCAGTCAGGAAATGAAATAACTGCAAGTAAACAACCAAGCACAGAGACTACTAAGGATTCCACTATTCAACCCTGAGCTACATACAATCCTCTTCTGTTGATGCCCACAATGTGCCTGTAGTTTCTCTAGGAAAAAAAACATGGACGTTGTGCTGAAAGTTGTGGTCCTGATGGTTTTTCAAGCCTAATTTGCTGTCATTTTTTCCTAACAAAGTCGCGGTACAATACATTTTAGCTAGTCAAGAAAACCATTTCTGAGGTTTGGTGTCATTTCTTTGACTTGTGTTCCACTTTTTGGTATTTTTAATATGATAACACTTCAGTTTAATGAGTCATTTGGGGGGAAAGAATTTATTAAATCTGAATTTAAGAAATAAATATTTGCATAATTACATAGTTGACATGTTTATATTATCTGTGTAATGGAAAAGACATAAAAAGTCAAATAGTAATTATGATAGAAATGGAGGCAAATGACTTAAGCTACGTCAAGTGTCCAGACAAACTTTGTGGATGAGATCTGAAGACACATTTTGTCCACTGCATCCAGACTCCATTAAATGGGAATCCCATTAAATTGAGGTATCACAATAATGACACAGTGCTTTAGATTAACTTTCTTCTCCCAATGGAGATGAAGAAGCCAATTCCAGCCTTTTTTATTGTACTGGCACCATGCACACTACATCTACTGATTCTGCTAATGACACACCAGAAGACCCTAGGTATATACCTATGCATGCCTCTTTTAGAGAACATGCAAATAAATGGGTCTGAGTTTTTTTATTTTTATTTTTTTAGAGTGAGCATGGAGGATCGACCTTAAATGATCAAGTGAATGGGAAAGGAAAGGTATTGCTGTATTTAAAATGCTCATTCCAGACGGTCTTCCATCCTTGAGCAGTTATGGAATATTACACGAATAAATGCACTAATGGAATCTGGGAAAGAAGAAAGTCATGGGGACTAGAAACAAGGTAGGGAAACATGCAGGGTAGAACTTTCAATTGTTCACCAACAGTGGCCATAGGAGGAGTTGGTATTTTTTTATATAGTATAATAAAGTAACATGCATCTCTCTGGACTAATGATGCATGTATGTGTATTGTTTGTGTATGTTTGTGAGAGAGGGGGGTAGGTATATACACGTTGCTTGGATCTCTGAGGATCTACTCAGGATGTCTCATGAGAAGGTGAAACAGCCTATCTTCTAATGCAGTGGTTCCCAACCTTTTCTACACCCCGCATGCCTAGAACGCTTCTGATATATTCTCGCACCCCTTACAAAAGTTCAAAACAACAGCAACAAATTATGCATATACACTATAATTTTGAAAACCCAAGTTTTTGCACTCCCTGAAATATTATCTGGCACCTTTGGTTGGGAACCCCTGTTCTAATGCATAACCTCCATCAGTTGGATTTCCATAACAGATTAAACCATAAACTAGCCATTAACTGAGCAGATTCTGCAGTTCCACCCGGTGTGGCCAAATTGAAGTTCACTAGGTTGTGCAGACCCTGAAAATTCAATTAATTACAAACCACGATTAAATTAATCACAAGTAAACCTTTTGTCTGAGCACAATTTCAATATTTCCAGAAGCTGTACTATAGGGAGGAAAAAAAAACAGGAGCCATTTACAGACAAATCCTCAAAGTGCAAAAAAGCTTTTTGGGTAGTTAGTAACATTTTTTTTTCTGTGTAGTGTGATAAGGTGCACCTGCTGAAATTCCTCCTGCATTTTGTGCAGCTGCTGAAGCCCAACTTCAGCGGTCTCTTCATTTTGGCGTTTGGGATTGGAAGATTGTTTTCAAACTTGGGTGTGTATTTGCCTGCTGTCATTTAGTCCTCCTCCTTCTCCTCCTCCTCCTTTCCTTCTATGTAGTCAGAGCCTTCCTTTGGGGCCTCTCTCATCATTTTCTTCATCTTTATTTCTTTTTTTACCCTCTAGGTAAGTGTGCCAAATCCTTTTTATTTGTTTGTGATAGGGAGAATAGGGGGCTATGGGCTGATCTTTTTATTATACAATATCATTTTCTATACTTTAAATACTGGGCAGATAAAAGCATGGGAATCCATGTGAAAGATTACCAGCCTTGCTGAAATTTTCAACCAGAAAGCAAAGTTGGTATTTTAGGAGAAAGGGGATTTAAAGTAGAATTCAAAGAAGGTCACTTGTATATAATATGAAAACCATGAGGTTATTGACAAGGATATTTGAATCATCATTATCCTGATTGACTTAAAGTATGAGTAGTCTTGTATTATGTTTCTGAAATGGTCTTTTTACTGCAACTGAAATGTTCTGAATTGGTTATAAATATATTGTGCTCAGTAGGTGTTTTCTAACAGGTTTTGAAAAACTATGATAGTTCAAAGAATTGATAGAAAACAGAGGTTTTTATGTTTGAGAACAAGCAATAACAAAGGCTGGATGCTTGTCTCTGTGTGTGTGTGTGTGTTTCCCATTAAACATATACACACACTAGTCTTGGTAATGCTTCCATTTTAATTGGTACCAGCTAACTAATATAATCTATTGATTACTTGGGTAATAAGCCCAATTTCATCTCAGTGGACATAACTTTTCAAATATTTGGTGCGTATGTGTTTTGTAAATGTAAATAATAAAGACAGGGTCCAGTGTGATCCCTATCCTTTCTTGGTTAGGCTGAAAATAGCTTGTGACTTTAGAGCAGGTGTTGTGTGTCTTTCTGAGATATCTACTGAGTGGAAGGGAAGAGAGAGCCAAGATCTAAAAATAGGCAAACTCTTAAACTGTCTTAGTATGAAAAAGTCCTTGTGACAAGGAGAAGGACATTTTGTAAAATAGATCTCTATTATAAAGAGGAAGAAAACATGTTAAGATGGCTTCCTAAAAAATATAGAATGAGGCAACTTGTTGATGAGGTGTTCAGTAACTATTAACAGGAAATACTGATGGAATAATAATAAAATAGAAAAAAAGTATCATTGAACTTAGAATAATCTTTTTTAAAAGTTCTTAAACAGGTGTTACTTTCAGCTGTATCACCCTGAAGAGCACACCAGACACATGTGAATAACACTATAGTCCAAAAGTGTATAGGGTATGAAAACATCATACTAAATCAGTAAACAGAGGCATGGATTAAAGCTGAACATTTTATTTCATAGAATTTTCTTCCTGCTCCAGAAAGCATCTTCCTAAAGAAAACTCACAACTGGCCTCTCTTATGCAAAGAAAGATTTCCAACTTCTAGGTTTAATGAATTTTACAATCATACTTCCTTCCTTCCTATCCAAAATCAGAACTCTGAAACTGATACATACAAGATCACCAAAGGTGTATCATTGCAGTTCTTTGAAAAACAATTGGATGCTTGTTCAATACCAAACCAAGTATGTGAAGAAACTCACATCCTATTCTTAGCCATTGTATTTCATACTATTTAGATACCTTAAAGTGGAGAATTCAGTGTACTGTAAATAGCACTAGCAATAGTAATAGCACTTAGATTTATATACTGCTTCACTGTGCTTTGCAGTCCTCTCTAAGTAGTATACAAAGTCAGCATATCGCCCCCAACAATCTGGGTCCTCATTTTACTCACCTTGGAAGGATGGAAGGCTGAGTCAACGTTGAACTGGAGAGACTCGAACTGCTAGCAGCCCGCAGAATTAGCCTGCAATACAGCATTCTAACCACTGTGCCACCATGGCTCCAATCTGTGATATAATTCCAGTGCTCCATGAAGGTTTCTTGCCCCCCCCCCCAAAATCCGCAATACAATTGTGGATGTGTATCTATTAAATATATACAGACACACAAATGTACATGCATACCCATATTTCTGTACAATACCTTGCTATCCTGTTCAGTGCATTTTCTGTCTTATTCAGACATTTTATAATTAATACAGTGTTACTCTGGATGAGACATAAGTCTAGCAATGCCTTTTTCCTAATAATGGAACAGAATTCTGAAAAAAATTGCAAACCAGGGTAATTATTGCCAAGTAATTGTTATAGTAAGTTATAATATTTCTATGTGAAAAAGATAGACACGATAATAGGACAAGTATTCATTTAGTGTTCATCTTCATTTTACAGCTCACAATGGGAAATAACTACTGTACTTGGCCAAATCTAGTTTAGTCACTCATACTCAATGCAGTGTCAAGAAAAAAAGGGCATAAGCATGCAATCAAACCCCTTCTCTCACCTAATCCTAATGCTGCTTCTCTGAACTAGCTGAAACTACTAGCATTCAGAATGTCTACTTATTTGAATTTCCTTTTTTACTGAGCATAACCTAGGGAACTACTACTGTGGTACATATGCAGAAAAGCATTTGTTTCCCTGAAATACACAGATTTTTTTTTAACAATTTCCCAAGGGGGTCACTGATTTAGTTTGAGAAAGCATACAAACAACAAAGTTGTAATTGCCATCAGCTGCTATTTTTCTAGGCCGAGTAAAACTCTGCTGCAACTGGCTTCATCCCAGAAAATGTGTCAACTTAATTCTTCATTAAGACAGCGTAACACATAATTCTTTGGACCAGAGTAACATTGCAAAGTCTTTATAGCATTCATTAATACAATATCCATGTCCATAATTCAGATATATCAGGGTGTCCAAATTCATGTCTGGTATGAAACGGGTATGAACTGTTCTAATTCTCTGACTATTGAAACCCAAAAGCCATCAGATCGCCCCCTGGATAGTAATTGCTACTTGATGGGATGAAAAGAAATGTGGTTTGCTGCAGATGCTGGATATACTGAGTATATTATACAATTGCCATAAACCATATTGTTCACTTGGGCATACAATGTTACTAGCATAGGTATCCAAAGAATGAATCTTCTGGGTTCTCCCTTTTTGTAGAAAGAAAAGGAGGAAGTTATTTTGGACATTCTGGAGGGGGGAAAAGTCCCAAATCAGAGACTTGAATAACAGACCCTCTCTATCCCTATCATTCCAGAAACATACATGTTACAGAGAAAACACCTATCCAATGGTGTGCTTCAGTGCAAGGCATTTTTATTGTGAGTCAGCAATAGGAAGCACCAAAAAAAAAAAAAAAAGGCAAAATGTACAGATTGAAAGTAATTATTTTAAAATCAATAATAAAAAAAGGAAGAAGATGGAACTGTTGTGAGAGAAGAGCGCCCATGCTGGTGTTCTTTTAAAATGATGTGATTAGTACTGAGTAGTCTACTTCTGATTACAGGAAAAGACAACAGGAAAGAATAATTTAAGCAGTTGTATGGAAGAGTGTTCTGTGCTTCTTTAAAGACATCAGATATGTTCTTGAACTGAATTCCCATTAGGTATATCCAGCCGAGGTGGTAGGGGCACAATCTGATAGTGTGATCTGGGATGAGTTGGAATTAGTGATTCTTGAGAAAATAAACAGGGTTCTTTGTGTTGTTAGCTCGGCCACCTGTTTGTTGGACCCAGGCCATTCTTGACTTGTTGAAGGTGGCTAGGACATCTTCTATAGTGGGATTCAAATGATGCTGCTGGCCTTTTTGAGAGAGGGATGGTGCTGAAGGCCTTGAAAGAGGCTGTGGTATACCCCATCCTCAATAGGCCCAATTATTTTAGATGAATATCATCCAGTCTCCAATCTTTCCTTTTTAGGGAAGATTGTTGGAATTTCTCCAGGTGAGGCTGAATTTCAGAGGATCCTGGAGGAAGCAGATTATCTGGATTAAGTTCAGTCAGGGTTGATGACTGGTGGTGGAGCCAGGATGGGGGATGATGTATCAGCAGCTTTCAATACCACCCACCAAGGGTGATATTAAATATCAATTAAATAGTGTTGTCTTTTGATACAGAGGAATTACAGCTTTTCTATAGTTGTGCCTGTTCTCTGGAATACAGAGAGAAAGAGAGAGAGAGAGAGAGAGAGAGAGAGAGAGAGAGAGAGAGAGAGAGAGAGAGAGATTATATTTTATTATTTATTACTGGGATTGTACACTTGCTATTACCTTAGAAGTGTGGAAGATACTGGAAATACCTAAATAAACCTGTATATAAATAAATTGTCTATTGCCAACCTTGAAAAGCAGGCTAAAACTGTTGACTTCGGCGTCAGTTGTTTTGCCTCCTGCAATCTTCAAGATGTTCATCTAAAACTGAGCTCTCTTTGCTGCCAGGTATCCAGCATGGACTATAACCAAAGCGCCAGTGACCAGCCTGGGCAGCAACAATCACCTTCTGCAAGCACCCCTGATGATCTGTCTTCTCAGAATGGCTTTGGGAGAGCAAGCGAGACCCTGCTTCCTCAGTCGCCTGAGAACGCAGCCCAGGCTGAGCCTGAAATAAAAGTCTGTGATATATCTGAGATGCTGAGCCAACAGCTGGAGGACATTCTTAAAACCTACGGGTCAGCTGCCTGTCTGGTGGAGGAAGGAAACACGAAAGCAACAGGCGGACCTGAAAAAGGAGAATCGGTCAATCCCGAAGATGGGGACTGTGAGGATGGCCACGATGAGGCTGAGAAAGAACAGGTCCCTATGGAGGATGCCTCTGGATTCAAAGAGGCCAATATTCCGAAAGAACAAAAACCGGAAAAGAAAATCCTGAAAGGATTAGGCAAGTAGTGATTTGTGTAACTGAAATGCAGAACTTAAGTGCCAGTCATTGCTGGTATTGGGGAAAACATGACAAGGGTCTCTGTAAAATGTCAGCATTTAGCATTGATCCTGCCAGCTCTCTTCTCCACCGTTGCAAAAAAAAAAAAAAGTATGATTTTTTTCCCTAAAAAGTGGGGACTTGCTTTGTTTTCAATTGAAAAATTTGGAAAATTAGAAACAGTTTCGGGCAGCAATAATAATGGGAGTGAGTAGCATTTGATCAATAATGGGCACTTTTGTATGTTGGGCTCCAGATGTGCCAAGGTATTTATTTTTATTTAGCAATAGCAATAACCTATTAGACTTACATACTGCTTCACAGTGCTTTATAGCCCTCTCTAAGTGGTTTACAATGTTAGTATATTGCTCCCAACAATCTGGCTCCTCATTTTACTGACCTCGGAAAGATGGAAGGTTGAGTCAACCTTTACCCTACATTTCCTGGGTCAAGGCATATGCAGATGGGAATCTCCCCTCATTTTATTCCCACAACAATAACCCTTAGAATCAGGTGAAGATCAGAAAGAGTGAGGGCTAAAGCCGCCCAATAACTTCAACAATGGAATAAGAATTTGAATCTAGGTCTTTTCAGCCCAGCATCCCAGTCCAACACACTGGCCTTCTCAGTCTTTCGATGTGTTAAATAATGCATCTTTCTCCTATGTAATGTTTCCACTATAAAACAAAGGATATACTTATTATATTTATTATTAAATGTATTCTCTGCCTTTCTGCATTTATAGCCCCTAGAAGGGCTTACAATAATGTAAGCAAAATGCAATAGTAAAATATACTGTACATACTCACGGATAAGCTGAGAATTTAGGTGCCAAAATACACTCCCAAAATTGGGTTCGGTTATCCATGAGTAAGTATAATAATTGTGGGTTTTTTTAAAGACAATTAAAAGCTTGACTGTTGAGATCATTTTTCCATTGTCCTAAATCAGGGGTGTCAAACTCAATTTCATTGAGGGCCGCATCAGCATTGCGGTTGCCCTTGGGGAGCCGGGTGTGTGTGGCCAGGGTGGGTGCGGCCTACTGGGTGGGTGTGGATGGAGTGGGTGTGGCCTACTGGATGGGCATGGCCAGCTCTACATCATTCATGTCAAGGGTGCCTGTGGGGGCCTGGGCAGGAGTGGGACAGATCTGAGGGTCTCTGGCAGAAGGGGGTGGGACTGGGGCAAGTGCCAAGACATGGTCCATTTCTTCATTGCTCACAAAGGGTGACACCTCCCCAGCATGCACCCGGGGGGCAGGGCCAACACAGCAGGGGCTAGTTCCTCGCTGTTTCTAGATGGCCTTGTGGAGCTAAGACTGAATGTGTTTCAGTGTAGATGGCCACCACAAAATTGTACATTGGCTCCCAGCCAGCCTGGGCCAGGGCCAAGGCAGCGAGGGCCGTTCCCTCACTGTTTCCAGGATGGCTTCGCGGGCCACATGAAACCACTTCGTGGGCCGCATCTGGCCCCCGGGCTTTGTGTTTGACATGTCTATCCTAAATGCTGAAAAAGCGGAGAGCCAAAAGCCCTTTCATACAAAGAGCTTTCTGAATCCTGAAAGCCATGGAGGTAGTCCTCAACCACAACTGAGGCCAAAATTCCTGTTGCTAAGTTAAGTGAATTTTGCCCCATTTTTATGGCCTTCCTGGTCACAGTTGTTCAGTGAATCGCTGCAGTTGTCAAGTTAGTAACACGGTTGTTAAGTGAATCTGGTTTCCCCATTGACTACGTTTGGCAGAAGATTGCAAAAGGGGATCACCTGACCCCAGGACATTGCAACCATCATAAATGTGAGTCAGTTGCCAAGCATCTGAATTCTGATCACTTGACCATGGATATCCTGCAACCGTCGTAAGTGTGAAAAAAGGTAATAAGTCACTTTTTTCAGTTCCATTGAAAGTTCAGCTGGTCATTAAATGAACTGTTTTAAGTCAAGGACTACCTGTACAGAAGAAGAATATCTTAAATGGCCAATTTCTAGCAATGACAGCATCTTCAGCAGAACAATAAAGCATCTTCTTTTAGAGATTCTGGACCTAAACCAGGGGTAGGCAACCTTGGCTCTTTTATGACTCGTGGACTTCAACTCCCAGAATTCCTGAGCCAGCCATGCTGGCTCAGGAATTCTGGGAGTTGAAGTCCACGAGTCATAAAAGAGTCAAGGTTGCCTACCCCTGACCTAAACTATTGGGGGCTTTAAAGGTTAAAAAAAACCTGCAACATAAATTGTATCTGGATGGCAGCTTCTTAATAGTAGATCATTCAGGGCAGGCTTCATATAATCCTTTCTAACACCCTGCTTGTGTTAGAAGTTTGCTCCACACATTTTGCACCCAACTGCCATTTTTCAAAATGTTTTCTTTATTTATAGACCTTATAGGCCACACTAATCTCCCCTCAAAATATAATTGGGATTTAAATTGGGATTAAAACAAGAAAAAAGTTTTAAGAAACTATGAAACTGGGAATCAGAAAAGCACTAACAATAAAAAAAAAAATCTCACAAGAGGCAGTCAGAAACCTGATGTGATAAACTGCCAAATTTGCAGATATTTCATTAGGTAATGTGAGTGCATTGCATTGCACTGATGATGTTACCTAGCTAGATAATGAAAGGTCTGCAAGCAAACAACCAAGTTCAGAGAACACCAAGAATTCCACAGTTCAACCCTGAGCTACATATAATTCTCTTCCATTGGGACATGATAATTGTCACCAAGTTGAGCAAACTCAAAAAGGAGGTTAATTGGTGTATTAGCCATAGTTGTGCAAACACAACCCTTCCCATAGCTGCTGCTTGCAAATCCAGTGACAGCTGAGAATCAAAAAGCACTCCCAAATGCCACAGCCTTTCTCCCTCAAAAACCCATTATTAAGATTAAGACAATATTCAAAGGTTATACACACACATAACATAAACATCAATCATATGCAGAACCATAAACATACAACATAAATTCAAAACTAAACATCTCTCTTTCCAAAAAAATAAAACCACATATAGTCTACTTCCACCCTCCACTTTCCTCATGGACACATTAACAATTTCTTTTCATTTTGTGCTGTTGTAATCACTATTTAAATTTTATGTTATCTCCCCTTATTTCATCTATTTGTCCCTACTTTTGTAATATAGCCCATAAACACACCACAGCAGTGGTGGGATTCAGCCAGTTCGCACCACTTCGGCAGAACCGGTAGCTAATTTTTTGTTGCCCAGGCCCACAATGGACTTCCGGAAGCGGCATCCACATAGAGAATTGTTTGTTCACATATTTGAATCCCACCACTGCACTACACTCTTTAATAAAGAGCCTCTGTAGATTTTTCTCATTAGACATGTCAGTTTTGCCATCTCCCCCAAGTCCCTAACTTCACATATCCAGTCTTCCACATTTAGAGCATCTTTATTTTTTCATTTCTGCCCATATAATAATCTTGCTGCAATGATCATATACAATAATAAGACACCGTGCATTTTACTCAGTCCTTCTTCCATAAACCCTAATAAGTACAGTTCTGGTTTCATCTGACAAGGAATTCCTATTATGAATGAAGGCAAACATACTTGTCCCAGGTTAATGTTGCAGGATCAAGTCTGAGTCCAGAGAAAGTAGTTCCCCAAGGATGGGCTCCAGCACAAGTCCAAAAGCTTAGGAGACTAAATCTCCAGTAACCGACTCAGATTCGATTCCTATTATTTTCACCAATGTCCTGTGGATCGCTGACCAAAATATTTTGCCCAAGTCTATCACAGAGGATAATATGTTTCATCCCCTTTTCCACATTTCCAACATTTGCACGAAATATTCTTACAGAGTTTTCATAGTTTCACAGTTGTCAAATGCCATCTCTACATCAATTTGTAAAAACTTTCTCTTAAATTATTGCACAAGGTGAATTTAATTTTGATGGAATTCTGTTCCAAAGAGGCAAAGGACTTTCCCTAGCCCAGGGATAGGCAACCTTGACTCTTTTATGACTCATGGACTTCAACTCCCAGAATTCCCGAGTCAGCTATGTTGACTCAGGAATTCTGGGAGTTGAAGTCCACGAGTCATAAAAGAGCCAAGGTTGCCTACCCCTGCCCTAGCCCTTTCATGCAGATATTAATTGGCATAGGGAACAAGATATAATTATATGGAACATAATTTGTTAGTGACAAGGATATTGAGTAGTTTTTCCTGCACCATCTTCTGGCTATGCCCTAACCCAAAAAACCAGAATCGCTGCAATAGTGTTGAAAAATAGAGCCCAACCCTATGGGACATCTCAGAAATATAATATTGTTAACGTCTAGGTTTCTGCATTCTTTTAGCTTGTCATCTCACAAAACACAATTATTTTAATTTGTGGATAAAAAGTAGGTATAAAGTTGATGTAGCAGCAGAAAAGGAAAACCATGGAATGTATCATCAGTAGGTGTTCTGTGCATCATCTTCCTGATCTTTTAAAATACAGAAGCAACAAAACCTGATTAGTCACAGTTTTCAGATTAAGATATATTCGTGCAATCTTAATTTTTTTCTGACGCATTCTCACTTTGATCGTTTATCCTATTTTCCTGTTTCAGGAAAAGAGGCTACCCTGCTAATACAACATCTGACCAAGCTGAATACACCAGAAGAGAAATTGGAGCTCTTATTTAAGAAGTATGCTGAACTGGTTAGTATAGCACTTAGGAAGATCTGTGGTAGGGAGGGGAGAATTGCTTAAAAACATGTCTTATGTGATGCAAAATGGCCAGATTGCAGATACAGTATATTTTTAAGATCCCTGATAAAAGCATTGAAAATGCCATCTTAAATTAGGGGAAAGGAAGATTCCTCCACTCATTTTCCTTTCTTAGTTATATTGTATAAGACACATAAGTATGATCAATATTCTGGGTCAGCTGGAAGGATAAGATTTGGAGGACACTATACTGGAATGGTTCTTCTCTTTCATAAGGAGGTGATTTCAGTCAGTGGCTTTGGGGGAGGAGAGGTCAGACCAGGGGTCTTCAAACTTGGCCCTTTTATGACTTGTGGACTTCACTCCCAGAATTCCTCAGCCAGTGTGCCTGGGCCAGACTTTGAACACTCCTATATGGAGTTCCTGCAGTTTGACTCCCTCCCTTATTCTTTTAATATATCTGAATCTATTCTGTTAAGTCACACATTGCTTCAGCGGGAGACATCACCAATATTTACATTTCTAAATACATATCTCCACCTGAGACAAATGGGAGTCCACTCCCAATGTGTTTGAAATCTGTCAGGGTAGAGAATAAGGGAGATGACCTTGACAGAAATATGCAAGAGCAAAGAGAGATGAAACATTATTTAACCTTGGAGGCAAGAGTATATTTGGAAGTAGCTTGAGGCAAATAGCTCCCTGGTTCACTAGGGTAGAAGAAGAACAAGCAGGCTTCAAGTTTCTCTTATTATAACTTAACTCAGTAACTTGTAGTTTTGGGGTTTTTGCGGAGTCAATTTCCAGATCTACCTACCTAGTAGGGCCAACTATCCAAGCTGGAAGAAGAGAAACAGGCTCAGATTTGACCCAAGAAAGACAAAGTGGTTGTTAATTTAGAAGCCAAAAGATTGTATTAACTTTAATTCTAGACAAGGTTGTCTTCTTCTTGAAAAAACAGGTCCACAATCTGGAGGGTTATCTGGACTCATAGTTCCTGCTGGACGTGACCATGATCAAAAAGATTATTTTCTCATTTTGTTTACTGCACTGGTTGTGGCCATTCTTGGAATGGGACGCACTGAGTACACTCACTCATATTGTTGCCTCTCACCTGGATTACCTTAATTCATTTTCATGGGGCTGCCCTTGATAACCATCCAGAATCTTCAGCTGGTTCAGAATGGACCTGCCTGTGTGATAAGTGGGCAGACCCATTAGCCCATTAGCTGACATATTGATCTTGCAGCTCCCTGGCAGTTGGCTTTTGAGTATACTTCTAGAGTTAATCATCTGTTATCCATCTATTTTAAGTCGAGTCTACTCCTCTGATGCATGCAAGTAAAGAGTACCTTCAAAGGGGTTCCACCTGTGGAGACTTCTAAAAGAGGTTTGGAAGGCTTATTGAGACCTATATATTTCAGAACGTCTTTAGACTGCAGTAATTCTACCATGGCATATTCAGAGTGCTGTGTCATATACAAGGCAACAATATTTTAGATCCCAGTTTTGTTGCCCTGCATATGACACACCACCATGAATATGCTATGGTAGAATTACTGCAGTGTGATGCATTCATTCTTTTTTATTATATTATTTTATTATTGTTATGAAGATTTGCTGGTTTGTAGATTGTTAATTAGTTAGCTTGGTAAAAGAGGCGTTGCAGGAGGAGAACCAAGAATCTGTAGCACCTTTCCCAACTAACACATCAAGTACTTTTGGCATTTTTATTTCATGTATTTATTTATTCAGTTCTATTTAGTCAATCTCAATTCTATTGACTGTGAGCAAAAAATATCATAATAATTGAAACCATAAAAACATAAGAAGAGTTATATTTTTATTATCAATTCCTTGTTATATATAATCAGTATAAAATCCAAGTATGATTGGACATACAAATTCCTATTCTATTTTGTTCTGTTCTATTCTATTCTATTCTATTCTATTCTATTCTGTTCTGTTCTGTTCTGTTCTGTTCTATTCTATTATTTGTCAGTTGGATTTTATTATATTCCTTGTAATATAATGTGCTAGATGGAAAAGGTATTACCAGATTTCTGAATAAAAGAGATATAAAAATCTTCATAAATAAATGCATTCTTTGCCATCTATTCCAGAGGTTCCCAACCTTTTGAGCACCAAGGACCAGTTACGTGAAAAGGGGTTTTTCCGCAGCACAGAGGGGGCATGGTTTTGTGTGTTGCCTGCATTTTACAGATGGGGCTTTGCTTGTTTGTGCGACCCAGTTGCTGGCATGCCACAGCCCATGGACCGGGGGTTGGGGACCCCTGATCTATTCCATCTCCCATCACTCAACCAGCATTTTGAACACACCCTCCTCCAGAACACCAAATTGAATTGCACATCACTTAATTTTACTTTGAATGGAATATATGGAAATAATAATTTGGAAATGGAATAATTAATTGAAGAACTGATAACATTTGGTGCAGAATCAGGAATGGAGAAATTAATTGGGGTGATCCTTACCCAACCTTTGATTTCTCATTTAATTTTGGTGTGAGTGAAACCAAGCCAAAGTTTTTTTCTGGGTATTTTTTTCCCCTTTGCCACCTGTCCACTGCCAGTGCAAGTTAGAAAATCTATTTTATTTAAAGTTATTTGGAAAAAAAATTAGCTTTTTTGCCTTCTATGAAATTTAAATAAATTCCAGTAATTATTCTAAATATCCATGTTACCTGCGGGGGGGGGGAGGTCATGTCTATTAAATGCCTAACAAACAGCCTTGACCCAAGCTCTCTCGTTTTATTCTTGTCCACATACTTTCAGCTGGAAGAACATCGTTCTGAACAAAAAAAGCTGAAGTATCTGCAGAAAAAACAGACACAGCTCATAAAGGAGAAAGACCAATTACAGAGTGAACACAGCAGAACTATCCTAGCCCGAAGCAAATTAGAGAGTCTGTGTAGGGAACTCCAAAGACACAACAAAACCCTGAAGGTAATGAGAAGAGAAGATCTTTAGGAGAAATCAGAAGGAAAAGTTAAGTTCACTTAATATCCTTGGTTCACAATAGATTGGGAAGGATCTTTCACTCTTAAATACTGAAAATTAGTAGCAACAATATGGTTTCTTGCTTCTATCTACACCAGGGGTAAGCAACCTTGGCTCTTTTATGACTCGTGGACTTCAACTCCCAGAATTCCTGAGCCACCATGGCTCAGCTTGGAAACCTCTCCCTTTCCCCTCAGCATGGCTGGCTCAGGAATTCTGGGAGTTGAAGTCCACGAGTCATAAAAGAGCCAAGGTTGCCTACCCCGGGTCTAAACTATACTTTGGAAAGAATTGAAACCTGCTCCTGTATTGTGCCTAATTTAATTTTGTCTCCTGGATTCCCACTTTTATCTAAAATAACTGAAACCAGATTTACAGAGATATAACCCAGATTTTTTCCACTGGTATCTCCAGTGGCAATGCATGGAAACTGGTGCTGTGTTATAATGCTTTTCTTCAGTTTTATGTGGATCAATAAAGTGTGAGGTATACGAGTGGACACTTTTGGGTGAGCTCAGTACAGTTAAAATATTAATTTCTCCAGAAATTTCTCATAAAATAGTCAATAATGCAACTAAAGAAATTGATTCCAGTCACATGTTGGCCACTATTATATCATTGCTCCTTCCAAAAGTAATGCAAATACATGTTCTTGGCTGCAGAAGTGGCCTACATCTGATGTAAATTAATGTAAAACTAATTAAAGCAGCATCCAAAGCCCAAAAAATATAAGCTCAGATAGATGACAACCCTTAATCATCTTTGGCTGATCTCAGAAAACTAATGCTGAATCTAGCTCAGTGATGGCGAACCTTTTAGAGACTGAGTGCCCAAACTGCAACCCAAAATCCACTTATGCATTGTCAGGTGCTGGGTGGGCGTGGCCCATTGGCTGGGTGTGGCTGCCGTAGTCCCACGCAAACTGGTGGGACTAAAAATTTCAATCAATCAATTCCAACTTTGCAAGATGTTTTTTTTTCCCGCGAGAAGTTGAAATTGACTGATTGATTGGACTTTTTTTTTTTTTTTTTTTTTTTTGCACACGGCAGTGGAGGCCTAAAGCAAAAAGGTTTTATAAAACCCACTGAAGGCCTAGGACTGGGGCCATAGGTTTGCCAGCCTAGGACTGGGGCCATAGGTTTGCCACCACTGATCTAGCTGGTATGACCCAATTGTTGTATTACAGGAGGGGACTCTTCAGCGAGCAAGAGAAGAAGAAGAAAAAAGAAAGGAGATCACAAATCATTTCCAGAGCACATTGAATGATATCCAAGCACAGATTGAGCAGCAGAGTGAGAGGAACATGAAGTTGTGCCAGGAAAATACTGAGCTTGCTGAGAAACTGAAAAGCATCATTGATCAGTATGAAGTCAGAGAGGAGGTAAATATGGCAAATACGGTAGTCCTTGTTTAGTGACTGCTTCATACAGCAACCGTTTGCAGTTAGTGATAAAAAAAAGTAACTCCGTGACCAATCCCTGCACTTATCACCTTCACAGGTCTGTAAAGCAAAATAAAACTGAAGTAATATCATAAGTACAATCACATTTTCCCTTAGCAACCACTTCGCTAAACAACCAAGTGACTGAATCTAATTATGGTTGCTATATGAGGACTATCTGTACTCTTTAGGATATTCCCCCAAAGTTGAGAATTAGATCCAGCCTTGTGGCACTGGAGTAAGTGTAACGATTCGTCTGTCCCAGATTCTTAATGTTGCAGACATTTTGCAAACTATGCAAGATTTGCAAAATCAATAAGGGGTTTATTCGCCTTGCAATTTCTAATTGAATTAAGTCTAAGCAGTCTAAACTATACTTTGGACTTTGTGGAGTTTTGCCTATCATCTGTTTTTGTGCGTTGTATCTTGATGATAAGTTCCTTAAATTTCAGAAGCTTGAATGTTCTTTTGTGGCTTTCTTAGTAGATTTTTAGTAGATTTTTTTTCTCGTTCTCCTCCTTAAAGAAGAGATATATTGTAGTTTTGTTATTTGTACCTCCCTTCATTGCAACTAACATGCCATAGCATTTTTATTCTAGACTCAATATTCGTAGCTTAATCATTCCTTTTTATTCTTTATAAAACAAAACAATGTATTTATTCAGCAACACTGAGGGTCAATAAGTTAATTGAAGTCCATGAAATGTTGTTTTATTGTTGATGGATTTTGCCTCCATTGTAAGTTTTTATATGGTTGTGCTTTGATGTTTATTTTGGTATTGTGCTTTTTATGTAATGTTAGTCACCTAGAGTTGCTGTGGGGAAATGGGCAGCCATATAAATTGAATAAATAAATATCACCAGTAAAATAAACATATTTGGAATGCTACAAATAAATTTCAGCAGCTATAAAGAAATTATAATGCATGAGCTGAGAAAAACTCTATTTACTTGAACTTGTGTAGCTTGTAATTTCACAGTTGTTTTTATTGGGGATACTTAACATCTTTAAATAATTTAAAAATCTAAATAATGTCTTCCCAACAAACAGAAGTTGAAATAACTTCATAATATTTCTGCTATTTTACGTTTGTTGTTGTTAACAGCGCAATTCAGTACTTGCCTACTCAAAAATAATTCCCGATAAGATTTCCCAGATTCATAGAGAGACTGCAGTCTTAATCATGTACTCTAGCATTCTCCCATCTCTGTATCTCTCTCTCTCTCTGTGTTTTTTTTTTTTTCCCCTTCCAGCATCTTGATAAAATATTTAAGCACAGAGAACTTCACCAGAAACTGGTAGATGCCAAGCTGGAACAGTCACAAGAGGTCATGAAAGAAGCTGAAGAAAAGCATCAGCGAGAAAAGGAATATGTATTCATTTTTTTTCCTAAGTTGTTTATGTGTAGTTTGTGTTCACCCCTGAAAGGCCCTTTGTTTGTTTTATATCCTGTCTTTTATTTTTTACAACTCAAGTTGATGTACATTATATTCCTGTCTTCTATTTTCTCCACAATATCAACTTTCTGAGGTTGGACTGAGATAGAGTGACTGGTCTCACGTCACCCAGAAGGGTTTCATGCCTGAGGCCTAGAATTGATGGCATCCCAATTTCTCAACCCTCCATACTCTAACAGACAGGACTGTCAGACAGGCAGACAGGACTATGACTATGTTACCAGACTAGAACTGGAGAGATGCAACTGCATCCTTATGGCAGCTCACACAATATCTCTTAGCCCAGTGATGGCGAACTTTTTAGAGACCGAGTGCCCCAAAACCACCCCAACCTTCCTGCCCGCCTCCTCCTACTCCACCCGCCCCCGCCTGCCCACAGAGCCACCCACTGCCTCCACAGCCCACGCAGATCACTCAGGCAGCCCTGCAGCGCCATGGTGGCCACGCCCTCCACCCATGCCCCACAGCATCATCTGCACATGGGGTGTGAGGGTGGAGTCTTCTCCCTGCTGCCCGGCTGCCATGTCCTTGGCTGCGCTGCTATGTATGGGGCGTGCCCAGGGACAGCTCTCTGGGGGGGCTGCTGGTGAGGAGGGGGCCATGGGGAGAGGCAGGGCTGGAGCAATGGTGCGCGTGTCCACAGAGAGGGCTCTGAGTGCCGCCTCTGGCATGCATGCCAAAGGTTCGCCACCACTGTCTTAGCCCTTCTTGTTGTCATCAGAGACAGGAGTGCGTCAGTTTGAAACTTTAGGAGCCAGAATCACACAGGACTTCCATTCCAGAACAGGATATGTTCACCCTCCCTTAAGTATAAAAAGGAGAAGTATCTGCTGGTTTCAGGAAGCAATGGGCTCATTGTGACATTTGACACGTCCGCTAAGGAGCTCAAGGTGTATCTATAAGTCCCCTAATTTCTTCTCCCTGGATTTCTGTGATTACTATTAGTTGAATTAAGACACGATCTGTCTGGAGATTGCTTAACTCCATATCTGAGTAATAATTTGAACCCATATTCTTCCTATCCAATCTACCACAGGTCTTCCTCATTTAACATGCACTTGCTCAGCGACCATTTGAAGTTATAATGGTGCTGAACCATTATATGATACTAATGATACTAATTATAGGATACTTATGATAGGTCCTTGTACTTAGTTGTAAGCAAGTAGATCCATTGACAAAGATGCCTATTTTTAGATTAAAATATTTCAACAGGTCATGATTCAAAAATTCATTTGAATGTTTAACATATTTTGCAATAGTGTCTACAGCATGATATATTCTTTATGGCATACCAAATTAGGAAAAATCTGATCTTTAGATTTTATATCAGACCAAAATGCTTTAGCTTTGAAATTGCTTAAAGTTGCATTTTGCATTAGCAGCAGAATAACTCTGCTGCCCCCTGGTGGCCTTAATGTTTATTCGCTGCTTCTTGGCATGCAATCCAACCAGTTTAATTCTCCTTTAATTTAAAATAATTTTTAAAAGTATTGATCGTATTCAAAACATATGTAATGCCATGCTCAAAATTTAAATATCCTTTAGCCCAAACTTTGGTAAATATTGTTCAGTTAAAAAATTCCTTTTCTACATGTGTTTCAAAATTTATGTTTTACACGGAAAGAATTTTAATTTCTCATTGCATAATGGTGTGATTATTTGATACACTCCAAGAAGTAGGTGAGGGCAAAAAAGAAGTGGATTCAATACAAAAATTAAATTTGATACTTTTTATGTGTTAATTTTACTTACATTAAATTAAGAGCATACTACTTAAATGTAGTTAATAATTAACCACTTACATGAATATAATTTCTTTCAGTTCAGATGAAAAAATTGCAACCTAATGCAAACTTTTGGGAGAGACTTTAGGAGCTACAGCCAATAGTTTTAAGGCCCATATATACAGTGGGATAACTCACTACTCACTGCAGGGCAACTTGCCATGAGATTCACTTAGTTCCTTTTATTTTTGTTGACCACATTTTCGTCAAAATTATTTTATCTCTTATATTAAAAGAAATCATTCCTATGACTATTAGCTTTTGTAAGGTTTGATAAATAATAAAAGGAACTAATCCCATGTTGAATTGTCCCATGACAAGTTGTCCCGCAGTGAGTTGACTGCAACAAGTAAGATGTAGTGAGTCAGCAATGGCAAGATGGCCTAGTCCAGGGGAGGCAACCTTGGCTCTTTTATGATTCGTGGACTTCAACTTCCAGAATTCCTGAGGCAGCCTTGTTGGCTCAGGAATTCTGGGAAGTGAAGTCCATGAGTCATAAAAGAGCCAAGGTTGCCTATCCTTGGCCTACTCATTAGATTAGCGCAATGCACTCTACATGGAGCTCCTCTTGAAGACTATTTGGAAGCCTCAGTTGGTACAAAATGCAGTGGCATGGTCAGTAGTGTGTTCTCCTAGGGCAGCATGTTACACTTCTGCTCCGCAATGTGCACTCATTGCCGGTTTCCTTCCAGGTCCAATTCAAGATGATGGTTTAAAACATTTAAAGCCCTTCACGGCATTAGAGCAAGCTATATGAGGGACCACCATTGCCCATTTGTATCAGCCCACCCCATTTGATCACAGAGAGAAGGCATGCAGTAGGTACCTTGGCTAGGGAACTACATTTGGTTAATCCTAGGAGACATGCCTCCTCTGCTGTAGCGCCTGCCTTACGGAATATCCTTCCTCCTAAAATTAGATTGGCCCCATCCCTTTTGGTTTTTTGAACAGCCCTCCAGACTGGGGCTCCTACGGAATCAAAGCTTTGTCTCAGTGCTTTCACTGTTGAGGGAGGCCCTTTTTATCCTCCTTTCACCTACGTTGAGTATTTTTGTTTGTATGTTATTACTGTGGGGTTTTTTAGATTTTTATCTGCTATTATATTGGCTATTTTATCTATTGTTTTGTGCCACCCAAAGTCCCCTTCGGTGAGATGGGCAGCTATATAAATTGGATTAATAAATAAAAAATGAAATATTAACCCTTCTTTTTTTTTCTAGAAGCAAACAAGAACAACCAACTGCATTCAGGAATTGTATATTCTTTATGAGTTGGCTTTCCCTTCCGTCATATTTTATTAATATAAGCACCGATATCAGCCCAGAACTTTTCTGATTTGGAAGATAACTCCAGGCTATACAATCCGGCTGTTTTTAAAAAGGGCTAATTGAAAATATTGCTTTGAACAGTTGCTTTTATTACAAGTAGCTCCCAGATTTGTCTTGTAAATTAGACGTGTCAAGTTGAGCTATAGAGTGGAGATGGCAAAATAAAACTCATTAATGAGCCAGAACACATTAGACATACAAGCAGTTTCAGCCTCATCTGTTCTATTTGGTTATGACTGGTAAAAACTAATTCAAGTTTAAATAGGTGACTATGCAGCTCTTTCAAAATGTTCAGCAATATCAAAATGCAGATAGTTTGTAGGATTAAGATTTAAGTCTGAAATCTAATCCAGACTCAGAATAGTTCGTATTTGTCATTGACTAACAGTAGTTCGCTCTGCTTTGCTATCACCATTACCATACTACATGGGTTTTATCTTAATCTTTGTTGTTTCCCACCAAAGCAAGGAAGATTTAAAAGGACAAAGTTGTGAAAACCTCATGAAGAGCCAAATCAGCATTTCGCTCAGACTTATAGCTCTTATTTAAAAGTTGCCTAGAGGGGAAGATGCTCATCTCCCACTAGGAAGGTTGAGAGTTCAATCCTAGGCAGCGACAAATGTTTCTCTATTAGGATATAAAGTGTAAATATCTGCTAAGAACTCCACATAGGTGTCAGGAAGGACATTTGGCCAGTAAACACTCAGCTCTATTCAGTCACCCTGATTCCACACGATAAAAAGGGATTACAGGGTCGTAAAAAGAAAAAATAAAATAAAAACTACCATACTACGTTACTAGAACAAAAATATTTGTTTAAAAAAAGTAATTTCATATAAATAGCATATTTACAAAAAAAATAAATAAATACAGTTAAATCACTTGATCTTTCAAATGTTGTGTGCATTCTTAAATCCCAAATAGCTACTCAAACAAGCTGCAGAATGGAAACTACAGGCAAAAATGCTGAAGGAACAAGATACTGTTCTCCGGGCTCAGGTAAAATAAGGCCCTTGTTTCTATTATGTACTTTTTCAGCTAGCCATGCTCACCATATTAGATGTGTAAAAGTGGATAAAATGTTGTAAAACTTATCTATGTTCAAACCCCATTTAAGCATATTCCCTGGAAAAAGAACAGGGTAGCATGCATGCATTAGATTAAATCAGGGGTCTTCCAACTTGGCCCTTTTATGACATGTGGACTTCAACTCCCAGAATTCCTCAGCCAGCATGCCTGGCTGAGGAATTCTGGGAGTTGAAGTCCACATGTCATAAAAGGGCCAAGTTGGAAGGGCCCTCAATTAAATCCTTATGAATTACTAGAGTGGAGCAATCCATATCTTTAATTGGAAATATTACCATACAGTGTTCTATTATAATTTATCACATGGTAAGAGATAGGAAGAATTAACAATATTGATTTGTGATGGCTAGAAATAGAAAAGTATAATCAGTGCTAATCAAATAGTGTTTAATTATTTTAATAGTTAATAGTTTTTAATTATTTTTATCTTGTATTGATAAAAAAAATATTTTAGCATAACCTTTCCCATGTTAATACAGGTAATCCTTGACTTACAACTAATTGTTTAATGATGTTTCAGAGTTACAATAGTGCTAAAAAAATCACTTACAACCTGTCCTCAAAGTTACGACCATTGTATAACCCAGCAGTCATGTGATCACATTAACACCAGTTGCAGTGTCCTACGGTCATGTGATCGCAATTTGGAAACTTCCCAGCCAGCTTCTGACAAGCAAAATCAATGGGGAAAGCTGGAGTTGCTTAACGAACGTGATTCACTTCATGACCACATGGCTCACTTTACAACCACACAGATTTCTTTAGCAACCGCACTAAAAATGGCCGTAAAATCTGGTCCAGTCACTGATGACTTGCTTAAGAACCACATCACTCAGTGACTGAAATTCTGATCCCAATGGTCATAAATTGTATCGCTGTACCTGTAATGTTGTGTTGAATTTATTTCATTTCACTTCCAGCTAAAGTTTGGGAAGTTGCAGTCTAATTAACCTGGAATTGAGAAAAATTGGAGAAATTTGGCTTCTTATTTTTCTTATTTTCTTCCATCATCTATTCCTTTTTATTTTAAAAATATTTTCTCTTTAAAAAAAGATTCAAAGCCAGCATACATTCCTCTTTGTTTCGTGTTTAGAATGTTTTTACCCTTTTTTAATCATCCATTTTTATTATCAAGGAGTATATTAAATATATGGAATCAGCAACAAGAATTTAATGTTAACCTGTACTAGATCAGGTACAGCTGCAGAGGTCAAAGAGGAATTGAAATTTTGCAATGTTATAACTCAATGTCAAACTCAATTTCATTGAGGGCCGCATCAGCATTGCGGTTGCCCTCAGGGGGGCTGGGTGGGTGTGGCCACGGTGGGTGCAGCCTACTGGGTGGGCATGGATGGAGTGCGTGTGCCCTACTGGGTGGGCATGGCCAGCTCTACATCGTTTGCGTCAAGGGTGCCTGTGGGAGCCTGGGCAGGAGTGGAACAGATCTGAGGGTTTCTGGCAGAAGGGGGTGGTCCATTTCTTCATTTCTCACAAAGGGTGGGGCCGATGCGGCAGGGGCTAGTTCCTCGCTGTTTTTAGACGGCTTTGTGGAGCTAAGACTGAATGCATTTTAGCATAGATGGCCACCACAAAATTGTACATTGGCTCCCAGCCGGCCTGGGCCAGGGCCAAGGCAGTGGGGGCTGTTCTCTCACTGTTTCCAGGATGGCTTAGCGGGCCACATGAAACCACTTTGCGGGCCGCATCCAACCCCCGGGCCTTGTGTTTGACATGTCTGTTATAAACCATCAAGAATGGTTGAGTATTTGAAGCTGGGTTTTGTCCAAGGTACGAAAAACAGTGAAAAGAAAAATATTTTGTCCTAATTACAAATGTTATCTCCCAATATTCGTATAGCTAAACCAGTGGGATTATCTATATCTGTTTAGCATTTAGGGACATTTAAGGACTAGCAGTTTGCGATTTTGAACATCTGATATAGTGAAATTGTTAGGAAACTGTTCTTTATGTCGTGTTGATCATTTTAGACATTGGATTCCTTTATCCCAATACTAGCACCCTCACTTACCTGAGTCAGCAGGGCAGGGACAGGCAACCTATGGCACTCCTGTTTATTGCTGAAGTGCAAATATCCTGGAGAAACATGAGGAATTCTGGGAGCTGATAACCTAAAGATAATTGTGAGGAATTCTGGGAGTTAAAGTTTAGCAAATGCATCTGAAATGCCTACAAGCTGCCATAATTTCCTAATTCTTTGGAAGGGAAAACTTTCTTTAATGAACCTGCGTAATATAACTTCCTTTAGGATCCAAGCTCAATTCTCCCACTCCTTATACCGTATCCCCATTTTTCAGGAACATCTTGATTTTCCAGACGCTTTGAAGATGGCAGAGGATGGAAAAGTCTTCTTCTGCAAACTCTTTTTAAAATACCTTAAATTCCAAGCTAAAAGTTTCATCTTATTACCTTTCTGCGATCTTTTGAATTGAACTGAATTGAATGCTAATTATTGTGCAATGGTGAGTGTAATTGAGCACGTTTTTTTTCCTTCCTTTGAATGCAGCTGACCCTCTACTCTGAACGATTTGAAGAATTTCAGAAAACGCTAACAAACAGCAATGAAGTGTTTGCCAACTTTAAGCAAGAAATGGACAAGGTGGGTTATACATTGCATTCCAACTCTACACTTTCCATGTTGTTAAAGGATACCACTGAATGTCTTTTGGGTTGATTTCGTTTGGTTTACAAGGTTTCCCAACCAATTTTTGTTTATAAAAGTTTATAAACTTCTCTATTGATAATTTGAGGATGTGTTGTATCCTAGATTACTCTATCAAGTTTCCAGATATTTAGATCCGTTCATTTATTAGCTTTTGAGGAATGAAATCTTGGGTTTTGGTTGGTTGATTTCTTCAGTAAAGAACATAACATAGGGCTGGAGCTTTCAGGGTTTTAGAAACCACTAAGCAATAAATAAATAGTTCAGTCATGTGTAGACTGGGAGTAACTATTATGTAGCCTACGGCAGTTTCCAGTCCCTTCATTGATCCTTCAGAGTTCTCCAACAGCCCTGAAATAGTGACAATTGATGGTACAATTTTCTTCATGTTTTAGAAAGGAATGTTTATTTTTAAAAAGCCCTATAAGGATATGTCTATGGAGATTCTCAGTCATCCAGGTCATAGTTGTCCCAAAGGTGCTTTTTCAGGAGGCAACTGGATTTTCTTTTTTGTCTTTGAAGACGTTTCACTTCTCAACCAAGAAACTTCTTCAGCTCTGACTGCACATTCCCTTCCATCCTCCCATTCCCCACCATCCAGTCAGAGCTGAAGAAGCTTCTTGGATGAGAAGTGAAACGTCTTCAAAGAGAAAAAAGAAAGTCCAGTTGCCTCCTGAAAAAGCATCTTTGGGCCCTATAAGGATAGAAACAAAGTTCTGTCCTAGCCATTTCTGATAGTATCAGTGTGGTACAATTTTGCAAACTTGGAGTTTGCAGCATAATAGGAAAATGTCCACGTTAAAGCCCTAAAAGGTTCATCTTGTAAACATTAAGGCCATTTGTATTATTATGATTGATTTGCAAAACATAGGACTCTGAACTTCACATTAGCCATAATAAAAAGTGTATTTATAAACACAACTTCCTATTTTGTTGTATTTTGTACTGCCATCCTTTTAGCTCTCTTGCTTTGTTATCTTCTTGTAAGCATTTTCATTTAGAGAAATGGAAAGTCCGTGAAGTTCTTAGATATCATGTTTTATCAAACTGTGAAAGAAATCCTACAGCTAGGAGCCAGAAACCATGTTTTAAAAAGTTCAGGAAAGAGTAATCAGATGATAGAAGCATTAATTCACTTGGTTAAGTTTATAACAATTCAGAATGTTGTTAATGGAGTAGAATTAAGTAGTATTAAATTGAAGAACAGATTCTTATGAAAAATGTTCCATGCTTATGTCAGCCCTACAATTTATTTAAGAAGCTGACAATAGGCATGCTTTACATTTACTCACTGCTTGGAATTATCCACAAAGTCACCATTAAGTTGCCATTGTATTATTCATTTATATATATAAAAAAGATGGAAAACATGTATAAATTGATGGTGTTATTGCAACAGCATTCTATTTTTGCTAGCCTAACATGAAAAAAATCAAGTGTATACATATGCTTATGTTTTGTAATATTACATATAGATTGATATTTATTCTGAGGATCTCCAGAAAGGGGAAAAACAGCAAAGATATCAGTTTTATAGTTCTTTGTATGTATTATTCACCTTTGATTTTCCTGATGGATATTTTTAACATGTCTAACGTGGATTTAAAAATCTTTGCACAAACATTGAACCATTCCATCTCTATAATATGACAAGTGATCACAGAAGTCAAAATGAGAATGAATGTAAGGCAGTGGTTCTCAACCTTTCTAATGCCGTGACCCCATAATACAGTTCCCCATGTTGTGGTGACCCACAACATGGCCACCAATAAGAGGGAGTAGGACAGCTAGGGAAAAGGGAAAAAAATGGCAGACAGCATGATTTGGCGACCCCCATGAAATGGTCGTTCGACCCCAAATGGGGTCCCGACCCACAGGTTGAGAACCACTGATGTAAAGGCTGACATCAACACTCATTTACATACTTTTTGGATAAGAAAGCATAGATTTAAATCCTAAGGTACAATTCCAGGAAGAAGACAGCAAAGTTCATTTGCATACTGTACTTTTGGATATGAATTCAGGAAGAGGTTTCCTACCACTCTTCTCTCATCTCTGTAGAAAAAGGATCTCTGCAACATGCAAACAGCTTAAGGCAGGGGTTCTCAACCTTGGCAACTTTAAGACTGGTGGACTTCAACTCCCAGAATTCCTCAGCCAGCTTTGCTGGCTGAGGAATTCTGGGAATTGAAGTCCACAAGTCTTAAAGTTGCCAAGGTTGAGAACCCCTGCCTTAAGGTGACCCCTTTATTCAAGTCCTCGTGCAGTTGCTTCCAACTGTTGTAGACTGCTAATTTACATTATTTTAATCAATTAGTTTTCTGATGGTGGTTCCTATCTTGATTTTTCAAAATAAATGGTTTTCGTTATAGACCATTTTGTGACTCTTAGATGAAGGTATAGAAATGTAAAAAATATAATTATGATATAAGGGAACATGGGGGCTGACCAATTTGGGTGATTTTCCCCTTCCCTCTGTGGCAGATTGTCCCACTCCCCAGTCTGTATTTTCAGGAAGGAAAGTCATGCAATATTCCCAAAAATATGGTGTAGCATAAGTTGCTAGATGGGATGGTCAACTACTTTTTCCAGGACTAAAGAAAGCATTGTTGAAAGAATTATAGATAGAATAAGAAATAACAAAACAAGTATACAGAAGCAAGGAAAGAGAATAATAAAAATATGAGTATTTATACAATTTAGGTTTTGGTAGGCAGGATAATTTCTGAAATATTCCCCATCTCTAATATTTTTTTTTTCAGTCCAGTCACTCAAATGGGGAATATGTAGTAGAATCTCAATATATCCACCAACATTTTACCATTTTACTGTTTTCTCTTCACGGTTGATATGTCTGTCTACACATGAAGTGTGCCTGTCCACTGATGAAGTAGTATCCACCAGCTGAATGGATAACTCCCTTTATGTGTTTCCCAGTCTCAGAGAATTGAAGAATACTATATCAAACCTAAGCAGCATATAGAGCAGTGGTTCTCAACCTTTTTAATGCCGCGACCCCCAATCGGTCATTAAGTCGAGGACTACTCAACCGGTCATAAGTCGAGGACTACTCAACTGGTGCAGCACCATTTGCAGAATGGGACTTTTGGCGGGCTCAGCAGGGCAGAGACAGCCTGGACAATTCCTATTGGCTTTTGAAAGCCAATTCAAGAGAGTCTATTCTGTTGGCTTTCAAAAGCCAATAGAATAAAAGGGAGTAGCACAGCTAAGGAAAAGGGGGAAAAAATGGCGGACTGCGTTGTTTGGCGACCCCTGTGAAATGGTCGTTCGACCCCAAATGGGGTCCCGACCCACAGGTTGAGAACCACTGATATAGAAAGGAAGCTTAAGTACATGAATAAGTACACTCACACAACATTGGATATAACCCCTTAGGTTTGGACTAGTATCTTTGAGAGTAATAATTGGGAACCATCTATAAATCTACAATTCTCATACAAAATCCATTAAATTAATTTGGAGGTTGTGTGAGCATTTAATTAGCTTACGCAGCCCTATGGTAAGCCATTTAGGAAAAAGTCAAGTTTAACTTTCCTGCTCTGTCCACTAGATTTTTATTTTTCTCACAGATGACAAAGAAAATGAAAAAACTGGAAAAGGATACAGCCACATGGAAAGCAAGGTTTGAGAACTGTAACAGAGCTTTACTGGACATGATTGAAGAGGTATGAAACAAATTTTAAAATCAGTTGTATATAAAAGCCATATAATCTTGTTAATTAAAATGTTCTTAATGGAGCCATGACATCACTATTACTGGAAAGATTTCCAATACTGTTCATACTTTCTTGTTTGCTTAGTGGCAATTAATAAACGAAGTAACAGAATAGAGTTATGTAAGCTCTTGTTGCATGTGGGAAATGAAATGATAAAATTAAAGAAATCTGAAATTTGGAGTCACGCTTTAATTCAGAGGCAATCCAGCTGTCAGCATGCATGGCCACTGGATAACCTTTGCACAATCCAATTATCCCATTTGCATTTTTCACTGCGCAAGTTGGCAAAATATTTTTTGAAAAAAGACTTTTAACATGATTTAAATGCAATAATAGAATGACTTGGGCGGGCTTCATGCATTGCAGAAGTGAAAGGCTAACAGCAACATAATTTGTAATAATTTGTAATTTCCCAATTTCCCTTTTGGCGCACACCCTTTCGCATCCTGCAAGCTAAAATTAGCATATCTAAGAAGTCTTAGCTGGTTCTACAGATTTGCATGAATTGAATGTAAAATCTCGGGGCATAAAAGGTCCAGAATACTATAAAGTTTGCAGAAATGGCAAGCCAATGGTAGGACCTTGAGGTTACCTTTTAAGTATTATTTGGACAAGCAAACAAAAAAAGGAGGAGAGATTCGTCTGGCCATTTAGATTCTCTTTTGTCGTATATCAGCTTGGCAGCCTTCAAATGTTTTCCTTTTTTTACTCTATCACAGAAATCTATGAGGGCCAAGGAATATGAATGTTTTGTAGTGAAAATTCAAAGACTAGAAAATCTTTGCAGAGCTCTGCAGGAGGAACGGAACGTATTGTACAAAAAAATAAAAGAAGCACAATTCCCTGAAGAGAACAAAGAGGAGGAGGCAGAAGAAGATGAGGAGGAGGAAGAACAGCAAGCTGGGGTGGAGGATAGTCTGGAGAATAAGACTACAGCTACAAGTCAGGCTATTGATGAGCCATCTGCCACCAGTGAAATTATCCCCAAAGATTTGGCTACAGCTTTCATGGTGTCTCATGTGAATATGCCTATGATCCCAACCAATGAAGAAAAAGTAGAAGAACTACATGAGCCCCAAGTAAGTGACCCAATTTCTCCTCCTGAGATGATATTGGCTTCTTGCAAGCCACAAGGCAACCAGGATTGCTGTATTGATCCAACATCCATGCCCAAAGCAGAGGAACCAGAAGGGGACACAGTAAAACTTGGTCCAGATCATCCAGTGTTGAAGCTCTCAAATGCTGACATGGAAGATGTTGATTAGCATGATATAATGCATATAATGCTATAATGCATTTCCCCCCCCCCAAATGACATTCTCCAATCCTTTCCTAAACATTTCTGTCTTTCATAATAAGATGGCTTTACAAGTGTTTTCAAACCTGCTTCAATTTCATAGAATACAGGTTGCTGTATCCCATGATTACTGGTGGTGTTTGAATTTGCTTTGTTTCTCATTCAGGTAAATCCAATAGCTTCTCGTAACATTTAGCAGAATTAAGAGTCTTGATTTCCAATGGAACTTTTACAATATGGATAGGTCCTCCTATGGGAAGCCTACTTTCAAAATGCCCCAAATAAATTAAATAAACAAATAGTTGGGAAAAGGAAGAGCTTGGTGTGCTTGGTGTGGTTTGCATATAAGGTTACATCTCTAGTCATAAAATATAACTTGAAAAATAAACTAACTTTGGAAATCTTTCAGGATACAGTGCAAGAACAGGTAGCCCTCAGACTTGGGCATGGCATTTAATTTTTGCTTTCAAAAATTAGGTGTTCCTTTTGCAGTTAATTCTTTTGTTGTTATAAAATATGCAAAATTGCCTACCTCTCTTCCTATACCAGGGACTGGTTTCATAGAAGACAATTAGTTCATGGATGGGGGGGGGTTGATTTCAATCTCTCACTCTCCTGCCGCTCACCCCCAGCTGTGTGGCCCAGTTCCTAACAGGCCAATGACCGGTATGGTCCAAGGTCCAAGGTTGGGGACCCATTCTGCATTCATATTTTGAGTTTTATATTACAAACAATTTGTCTTATTTAAAAAAAATATTATTCAAACATGTACCTAGGTTTGTTATTGGATCCTCCTGAATTAAACAATGATTCAGTATGTTAGGTAGACTATATGATTTTATGCCTATCAATTGAATTTACATGTTTTTTAAACACTGCACCACATCTGAGGAATTTTAGCCTACTTTCAATAATAAGATTTTCATTTCTAACCTCCTTAGTATTTTGAACATTGCCTTAATAGTATCCATTCACTGAGTTTTGTCTTGTTTTTTGCTGTTTCTTTTATTAGACGATAGCTCACATTTCTAAAACAAGTTATCAGATGTGAATATTTTTATGTGAACTATAAATGTGAATTAGGCCTAATAACGATCAGATTCTTCAAAACACTTGAGAGATATTATCTCAGTAATCTGAAGAACCATCTGAAAAATAGTTGCTAATCATCTACCTACATTACCACCTGTATTGAACAGATTCAAATTATAGACTACTCCAGAAACAATTTCACAGTAGGAATCCCTCAGCATTAGACATTAGAAAATCTCTGTGAAGATCTCTATACCATTATACTGTACTGTATAATTTATTGTGATTGCACTTTAGAGAGTGGGAGAGCAGGTTGGTCTCCAAACCAATTTAAAAATACTAGAAATGACTACAAAGGCAAAACAGAAAGAAGTGTTACATATAAGAGCAAAAATGTCAGGCCTTTGATCCCATAGCCCCACCCAAACAGGCAGTGTCTGTAAGACAAGCCAAATGAATAATTAATAAATAGCAAGTCTATACCGGAGATCTTCATTGAAATGACACATCTATATCAGGCAGAAATGAGAGGCAAGCTTGTAGTGAGATGCAAAGATATGTTTTGAAAACCCCTGACAGATCCAGATTAATAGCTAGATGTTTCTAGGCGGGGCTATTACAAATAGGATTCGGCTACAAGATGGTTTTTGAAGTATCCTGTTTGAGTGGTCAATTTCCTGGATATCTCATAAATTTCCTTAGTAATCCTTATGGAAACATAAAATTAATGTATTTGAAGGCAATGAACAGACAGAAATAGGGTTTCCACATATTCAATACTTCTCACTTTTTAAAGCCATAAATACTAAAAGGCTGGTGCACACACAGCAACAACTACAACTTTATCCACTGTACTTACAGATCAAGGATTTCAAGCAACCGGGAAAAGCCTGTGCCCAAACCGATAATCACAATTATTTTTCAGTTTCTACATGACGTTAAGGAACCAAATGAACTTTACTTGCCGTTTTATACAACTTATAAGGGGTTGGGTTGTTTTGGGATACAGATAGTCCTCCACTTAGAACCGGTCACTTAGTGACCATTCAAAGTTACAACAGATCCCCCAAAAGGGATCACAGGATTCAAAGTTCTGACATCTGTCCTCAATCATGTACATTTTGAGCACTCGATAACCAGCCTGCTTTCATGGCTGTTTGCAAACATGTAAAATTGCAACGTGACTGCAATTTTACATTTTTGCTGGAAGCCACCATTTATTTCAGATTCCTGGCAAAAAAAAACACCTTGTAGTGAACAATGGGTTTGTTTAACAATCACGTGTTTGCTTTATAACCACACTTGCTTAAAAACCACCACAAAAAAGGTCATAAAATCTGGTGGTCGTGTGGTGACCCACTTTACAACCATCACTGAAATTCCGGGTTCAATTAGTCATAAATCAAGAACTTGTAACTTTTTTTTTCAAATATTTTAAAAAATAATGTAAAATTTGCTATTACTAAGGAAACTCTAGAAACCTTAGGTATATGATATAAATGGATAATAGCTGATCAAAAGGGACTGTTGGCTAGTATTTTAGATCATTATCCTAAGAAGCTGCTAAGGAATGAAAGATGTATAGAACTCTGACAACAGATTCAGCTTTCCATTTAAATCCAGACCTCTTTCTTCAAATAATTCCAACTACATTTTATGCAGTCTGAGCTTCACACTCGTTTCCTTCCAGCATCACCATCCATGCTCTTATCCGGGCAGTTTTCTTTTAAAAATGGCCCACTGTTAATATGGAATACCTCTTCATACCTCTTTATTTATTTTAAATCTCTGATATAGAAACAAACAAAAGATTATTCCTCCATATTGCTGTTGCCTACTTCCAGGAGCTAGTGGCCCAAAATAATGAACCCTATTTAAAGAAGGAAGCAACTTTCATAAGCAAGTTTGCAACCTGAATCTTAGAAGCCAAGTGACATCTTATTTGTTTTTTTTTGAAGGAGTGAAGGATTCAGCAAACAAACTAAGTAGTGCTTTCAAACCCTAGTGTCAATCAAGAAATCATTATGAAATGTCCCAGCAAGAGGACATGAAATGTCCTCTGAAAGAGCCTATTCCATTTCAGGACAATACATTCTTGACTGCTTCATGTTCACGTTTAGATATAATGACAGAGATCAGAATGTATTTCACTGAAATGCTCCTAACAGATATATATAGATGGTATATTCTCCTTTATGCTCCTAACAGATATATATAGATGGTATATTCTCCTTTAGTGCAGAAGGTGATCCAAAAGTAAGACTTTCCAGAACAATCTCAATGGATAGAAACAAATCTTGGGATTAATATCCATTAAAGATGTTCTATCAAATGAGACTCTGGCACAGAAATCCCATTTAATTTTTAATATCAAACTAATTATGATCAAATTAATTATGATAGACTGCAGACATCCGCCAGTAAAACCCTTATATTATTGGTGACTAAAAAGGACCATAAGCTCTCCCTGAAAAAGGACTGAAACCCATTTTATTAATGCATATCCATATATGGTGTCAGAAACAACATAGCAATCTATAGTGGCATCCTAGAAAGTAACAAAGAGGTAATTTGGTTAAGCAAACCTTGTCTGTGCCATCTCTTTAATTTTGGTGTGCACCCCGTCTAAGAATTTGTCATCAAGTCTCAACCACGTTTTGCGATGGTTATAAGGGCTTTCATATTGTTGTTGCCAGAAATATATATATTCATTTAATTGGCTACTTGTTTCAGATTTAGCAACAGCATCAACTGGAGAAATCATGAAAGACTTCTTGTTTTATTCATGAGATAGAGTCCCTGAAACAATTGGACTCTTGAATCTTGTCACATCAGAGAATCAGAATCAAAGGTAGCCATTCAGTTCAACCCTGTTCAATGCAAAAATGCAAATTAAAGCTTCCAAGACACAATGCTGCCACTTGAATGCATTCAGTGAAGAGCTGCCTACTCCTTTTCAGGGTTCTATTGTTGAACTTTAAATAATAGATTTTCCCTCTATCATTTAATAGAAATCTGCCTCCCTTCTAGTTAAACATATTATCCCAGATACTGCGCTCTGAAAAAACTGGGAAAAGACAATCTCTTTTGGGTGAAAGATTAACGAGTTATTTCAAAAGTGATGAACGCTTTGCCTTTTTTACTTTTGCAAGGCTAAATATGTCCAGTTCTTTCAGTTGATCATCAGAGATCAGAGTGAGTCAGAGTTCCACTAATAAAATAGAAGGGCTGGGTAAGACCTATTGTTGGTGAGACTTATTTCATACCTGTTGCCTTGGCTGTTTGGCTTCCTGAATGAGGTACTCCAGGTGTGATTTCAGATGCTGTAGTAGATGCAGCGGTGTTAAACTGCCAGCCGGCAGGCCGGATGCATCATGCCGAAACCGCATCCACCCCACTGCCAGCAATGGAAAAAAAGTTGTGATATGTCACGACACGTCACGTGACATTACAAGTTTGATACCCCTGCTGTAGTATATAGAGTTCTTGTGTGACTGAAACGCTCAAGTTTGCTGGCTGGGGAAGTCTGGGAGTTGAAGTCCACAAGTCTTCAAGTTGGACACCTCTCCTCTAAAGCCTACCAGTGTTCAGAAACTGACCAATATTGCAAAGGTCTCTCAGGCCTTAATGTGAATCTGGGCTGACAAAGCCACTCTGGACTCTTTGCAGTTCAATTCTGCTTGGTGCTGAATCTTATCTTAAAGTAAGAACAGGGCCCTGCATTTTCATGGTGACAACAGACACTGAAGTGACCCTCATGTTATTTCTATCATTATCTTACTGCAGAAATTATCTGCAGGATGCTTTGCACAGGCCTCTTACATACAGTGCTGTGAACCTTTATCTGGACTAGTTTAAAACAGCCAGAAACATAATCCACCACAATTTATTATTTTAATACAGATAAATCACAACCCCAAAATGGCATCACAACCAATTGTTTTAAAGTTTGTCAACATTCATTTGCTATGTACATATTTTTACCCTGCAAAATGCAATCTAAAACTTTTTTCCCTTTTTGAGGAAAATAGGCTTTTACTGACAAAACGCAAACAGGGTAAGCTGGATACCTCACAATAATTTGCCCTTGCATACCTCGTACAATTAAATCAGAAGAAAATTAAATTTGCTACATGTCTTCCTATCAAGAGCACACTGACAGAATCACCTGTTGCCTCAAATCTGGCTTTCAGGAATTCACTCACTTAAAATGATCAAATAAGCATCAGTCATACACTCTCATGTGCACTTAATGTTTTTAAATGGAGTTAACAAAGCCTGTGTTTGTTTGTGATCAAAGATTCTATCAAGCTGAACTGTAACACTATAAGATTCTGCTGTTTTTTTTAGGAACATATGTTTTTCTTTTTCTTCATGAAGGGTGGGGAAATGCAGGATTAACATTTAATATCTTCATTTTGTTATTTGTATGTGGAGGTGTGGTTACCCACATGGCACAAATTTCTGCCATCAGGTTATCAAATATAAATGCCACAGTAAATAAAAAGTTCTATCAAGTTTGAGAAAGATCATTTGGACACAGGAAAAAAATTCAATAGATGGTCTTTCAATGTGTACCTGTTAAAAAAAAAAGAAAAACAATTCACAGATATAATATAATGTTATGGTGGAAAGAAATTTCTGCCAGATGCAGTACAGCAGTGTTTCCCAAACTTGACAATTTTAAGGCATGTGGACTTCAATTCCCAGAATTCCACCGCCAGCATAGCTGGCGGTGGAATTCTGGGAGTTGAAGTCCTCATGCCTTAAAATTGTCAAGTTTGGGAAACACTGCAGTACAGGATACATCTCTCAGCAAAGTGAAATGGCTATATATGTAAATGCACGTGGAGGCATTAAATGGCAGTTTCTAAAACAACTGTGGGAACTTAGAAAAAAATGCAGTTGCTTTAACAGTTCAAAGAAAGCTATTCTGTTTACTCTCTAGCCCGCTGTGACGATCCTCTTTCGAAGTATTTGTACAACCCTATTTTATATGGTATTGCATTATAGGCAATCATCAAGAAAGTTGAATTAATTCAAATTAATAAAAGCAAATAAATGCTTTTCGCTAATGAAACTGAATGCTCTTTTTTGTGCAATTCATTCAATTTAGTTCCTACCTTTTCAATGTCTTGATTATGTATCATTTAAGATTAATTGCACTTCTGCGAATATCTTTTTAAAATGGCCATACATACAACGTATATTTGTGGAGACATAATTTGAGCAGATGGTGAAATATAACCAACACATCCCATAGAACCCAATTTTCATACTGCCAGCTTCAATGAATACATGAAGTCCTCTAGAAGCAAAAATTGCCTCATTTTCTTTAGTATTGAAGGATACTAAATATCTACAGGGGAATTGTGCACAAGAAACCATCTCTCTGTCTTTGTCTCGCTCTTACACACACACCCAACACATGCTCAAGACTGTATGCGTTTTCTAAACTACAAACATCATACTTATTTGGCTTATATTGTTCTTGGTCTTGATATCTGTAATTTTGGGTTTTGATTACTGTGCTGCTACTCTGTTTTTAGTACTACTCTCCTAAAATTTTGAATGACCAAGTTGATGAATACAGTACTTCCTGTTAACCTAAAAAACTTGATGGCTATGGATATGAGCTTTCCTGGCAATCCACACTGAGTAGAGAGAAGTAGTGATAGCCCCTGTGAAATTTGTTACCGAGTAATGCCTGACATATTTAACATTGTGTTCCATGCATACAGGTTGCGGGTAATGCACATAAATATGAGTTCATGGCCTCTATCATTCCAGTATAATTTAATATCAATCAAATATATCAATTAGGAAGGAACTCTATGCCTCAGGGAGTAACACATATACAACTGTCAATGTTCATATCTTTACATGGTGACGGGAAAGAGCAACATGATTTGTAATCCAAATGAAATGCTAAATTGTACACGGCATGCAAATTAGAAAATAAACAGTAACAGAAATGCCTCAATATAAAAGTCCAATTGAGTTGAAAAGTAAAATACTTCACTACAGTTCCCCTCTCTTGAATAATTACAACAATGTTAACAATAAATGTTTTTGGAAATTAGAATCCAAATATTTCAAATTCATATGCAAGCTATGAAAACAGTTTGACAGTCTTGCAGGGTTGAAAGAAAACATAGTTCATCAGACCATGTATTATTGGATATCCATTTTATTATACTTTTGAAACATGTGTGTCTTTTCATTCATGCCTGCCATGATCCCAATGCATTTTCTTTTCAATAGATTATTTTTGCTACACAATGTTTATTATCCAGTACAAAGTTTGGAGTGATTAGATCCACCAAAACTCTACAGAGCTTACACACACTAGAACAATGTTCCCCCAAATAACACTCTTCAGATAGGCTGAAACTAGTATTCCCAATTCTGCAAGTTACAGACCCAACACTGGAAACTACAAAGTAGAGAAAATTGCACTTAAAAATTGCAATTATTTCTCTGTATAATTTTTTTTTCAGGGCTACTTGATGGAAGTTGCATCATGTTGAAGAACTGCTAATCTTCCCTCTCATCCAAATTACTTCTTCCCCCAGAGCTGTTTTGAGCTAAGTAGCCCAGAACAGCCATCCAAATTATAACCGAATGTTGTTGTTGCTACATTTCACAACAACTCTGGAAAAGAAAAGAGGTTTATACTGCCCACGCTGACCCATCACATCATTGCAACAGACTCCAAATTATCACATGCAATATCCATAAAAATCTAAAATAAAATTATATTGCAAATTCCTATCACAAATTTCTGATGTGACAGCTCATTTGCTCCTTAGTGCTGATCTACAGAAATTACATTTACCTGCTCATCTTTGGAAATAATGTTATGATTATAGTTCAGTAAAAACATTCCATTTTCAAGTAGATCATTTGTCTCTAATGTTGAAGAATTTGTGCTGAAAAACCAAATACTTAAGACTACCAAATTTCAAAAGACTCAGCATTCACTTTTAACAAAAACTTTGCACATGTACAGAAAAAGTAACTACAATACTGATAAAAGAACAATAATCACAAAACAATTACTTTGTTCTTAAATTTCTTCAGCTTTGATTTTGTATCTCTGAGGAGTGCAAAAAAGAATAATTTCAATTATTTCACTTTTTAATTTCTCATACATTAAAAGTTTTAAAAATTAAGTAAAAGTGCCATTTCAAAATAGGTACCAAAAGTGGGTTTAACCTGTTTCAGTATGACTTAATTCAAGCTAGGTTTCAAAAGACATAAAATGAATTCCACAAGTCATGGGGCACAATGCACCCCACATGATAACATGTATCCAAAACAGCAGGGAGGTTCAAAATATTGAGGTCTATTATTCAACAAAATAGTGTAAGCCAGGGGTCTCCAACCTCCAGTACATGGACCAGCACCGGTCCGCAGCATGCCAGCAAATGGGCTGCACAAACAAGCAAAGCTCCATCCTTGGGATGCAGGCAGTATTCAAAACCACATACCCCTCTGGTCCACGGAAATTTTTTTCTTATGGCACCGGTCCCTGGTGTCCAAAAGGTTGGGGACCTCTGGTGTAAGCCAATTACTAAGGTCTTTAGCAATTCTTTTGAACCTTAAATATGCTAGTCTTTTAATTGATTCCTTGCCTGTTTATACACAAGCCCATATCTGCACACATAAACTTGGGAGTATTTCTGCAGAAATTTTTCAAAATGATATGTGAACAACTAATAAAAACTGTTCTATAAACACCATTTAGTTTTAGAGAACACTTTTGAAATACTGTAAAGAAATTATTAGATATTTCAACCTATAGGAAAATTAATTCACAGGTAGGCACACTAATCTATCATCCTTCATTTACTTTGAACATCGTTTACTATAACTGTACCAAGAGACAAGGGTTAATCACAATGAAAAAACCAGCAACATTAAGTTGCAGATACCTCTCTTGATAATAGATTTTGTAATGAGTTTTGCTGTATTACTGAACACCCTAAGGTGACTTTAAAATGCTCGAGAAAAGCTCAAATAACACAACTTATTAAAATTGCAAGCTTGTTTTTTTTTCGTAGAAATTTCCCTGACTGTTTGAATTACAATGTTAATGGAAACAGCATGATCTGTCAGTGAGAGTAACTATGATTATCAAATATATATCCCAGGAAGACACTATGCAAAAATAAAACAATTTTAACCAGTGCATTTTCTGACATAGTATTACATTCATTTGTCAATGGTTAAGTTTATCTCAACAAACAGAGCCTCAAACTGTATTAACCAGCACTATTAATATTATCCTGATTTTGCTCCCAGGAATGATGTAAATTCATCATGGAGCAAAATATGAAGATAATCATTGGACAGAGGCACACAGAAGGAAAATGTCTTTGAAAAGCTGGCTGTACAACTATCCAGCATCCTTTCTTAGTTCATCTAAAATGTACAGCTAGGATCTGCATACAAACTTGAAGTCTCTAGATTATTATTAAGCAAGGGAGAGGTTATGACAATTTGTGATCCCATGGCACACCTCCCCTTGCTCTTCCATATGTTATATTAGGCCTTGAAATATATTAGAGTGCATGGAAAAAGGCAGTAATAATGGGAGTGCTGCTTAGCATGGAACCACTTTCTATTCTCCCAACATCATCAACATCTGCTAAGAGTCTCCCACTCTTCAGAACTGATTTTCAGAGCACACCCGAAGGCCTTAGGGATCACCTTATCACATAAGCAGAACTCTACTCCCATCATACTGGATTTCACTCTTCATCTGGGCAGACCTACAATTTTCTTTCTTCTACACATTTATGAAAATCTGTTCACCTCGCCAACCTACAACTTCTCCATATCTTGAAGTCACTCTGTTTCATTTAACAATAAAGGGAAGAAATAGAATGGAATTTTCTTCCCAAGCTGGGTGAATGTAGACAACTTTCCAGATGTGATGAAACATCTGTTTCAGAATACCCAGGCAGCATAATTCCAACACATCTGGAAAAGAGCTAGGATAATATGATATTTAGAGAGAGAGAAAAAGATGACGCTGCATCTCCAGCCTTCACTGAAATCATGGCAAGAGGACCTCTGTCTGAATGACACACATCTACACAGGAACACATGTACACAATCACGCAAAGCTGCTGCATTTCCTTTCAATTAGAAAAAAAGCCCCCCTCCCCTTCACAGAGCAGATCTTATAAAAGATATGTAAAATAAATGGAACAATACTCATAAAATAGCTATTACTATGGCAAAGCTTTTGTCAATAGGCCTCCAGAACTTTAAATGAAGAAAATGGCTTCACAAAATGATAGTCCAAGTTTCCACAGTGTGGACACTGCTGAACGTTGCTGTATTCTGAGAAATACTGCATCCCAATACGTACATCTATAACAGGTTTCCCACAGTGTTTACAGTTCAGCCGAGCCTATAATGAAGGAGAGACAGAGAAAAAAAGAACAGAATTTCAAAAATCTCATAATTGGCTTCCACTGTCCACCAAACCCTATCATGCCTCTGTTTGTTTTATTCTTACTGAATATGCTTTGTGATTTCACCTGATGGGCCAATTCTTACTACAGTTTGTACTTGGGAAAGCTTGCCTGAAAAATAAAGTGCGTAATATCAGTCTTCTATGTCTGTAGAATCAGCTATTAAGTTTCTTTGTAAATTAAGAAAAATGAATCAGTTACCTAGAGAGGATTGCTCTTTAAAATACCTACATTTTACGCATAGATTTCATCTCTAGGTACATCAGATAAAAATGGAAGGCAAGAATGAAATCTAGGAGGAGTTGATTGATGTTTTTGATGCATTGAATCTTAACGTCTGGCCAATATGACTCTGAAATATCGAAACTGTTCCTCTGGAGGGCATTTCCAGGAGATGGAACAGCATTGTACCACCAGGCTTCATCTTTATCTCTACGCACATTGAGATAATTAAAGTGCTATCTTCTCTATGTGTACCTGCAATTCCACTCTACATACTCTTCAATGAAGATATACAGGTCACAGATAACATACCCATAAATTCTTCTTAATCATTAGCTGCAGTGCTTGATAGACACATGGGCTTCTCCTCATGACTGTGAATGGGAGCCAGTACTGAAGGAAGGATATTGTTAGAAAGTGCCCAGCCAGGTAGGGGGAAGGCTCAAGCAGGGAATTAGCCTTGAATCATTACACAGCTAGAAGAGATCCAGAACTGACTCCCTTCACCTTGCCCTACAAGCTCCACAGAGCCTTAACTATCTGTTCCCAAAAGAAGGCAAGCAAGATTCCTGTATTATATAGGCAGAATACAATAAAGTAGTTAGCCTGAACTCTATCCATGTGGATCTAATTGCTTGCACCTGACAGGTATTGCTGGCAGTGCACTTATGAGCTATGTGCTTTTGGAAGAGAAACAGCATCCACCAGAGAGACATGAATGTATTCTCATCCATGAACTAGTGTCTAGACAGCTATCACTATATCCCGGAGGCTTGCCAAGACCGTAGAACATAATTTACTAAAATATGAACTCTTCATAATACTAACCTGACAACAAGGAGAGGCTGCTAGAATGTCGTAAGTATACATGGTTCCCAGCTGATGCCAGCTTCCATCCCACCGAGATTTGCACTTTATGCAGATAATTTTATGAACCCCTTCTAAACAGTCTACACAAACAGCATATAGGTGCATAAGCCTTCCTGTGGAGAGAGATTTGTAAAAACAGATTATATCAAATGTATCACAGAATTCACTCATTAACAACATTGTGAATGGCATTTTTATTAGAAAATGCAAGAAATGAAGCATGCATTCAGCAACCATTATGTTTCTAGCCATCTTCTGTGCAAATACCATTAAAGGGGAAAGTCTATTTTATTCAGAATTACATTTCTAACTTCAAATGCAAATTATTCTTTCATTATTAGTTTAATCTAATGCTGACAGTCCACAGTCAATCGATACTAGTTAGCTTCTAAATAGTGTTGTTGGAGTTTAGGTTGTAAAATTTAGTCTTTAAAAATTCAAAATTGATTTTTAATTAAACTACAAATTAACTGTACTAAAACTAACACATGATTAGGTATGAGCAGCTCATTTGTCACATCAGAATGAACAAGACAAGCATTCCAATTTTCAGTTCAACTAAGAAGCTTAACAAATAACTTTAGAGAATTACTTTTGTATTGCAGTTACTCTCAGCTGCATATCACATGCTTCAGAGAGGGGATGAGCTCTATGCTTCTTTAAATTCATAATAGATGTTTGCTTCATGTGCAAAGCAAAAGTAGAACCCACAGGTTAATTAGTCATCTCCATATATTTAATTTCCTTCCAGTTATTACTTCATAAAAATCTACAGTGTTTATACATTTGAATAAAAATCACATATATCTTTTTTTGGCAAAAGAATATATCCCACAAATTCTTTATGCAGAGAAGTCAGGAAAAACAGATTCTTCTCAACAGGAAATGCAGGCTTTTTCAAATCACAAAGTCCTTGCTCTAACTCAGTTTCATGAAAGAGTTCAAACTGCTACATGAATACATTTGCACACTCTGCATAAATATAGAAAAGATTTCAGTATGAAAGCAAGAAGGTAGAATTGTACCTATAGCAATTGTGCTTAACTCATAATATACAATACAGGAAAACAAACATCCTATGTATTTGTTTAGGGGAAGGTCTCCATTTCATGCATCTTTTCACCTGAAAAAATATCAGAAAATATGAAATAACTGTCTCATCAGAGATTGATACTGGCTGGCCCAATTTAGATACTAATCTGGATCTTATATGGTGATAATCCATAGTTTAGTTATTATTGGACCAAATCACAGTTCACAACTTATGATAAAGTTTACAAACTGACTGGATTAATAAAACAAATAAATGCATAGGTATATTGTATGTTTTGTTTGGTTTTAGCATAATATTGTGTGAGCCCAAACAACATTATTCTAATCTTTATAGGATAACTAAGAACAAGCTCATTATCCTTTCCCTTGGTTTATAAATCATCTCATCCTTTTTAACTTACAATAATTGTTTATTGAGTAAGCAATAGTAAATACTAATTTCCAAGCTAATTTTCAAAACTCTTTAAACTTCTTATTCCTTAACCCAGTTTATTCTCAACCCAATTTCATGTGACATCCGAATCAAGGGAGCTACAGTATACAAATTACCAGGTATGGAATGGAGGCAGGAATCACATGGAACCATAATGCAATGTGAATCTATAGTATTTTTGTACCCTTCAAACTATTATTTGTAACTACCTGATAGGGGAATTAGGTATCATTCTCCTCTGCCCAACAGCTGGGATCACCTACCTGTATAACCATTTAGCATGACTATATTCCAGTTCTTCATCTATTCTTACTCCTGTAATTTTTGCTTCTCTCCCTGCTAGATAAGTTGAGAAATAATTTTACAGACTCTCCCCTTATTGGTATATAGACAAATGTATATATTTATAAATTCAGGTAGTTGTATATATAAAGCATTTGTAATTAATTTGGAAAATTTCCTCAGGCCTTATTATTTTGCTTTTAAATTAAATTTCCCACGTTTAAGAGGGATCAGAATGGCTTCTTTAAATTCATACTGAGAAAGGATAGGGCTGCTAGATCTGGAGAGCAAGCAATCAGATTACCACTAGACCAGGGGTAGGCAACCTTGGCTCTTTTATGACTCGTGGACTTCAACTCCCAGAATTCCTGAGCTAGCCATAAAAGAGCCAAGGTTGCCTACCCCTGCACTAGACAAAAACAAAGAGGGTAACTTCCCAATTATATCTCCCAATGTTTGCAGTTCAGAACCAGAAGCATTAAATTATGCTCAAATGGGAATTTTTAAAGGATTCTTTAAGAATATGCATTTGGGAACTAAAGCCTCTGAATACCCAGAAGCCCCGAAATCCATATTTAAGCAACCTCAGGGTGATAAAATGAAAGACAGGTAGTCCCCGATTTACAATCATTCATTCCAAGTTACAATACCACTGAAAAGGTGACTTATGATTGGTCCTCACACTTAAGACCACTGCAGCATCCCAATGGTCACATGATCAACCTGTGGGTGTTTCGCAACCTGCATGAATTTATGACCGTTGCCTTGTCCAAGGGTCATTAGATCACCATTTGCAAAGTTTCCAGCTGCAAATCAAGGACTACCTCTATCCAAACACATTAATCTAACATCCAAAATATGTTTCTTGTAAGCAAATGCAAAAGGAGATAATTTAGAATACTGAAGAAATACAAAGATTTTCCCCCAGCAAATTTTTTCTGCGTAAATTCCAAAGTTGTGCCAGCAAATGTAAGCACATTATTATGGATCAGAAACATTGGCCACTGACAAAAAGAAAACAAAACAAGTTGAATTACCTACAGCACTTTTTTACACAATTTCTCTGCTACACACATATTCTTTGCTAAAAGTATATTCCTTCCGCAAAGTTATTTTCACCCAGAAGGGACAGTTGAAATTTTATTAAGCTTTTATTATGGCCTGTTGTACTTATACTAGCCTTCATCAATCTGAGCATCCTCACATTGTATGAATATTTCCATGCAAACATTTTTCAGCAATAGCCTTCCTGTCTGGGAATACAGAAATCCACACATTTGAGAATAATGCACAAAATGGAAAAGGCTAATGTAGACTGCCTTCCAAAAATGCAAGATATTAATAGACATTATAGACTTCAGTTATACAATTTAAGAAATGGCCAATAAATTTAATAAATAAATAAACAAATGAAACAAAAATAAAAGCAACCTGTACCTTGAAGGTGACAGGGAACATCATACTCAATTTCATCATGTCTTGATGGGCTAAGAAACAAGGTTCCATCCACCAGTGGAAACTGTTCAAATACAGGTAATGCTCTATGGCATAACGCACAGTTGACAACATTTCGGTGACTGGCACTGAGTGCTGCAAGAATGAATTTCCGTAAATCTTCTCCTTGACCCACTTGGGCATCATCCTCCATACGGACATGGAAAGTATTCAATTTATGCCTAGGTATGTGAGCAAGGAGTTCAGATAGATCAAGCCTTCTCAAAAATTGTACTGGAGCATCAAAATGTCCTGATCTATGTGCTTGTAATCCAGATGTCCCATAATCAAAGTGAGCATTCCTAAACATACCACTATTGGCCATATTCTTTCTATGAGGTTCTAAATGAATGGCATTCTTCAAAAATTCTCCTAAGTATCGCGAAGAGCGGGGGCCACTGAAATGGGTGGGGGCAAGAACAGAATAACCTGCTGGGGGAGATTGCCCAGGAGAACCGCAGGGAGAACGGACTGCATAATTACTGCTAGTAGTGCCTTTCTCTTGAGAGTTTTGCCTGTCCATTGAATGCCGTCGTTGGAGATCATGGTTTAAACCCTTCAGTGGTTTGTTAGCAGACCTGCACTTTTTAAGATCTTCTGAAGACTCCGATGTTGATCGTCCACTGCTTTTTTCAGACACAGATTTTTTCTTCTTTTCGTCTTGCATTCGTTTTACTTGGTACCAATCTGTGTCTTTTTTTAAATGGCCTTGCCCACATCGACATGAACAAAAACGGAAGGCAAGATCATATCCTTTCTTGGTCCACATATTTTGCCGACACTGTTTCTCGTTCCAACTCCTTGCTCTCCCAATGCAATTAAATTGAGCCAAAATGCTGCTCTCCCATTCGTAAAAACACTGAAGATGCATCCAAGTGCTGAAGGGACAATGCTCGTTGTTGCAAACAACTTTCTGGTAGTCATCTTTTTCTAGGTCAACGGCCCGTCCAAAGCTACACAACAGTGGTGTAGCACAAGGTGCTTCTGTGGAATGCAGAAAAAATAAGATGGATGAGCTATATGATTCAAAATTAACTACTTGCAATCTTTATTTTAGTTTTTTTTACTATATAAGAGCTATGCTAAGCTACAATCCAGGAGTTCTAAGCACATATGCAGTTCTATGTACATTTAAACTATGCTGTGAATTGAGATTCCATATGTCACTAGTATTTTCCTTTATAAATGAGCAGAGTAAGCCTAATGGATTGACCCTTTATTTGATTGTTCACAACGTCTAAAAAGTTTAGAAGACGCCACGGCATATGATTCAGTACATTTTGTTTAAAAGACAAAGTTTGAATTCATGTTATGTTTATTTGTTTAGCTTATTACTTATAACATGGATTAGACATCTTACTACAACATTTTCAGAACAAATCATAACTAGAATATATATTGAACTGTTTTTATTTAACAGCAATAAAGTATTTAACATATTGTTGCCTAGATATGTTTTTAAAACAATAGTATAGATCTGCACTTATTTCTAATAATTGCAAGTTTGTAGTATTTTTCAGTATCAAGCCAAAAATTAGTTACCTGTGACATTAATTTAATATTAATATTGTATACTATGAAGAAGGTATTGTTGTGATGTGGATGACTCAAAGAACATTAATTTGCATTTATTTAAGGCAAGTCAGCCAACATATAAACATCTTTCAAAACTGCATTTCTTAAAAAAAAAATGATTCCAGAGTCAAAAATTCAAATGGTCTTTGTTATGTTTGATTTTAATAATTGTTATGGTTGAGAAATACACTTCTTGATTAACAACAATTTCTAACTCCAAAGCATTAGTGGACTAGCTTTCAGGAATTTAAATCTTCTGATATGGAGAAAGAGATATTTTTCGAGAGAATGATAGAAATTAGGCTATAAATAGGGCTAAATATTTAGCCCTAATATTTGAAAGCATAATCAATTCTTCCAAACTCCAAAACAAGAACACAACATTTGAAATCCCACAACAACCATTTTAAGAAAGCACAGATTTCTGTAATAATATGTGACAACTAGAGCAATAAAATGAGAATCAATTATCCACATATATTTGGAATGTTTTGATTGGAAAACCCATATTTTCTTTTTTCATACTTAATTGCTAGTGAATTCCATAATATAATTACCAAGAATAATCACCCACACAAATTATTGTGGGGCATATGAATCTAAACTAATAATAAATCCCATTTTCATATGTTTTTAACTAGAAATAAAGATGATCCTCTCCACACTGAAACAAACATTAATAAATACATTAAAAAATAGTGGTACAAGAATAAAATCTTATTTGATAATAACTGGAATATTGTCAGAGACTGGACCATTATATTAAAATCTCATTTATATTATTATAATTATGGATCATCGCACAGTCAGCCAGATGTTCAGACTGGATTTGGCATTTTGTCTACCTATCGAGTCCTTACCCAGGACCTGGGATAGGCAGATGTGGATGTTTGATGGTATTACGGATATCGTCGCAGGATTATTATCATTATTATTATTATTATATTATTATTATTATTAGAATAATTAAGATCAAATGATACTGACCACATTGGAGTTATTTAAGTTAATCAAAGTTAACTGCCATCAGTTAAGTCAATCAAGCAACATAATTTTTTTTTATTTTATATTCACATATATTAACCTTCTGAGTCAATGTGAAACAATGATCAAATGAAGAACATTCAATTCTAAAATGAGTTTTTCTTTCAAAATACCATTTTGGACAACCATTCTCCAACTTGAAGCAATAAATGCTTTGCGGTTCATTTAGCAGTTACACTTATAAAATTGGTCTATAATTAAATGGACAGTTATGATACTTTTTATTAAAAATTGGAAGAATACAATACTTGTATTTTACCCTTTAAAAAGCTAGCCAGATGAATTAAGGTATTTAAAATCCTTAGAATGATTAATCTGCCATACAGATTTAACATGTTTAGCCAGACAACTGCCTATTTTAATGATTAAAATTAAAATTAATTGCTTGTAAAATAAGGTATCCCATTTATAGAATTAACTGATTCTCATCTGCTCTCTCATGCATAAACTATTCACAAAAAGAAACATACAATGTACAGGCTTCCTTTCTTCAAAAAGAACAGTATAAATTGGAAAGGAAAGAAGAAAAATGGTATGGAAATGTGGAAGGGGGAAAGTAGTTCCACAGGAAGGGAATTAAGATAAGGAGCAAGAAAGAGGCAACCAGACAGAAAAGAGGGAAAAAATGGAAACCCTAGATCCAGCATTTGAACCCGTAAGAAACCAGACCATCGGAACGACCAATCAAGGGAACCAATCAGCTTCTCAATTTAAATACAGCACCAAATGAAGAGCCAATCACGTAACCAACCGACCACTGAAGACATATATAAGCTAAAGAGGAATAGGACTTCCGCAAAACTCCCGCTGATGATGTTACCTAGCCTATGGGAACTAAATGGCAAGCTCAGAGAGCAAACCACTGCCAAAATCTAAAACCCAAGCTACCAGCATTTTCTATTATTTCAAAATGGAAACCCTGCTTAGACATTACAGTCACATTTTTAAAGGCAGGTAATCTACAATCATTCACACTTTCTCTCCATTCCTGCTACTTTCTCTTTCTTGTCATAAATCTATGGAACACTTAAATACCAGCACAGTAACAAAACTTTTCCTGGAGGCTTAGTAACAGGGGAGTTATTAATACACTTCTTTGGGGGGGGGGGGAAACCCTAAAGTCAAGAGTTAGTGCTTCCAATATCCATTATCAGCAGGAATATCTGACCTGAAGAAATAAACTAAAACAAATAAATACCCTCATTTCAAACTGCATGCTTCTCTCTTTCTTATTCAGATACATCCTAAGAAAAGAACTCCTGGGAAGGGCTGCCTCTCTTTATTTTCCTGTTACCGGTAATCACTCTGCCCTGGTTTATTTAAATGAAAATCCTCCTGCCATCAGTACCTTTAGAGCAGTGGTTCTCAACCTGTGGGTCGGGACCCCATTTGGGGTCGAACGACCATTTCACAGGGGTCGCCAAACAACACAGTCCGCCATTTTCCCCCCCTTTTCCTTAGCTGTGCTACTCCCTTTTATTCTATTGGCTTTTGAAAGCCAATAGAATAGACTCTCTTGAATAGAGTCTAATTCTATTGGCTTTCAAAAGCCAATAGGAATTGTCCAGGCTGTCTCTGCCCTGCTGAGCCCGCCAAAAGTCCCAGTCTGCAAACGGTGCTGCACCAGTTGAGTAGTCCTCGACTTACGACCGGTTGAGTAGTCCTCGACTTACGACCGGTTGGGGGTCGCGGCATTAAAAAGGTTGAGAACCACTGCTTTAGAGAATTTCACTGATCCATTAAGAATGCAACTCTTCCTAGCAAAAATAGATAAAAAAAAACCTCACCAACATCCTGGAAGTGTAGAAGGCTTCCAGGGACTTACTATCACATGTGGTGGGAATGTTCAAAGGCGCAAATTTTTTGGAATCGGATCAAAAATTGGCTGGAAGAAATGTTATTACAAAAAATTGATTTAAAACCGGAAATCTTATTAGGGATAATTAATGATAAATTCAGCAAAGCATCTTTTTACTTACTACTGCATATTTTAACCACAGCAAGATTGGCATACACCCAAAAATAGAAAAGAAAGGAAACCCCCACTGAGGAAGAAATAATAAATAAAATTTTATCCTGCGCTGAAATGGACAGGTTAACCCTAGAGATTAAAAATAAAACTGAAACAGAGTATTATGAAATTTGGAAAAATTGGTTAGAGATAAGGAGGATCGCTGAGATGATTATCGATTGACTAGTTGATATTATAAGGACTTTTTATCAGTACTTATATTAGGACACAACTGAATGATATGTAAATACAACATTGACAATCGAAAAATGGTTTATCAAAAAAATTACAGATGTTATACGCACAGTCTGTTATACTCTGTCCTGTTATAGAATGTATTTTAAGTTTCTTTCTTTTTTTCTGTAACATAAGGGAATACTAATAGCACTGTTGAAGTCAGGGAAGTTGAATCATGTCCATTTTTGTTTTTAAAATGTACATTTAATAAAATTTGAAAAAAAAGAATGCAACTCTTTATTATATACTCAGATTAAAGAACTAGAGGGAAATTTAAAGAGTACAAAAAAAGGCAATAGAAAAAAAATTAACCATGATTTTTGAAGAATGAATAAATGAACATCATGATGTTTTTGACTCATTTGTTTAATGGGGCTCTCTTTATCAGGTTTTAGGATTTGTGTGGACTACAAATCATATTTTGGGTTCTATTTATGCAGAAATATTGAACATTCAAAAGAGTTCACAAATGTTTAAGAAACACTGTAATTATAAAGTAATTCCAATTGCAGCATACCATTGAAAGAAAATGTGACAATTATTGGAACTTTTGTCCAATATATTTTGAGGGCTGCAGAATAAGGAATAGTCTTTAAGTGTTCAGTTTGCAACTATTAATTGACTAGCAACATAAACTAAGTGCGTATTTTTCAAACAAATGCAATAGCTCATGTTCAATTCTATAAATTGTCATTTTGTTTTATTTATTCATCATATTTATATAGCTGCCCATCTCACAATCAAGTGACTCTGGGTGGCATGTTATAAAGTTAAAAACAAAATATACAAATTAATATTAACATTGTTAATATTAAAAATTTAAAAGTATAGAAGGCTCAAAAACTTCAGTAGTTATTAAAATCAGTTGGAATTGTTATATTCCTAAAATTTACTAAAGGACATAAATATTACCTGGTAGTAGCCTACTTGTTTCTTAGTCTCCAGCCCTTGTTTCTCCATAAACTGTACTTATATAGATTATAACAGCAAAACCCCATTTCACTAATATCGTAATTTTGACAAAGCAATATCAAAAATTCTCCATTCTATTACTTGGACAGGAACAGAAGCAGATTGACTTCATTTGTTTACCCCTATACAAAACTGGCCATCTATCAGATAAATACTGTAATATGGCTTATGATCACACTCAATATATAATCCATGAATAATCACAAAGCAGGAAATGAATGTTAAAGAACAACATTAAACTGCAGCAAAAGGAAAGGGGAAAGACTATAAAGTAGCCCAGCCATACACCACAAAAAGAGAAATTAATAGATATTCAGAGACTTATTATACAAATCATTTCTGAAAAGTAACATTTGGAAACATGCAGTTCTAATAACCAGAAACTCAAATCAAATCTATATATAGCTGTCACTCAACTGAAACACAAAATTCTCACAAAAATGGCAAATGAATAATGATGGCTAGAGGTATAATTAAGTAAAGCACACTGCAGAACTTAACACAGCATAGTTTTGGTGAATAAACTGGTATTTTTTTCAAAACACTGTTATTATAGCCAAGCCCACTTCAACTAGCATAGCTTCATTATATCACTCAGTAAAAATGGGCTGGAACTTGCCTTAGAGTCTGAAAGAAAATTAGATATCCTTGAAAGGATAATTTATCTGAAAACATTTAAATTAGAAGAGTTCACAAATAGCTTATTAAAAGACTCTTTAAAAGGGCTTATAGATAATTCTTAACTTATGACCACAATTGGAACCAGAATCTCAGTTGTTGAAGTAGTGAGACATCACATGACCACTTCGCTTAACAACTGCAATCCCAGCACTCCAGATTGCGGTCATTAAGCAATCTTGTGGGTAATTAAGCAAACAGAGTCCCAGGTAAAACAGGCAGGTGCCCCAGGGAGTTGGAGAAGGCACTGGAAGGCCCAGTTCAGGCTGTACATGAAATGAGGGGCTGCCATAGCTGCTTCTTAAAGCCTTAGCCCCAGCCCAACCTTGTTTGTGCGCTCAGCGGTGTCGGCACCGAGGCTAGGCCTGAAGGCAAGACTGAGGTCTTCAGCAGTCTCAGCCATCTGCCATTGACCCCCCGACCTCAACTTCAGCCCCAGCACTGTTGCTGTCACTGAAAAATGCTGCCCAGTTCCCACGCCTGCTGATCTTACCGCCCCCTTATAGGCTGACCAGTATAGAGGCACTTGGTGACAACGTAGAGGCTGGGCTTGAAGGAGAGGCCTGGGCCTTCAGCAGTATCAGCCACTGCCCCCAGAGCCAAGAGCTAAAGCCAAATATTTTAATCTACATGTCTCTCCCATTTTCAGGGAGAATTAAAACTTCTTCTCTCTCTTCTCTGCCATGGGTACAGAACCTGTATCTCTTCAAATGTTTCTGAATTGTCTCATCTTTCCACAGTCCATCCAGTGATCAGAAGTAATGAGAGTTCTAGCTCAACATTTGCAAGCCATTACTTCGTCTCTTTTGCTAAGTGATTAGTCATCAAATCATTTAAAAGCTGCTCAACTTCTGCATTTGCCTTTTCCTTTAAATAATTCCCAAAGGAAACCAAAGCAAGAATACATGTTACTATTGAGGCTCTCATACTAGAGGCAGTTCTGAGGAATTCAACTTACACACATCCACTTATATCAGTTCTTTCCAGTCAGGAATAGGACTGGGGAAATTCTATCACTAAGAACATTAGACTTCTGCTTTTCTTTATAAATCAAATGCTATGAAGTACTAGGTTCCTTCACTAATACCCAAACCAAGGTAACTGTGCTGCTCAGATCTAGGTTCTTTGAACAGAAGAGTAGGACCACACAGCTTCTCCTGGACCACAGTTTGTGCTAAGGTTCTTAGTTCTGTTCAGTTATTTTCCTTATGTGTCAGCTCTAGCCATCAGGATTAATTCTTCCCCTAATATAAACTCTTTCTACTTCCTATATTGGGTACTGAAAACAAACAAAACATCAAGACTTCATGGATTTCCTCTCATCAAATGACAGGTTTCAAATTTGGACACAATACTGAAATGGCACCAGCAACCCTTGTCGGTGTCCTAAACAGAGCAGAGATGCAACCATCTCTGCCCCATTGACCTCTCTATGGCTGTTGATACCATCCTTCTGGATTGTCTGCAGGGAGTTGATGTTAGTTCTGCAAGGCAGATCAAAGTAGGAATCCAATGTCATGTGGGTCAGTACAGGCAGTCCTTGACTTACAACAGTTCATTTACTGTTCAAAGTTACAATGGCACTGAAAAAAGTGACTTGCAACTGTTTTTCAGTTAAGACCTTTGCAGCATCCCCATGATCATGTGATCAAAATTCAGATGCTTGGCAACAAGTTCATATTTATGACTGTTGCTTTGTCCCAAGGTCATGTGATCCCCTTTTGCGACCTTCTGACAAGCAAAGTCAATGGGGAAGCCAGATTCAATTAATAACCAGGTTACTAACGTATCAACTGCAGTGATTCACTTAATAACTGATGCAAGAAAGGTCGTAAAATAGGGCAAAAGTCACTTAACAAATGTCTGACTTAACAGAAATTTTGGACTCAATCGTGGTCATTAATCGAGGACTATCTATACAATCTGCACTCCCCCCCTACATGGTTTATCTTTGTGAGAACTAGGCAGTGTCTTGCCTTGAGACTTTTAGTCAAATTATATTCCTGCATCAGACTCTGATCTCTTTTATCTGTTATCTTGGCAGTGGCTCTTTCTCTTGTCCATCAAGGTCATTCCTTCTACTGTTTAGAGTGGACAGCACAATGTTACCACAATTCTCCTTTCTGCACAACCAGTTCCATTGGATGCTTGTGAGGGGGAGAAGGACCAATTCCAAAGCCCATAATTTACAAAGGGACTCAGAGCCTGAAGCTCTGAACGCTTGGAGCAGTCTTCCGTTGGATCAGGGTCAGGTAACACCAATAGGTGGATGATGCTCAATTGTGTATCTTGACTCCTGACTAGCCCAGAAATCTTGTCAAGCTCTTATCCACAGCTATTGTGGCCTGGATGGTGGCGAATAGCCTCAGATTAAACCCTAGCAAGACCAAATGACTGTGGGTGTTCAGCCTTCCCGGTTCATCATCCCACTTGGGACTAATGCATAATCTTGGCATTTCCTGGATTCTCATCTCCTGTATGAGGAGTAGCTGCTAGCTGTAGCTAGAGACACCTTTGCACCTTTTCAATTTTTGTCCTAGTTGAGCCTATTTCTGGATTGAGAGCCCTCCCCCCTTATGATCAGTCATGCTTTGGTCACCTCAACAGTGGACTATTGCAATAAGCTTTAGACAAGACTGCCCTTTAGGATCATTCAGAAGCTATGGTCCAGAGTTAGCACAAACACTGATGGATAACCCTTGCTATGCCAATGTAAGATAGCTGCTAGAGAAGTTGCATGGTTTACCAGATAGTTTCTGGGTACAATTCAAGGAGCTAATTATTATCTATAAAGCCCTGCTTGGCATGGGTCCTAGCAATTTGAAGGACCATCTGCTTTCTGCACTGTCACACCATCCTGTATGTATTCTAAGCTAGTCAGTTTGCTTTGGGTCCCATCAATTAAGCACTGCCACCTAATGAAGCCAAGAAAATAGAACTTCTCTTGTCACATCTACCCTTTAGAATAGCATCCAGCCAGAGATTACCTTGGTTATGTTTAAGCAATCTTTAAAATCTTGGTTTTCTCTTAAGGCCTTGGTTTAGGAGCTGGATGGTCCCTTTTTGAATCAGCAGTAATATGGTAAGAAGTTATGTTCTCCTTCAGATAATGATTGTTTTTATACAACATTGTTTCTTTTAATTTGTGAAACCACCCAGAGTCATTTTGGAATTCGGCAGACTAAACATTCAACAAAGAAATAAACTAACAACAAATGCATCCAAGGTGACATAGTTTTAATTCAGCTGCTACATTAAACACTCTTTTTATGCACCCATTTCAAAATTTAGCTTGCCAAATGTATACACTGACAATGCACAATATAGGGTAGCTGGCCTTCAGTCTTTGACTTTCACAAATTCATTCTCATCCTCACAAGTTACTAGGCAATTCTGTGCGCCATCTAAATACAATGTATTCTCACTTAATTTAATCTACTGTATCTTTTTTTTTCTGGGGAAAAATGTACTTTTTCCACAAACACCAAACAGATAAGCAAGAGAATGCCTGTGTTCTAGTGTTAAGTCACATTTGGTAAGTAGGCTTGATGCTACACTTCAAATCGAGCCAATAACTATTTATGGATAAGCCAAGAATTTTAGGTGTCAAAAAACTGAGCTTGGCTTATCTGTGGATGGCCTTATCTACAAATATATATGGTAGGCTCTTCTCTCAGCTGTTTTAAAGAACCTATACAGGTAGTCCTCGAGTTACAACAGTTCCATTTACTGATCGTTTGAAGTTACAATGGCACTGAAAAAAAATGACTCATGACCATTTTTCACACTTATGACCACTGTAGCATCCGCATGGTCATGTGATTAAAATTCAAACACTTGGCAACTGATTCATAGTTATGACAGTTGTAGTGTCCCAGGGTCATGTGATCACTTTTTGTAATCTTCTGACAAGAAAGTCAATTGGGAAAGTCAGATTCACTTAAGAAACATGTTACTAACTTAGCAACTGCAGTGATTCATTTAACAACTATGACAAGAAATGGGACAAAACCCACTTAACAAATGTATCAATTATCCACAGAAATGTGGGGCTCAATTGCAGTCAAGGATTGCCTGTATAACCCATTTATTGTCACATATACTGTAAGCCCGTCTGCGGATAACCAAACTCTTTCATTTTTAACTAAAATACCATGAAAAATGTGCCACTCGCAGATTATCCAATTATGAAAATTAAAACTTACGAAAATTCCAAGTTTAGCTTATCCTCAGCTGGCACATTTTTCATGGCATTTTGGTTAAAAATTTGTTGGTCAACTTATTTGTGCATAGGTCTACATGCAAGTATATGCATGGGCACAATGTATGTCATATTACTAATCTCTGCATCTCTATCCTAGAAAACCATTCCACTGTTGGACATAATATTCAGAAAAGCTTTCCAAGTCTATTTTCCAAAGGCTGAAAATGTAATTCAACCAACTTCCTGTTCTCTATGATATATTTCAGGAAATGTGTTAAGTCACTGCTGAAATGCCAAGGTCAATCTGTACCAAGAAAAAGCACAACATTCCAAAGCTGAATCACTCCACTTTGCACAAATAACTTTGTGGCTAAACTGAAAATAGGTTGTTCTTATTTCAATATCATAAAATTAGCAATAAATCTTAAGTCAGTCTTAACAGTAACACAAACCAATTTTTGCACATGGGATTACATGCTATTCTGCTCATGCACAGATGATGGTCTCACCCATTTGCATAATGCCAGAGTTACAATAAGTCAACACATATAACTTGGAAATTGCCTTTGTATTAAAATTTGTGATAAAAATGTGTATCAATTTTCATAATAAAAACAAATGACACAATGAACACTGAAAATATATTTTTATGTAATTTATAGTCAAATCTTGTGGTTCTGGGTTATTTCACCAAAAAGACAAGCAAACTTTACTTATTTGGATATTTTCAGTTTTGCAAGAATTCTGATGAAAGAATTAGCAAGTCTTCACATGCTCACCTTACTCAATATATCTCCAAGAACTAATTTGAACATGCTGATGCAGCCATTTCAAAGGCTTGAACTACTTTTGAACCATATGCAAATATTTAGTTGGCATGCCTGTGTATGCTTCAAAAATTATTTTGAACAAGTTTTTGTAATGGACATTGCTGTACATGTTATTTTCTTTCAGCTCTTTAAAAGTAATACAGTTCAAAAAGAAGAAGGATGCAAAACTCTATTAGATGACAATGTACAAACTTTTCATACGCAAGGGAGTTTATGAGAAAATGACTTGAGTAAGGAAAATTAAGAGATTATAATCAACCTAAGTAATAGGATTATACAATATGCAGGTAGCTGTACGTATACATTACCTCTGAGCTAATAAAATACAAAATTATGATTTCCAAATAAAGAAATTAAATCACGCTACTGAATAACTACATTCTCCACCAGCTACCTCAAGGGGCAAGTTATGAGTTTTTAGAACTATTTTCTAAATACAGAAAATTAATTATTCTTGAAAATTAAAAATTACTCTTAAAAAATAAACATCTTCCAATAAATTCCTAGGTTTAAGAAATACTGATCATATAATATATTCTTACAGAAATCATAATTTCATGAAAAGTTCAATATTTGGGACAGCAACATTAAGCAAGATAGTAACTGATTTATCATACTTGTCTCATCAATTAAATAGGTTTATGTACTGAAACTCTTATTTCAAACTTGTAGTTGCTAGTATTCTTACTTATAACTCTCAATTAATTAAACAAGATATAATTTACAGTCACTTTGATTCGGTACCAATTACCTTCCCACTAATCAGGTTCTAGATCTACAGCCAGGCTATACCTCCCCATCTCCTCTGTAAATACAATTCATAATACTAAAAAGGTTTTTACTAAAAAGCCTTTTTACAAACCACAAACCAATTTTTAAAATTCAAGCCTGTTCCAGAAAAAATACAGTAATTTCCTTGACATTCTGAGTCATAGTCTTTGAATCAAAATATTTAGAAAAACAAATGGATCTGATCTCCTTCTGATTTGTTTTTAATACATTTCCATTTCAAATATTTTAAGGCAATATTTTTACATGTATTTTGTCTATTGTGAAAAAGTAGCAGCTTCTTCGAGAATGCAATCTGTAATTCTTAGGATTCCACCAAGTCTGCAAGGATTACACAAGTACTTTGATGACTTTCATGTATCTTCCAAAGCCATGTTGGCCCCATTTCAGTATATTTTTTCTATAAAATTAGTCATAAAGTTAAACAGGAAAAGTTACAGTTATATAAAAGCTGTTAACAATAACATCTTTCAAACTGAGTTTTACCACAATTACTACAGACAGCAACTGCTTGAGGATTAGACAAGAATTGCCCCTGATTTTTAAAGATTTAACACTATATGGAGATTTAATATTTTTACACCCTCTTTCTATTTTTGTCAGTTAACAAATAAGGTCCCAATGTCTGGGAATATATCCTTACTAAGATACAATAATAGTTATCCATACATTATTAGACCTCATCCAAATGTGCTGAACATCAGCATGTGTCCTAAATTTAGTACAAAATATCAAATTGCTATATTTCGTCACTAGTAGGCATTGTGCCAGAAGCTATTCCTAGGAGACTGCAGAATTTAAATTTTGTTTTGTTATGAACAGAAAGATTTTGTTTTCAGATGCATCTCCTCTATTTCACCGTCATATGCAGAAACAAAACATATTATTTCAAATTCCTTAGAGAACATTATTTGCCCAAGTATTTGCAGTGTTTTGTACATTTCAGCAAGGATTAGCATGAAAATAAGAATTATATGGGACATTTTTCAAATACAAAGCAAAAAAAAAAGCTTGTTCTTGTGTTCTTATAACACACAAAACCTGGCAACTACCAAAAAAAGTAGAGAAATGTTTCACACATACATTTTTTTTTATATTGGGTACTGACATTCTGCGTTCACAAAATAGGTGCTGAGTTTAAAGAGAAAAATATCACTGGGAAGCTAAAGAGTATTTGAAAGGCTCATAAAATGATTTAAAGGGTTCCCCCTCCCTTTCTCTAACTTATTTCAGTGGAAACAGTAAAGAGCAGGGAGGACAATATTTTTGTTTCACTTTATTTTAGGTTGTAGGCAGGTTGATAGGTTGAGATGATGGCACAGCTGCAGCTAAACTCTGCTACCCTGCAAACTATCTGGTTGCAAATATAGATGTCTTTCATCAGCAATCTGTTATGTCTTTAAAAAAAATAGAAACATCTAGACCGTTATCTTCCTGATATTTGAATAAAGCTGAGAGGGGTCATTCCCAACAGACACTAAGCTCATAATTGTGTGGGACATGAGGGGCTGGCTAGGCAGGCACTTGGAGAAAACAGCAATTTCAGAAAGATGGGGGGGGTGTCAGTGAGGGAAACATTACAAGCCATGCACATGAACAAGACCCATCTCTTCACAGCAGTGAAGACAGGCTTGAACATATGACACTTCCTACCCAGCTGACTTTGACTACTGAGACTCCAACTTTATCAGAGCATATTTTCAAACAAAATATGCGGGCCGGGTTAAAGCGAAAGTAACAGATACTGTACATACTTTAGCGGGGGGGGGGGGGAAGAGAAAGGAGAAACTTCCGTGCCGTTTTCTGCACCTTTTACTTGGGGTCACTTTTTATGTACACTATGCCAGCATGAGCTTTTTTTTTTCGTCCTGTTGGTTTTTAAAAGATTGAACACTTGTCACTTTGAAGGAGTGAGACGCATCCACTCAGTGTAACCTCACCGGTTCACTTTTTGGACATGAACAGTAAGGAGGACGTAAGAACAGTTTTCAGTTCCCCAGAAATTAGCGTATTGCGGGGGCGGGGAAAGGGAGAGGGGGAAATCCGCCAGAAGGTACAGAAACCATAAGCTCTTTTTATACTGCAAATGCAACATTTAGGGGACGCGTGCTTATGCAGCCCGTCTTTGGGGCCGCCATGTCCCCGCACAACCCTTCGTGGGAGGGGAGGGGGAAGCGGGAAGGGGCACGTGGGCCGGCAAGCTGGCTCTTTTCAGCCCCGGCCAGCGTTCGAACTTCCATTCACGAGACCCGGTGGCAGGCCGCGCGCTGGCGGTCGAACTCAAGCTAAGAAAGCGAAGGACCGCGCTTCCCTTCGGCTCATCAGCATGCTGGCCCGCTCCGCTTCTCCCATCCTAGGGCTGCTGCGCCATCGAAGGCCCGGCAGCTCCCCCACTAGCAGGGCGCCTCCAGCTCTGCCCATCCGGTAAAACAGGGAAGAAAAAAAAAAAGAGCCAGCGAGTGAAGTTTCGTGGCTGCGCGCTGCACGCCTGCTTCCTCGCTCTCCCTCCTTCATCCTGTCCCGCGGCTTCCTACCGTTTTTGGAGTCGCCCGAAGCCGAGCCTGTCGCCGCCGCTCCCCCGGAGCCGCCTCCTCCACCTCCTGCAGCCGCCACGGGCCCGCTCGCTCCGGCCGCAGCCACGGCGGCCAGGACTCCTCCGGCGCCCGCAACTCCCGTCGCGGCCAGGGCTCCATTTTCCTGCTCGTCCCCGCTGCTGTTAGCGCGCTTGTTCTTCTTGCCCTTGTTACTCTTCTGGTTCGGCATCGCCAAGGGAGGAGGAGGAGGAGGAGGAGGAGCGGGTCGCAGCGGGAAGGCTGAGGAGGAGGCGACGGTGACGGCGGAGACTCTTGATGGCAGTGCTGCTGCCGCTGCTGCTACCCCCGCCGACCCCCGCCTATTGCAGCTCCATTGTCAGGCGGAGCAGCACACTCGTCCTTCGCTCACGCACCGCGGCCCTGTCGCATGCACGCACGCACACATACACACACACGGGCGCGCGTCCACAGACGCCTCGCCGCGGAAGAAATGCAAGCCAGGGAAAAGGCGTGTCTTGCTTGTTTTGATTCTGCTGCGCCCTCGGCAATGCTGGGCTCCCCGCCCGCTTCTTCCTCTAACCCCCCCCCCCCTCGCCTGCCAGGCCTTGGCGACAGTGCTAAGCAAAGAGCAAGTGAAAGGAAGGGAGGAGGAAGGCGCGGCTCAGAGGCTGGACTTGCGACAGCAACGAGGAGGCGCTTAGCCTCGCGTTCGGACTTAGGAAAGCGCCTTTCCTCTCCCGGAGCTGTTTACAACTGTGATTGGATTTCCTTCAGATGTCTACAGGGGTCAGGCCCAGTAGAGGAATAAGCAAGGGTAGGGAGCCTGGCTAAGAACTCATAATCCGATTAGTGGCTAATCTCCCAGAATGGACGCTTCCTTTCTCTCGCCGTGATATGATACTAGAAGAATTCCTTTGGAATTCCACCCCAAATCGTTTGCCAAAGGAAACGGGCCAGCAACTGAAGTAAGTAATTGAAGAGAAGAAGACCATGGTGAACAGATAAAAGCCGAGAGAAATGGACTACGTGGAATATTAATTGAAATAGAGTTGTGCATAGGAGATTAAGGATTGAAAATGCATTTTCCAGTTGATTGATTACTGTATGTTGTTGTTGTTATTATTATTATTGAAATGCACATTAGATTGCAGCTTTACTTGGAAATCGATCTTAAATGTGCATATATTAACAGTGCCAGATTTCAACCTGCCATCTCTGCCATGCTTTTTGGTGATGGTTTGGCGTGTTGTGGACGAGGTTGGGGGAAAAGTAACTATCAAGCTGCTTTCTTCATGCAAAGAACGGGATTAAAATGTTTTTTCCACAATAAAGTACAATCTTTGTCAGACCTGACTTGAGCTTGGCCCTTTTGAAAAAGAGCTGCAGGTTTGCCCATGAAATAACAATGTTGTCCTGGCTTTATTTCTCAATATTATTTCAACATGGCATTGAAATTTCAATGGAGATAAGACTTGCTATGTTTAAATCTTTCCAGAGATACAGTGCTGAGTTGTGTTTTATATTTATTTATTTAATATTTATATTTCTAAAAGCAAACACTGAGGTTGGATTGGCGTTCTTCCAATCCAATATACAGGTAGTCCTTGACTTAGACCACTCACTTAGGGAAGTCCAAAGTTACGGTGGACCCCAGAAAAAGGTACTTAGGACCCGATTCAAAGTTCCAGCCACATCCCCCACTGTAACATGACTGAATTTGGGATGGGTCAAAAACCTGACCCACATTTATGTCATCTGCAGCATCCTGCAATCACATGTCCATGATTTACAACATTTTTGCCAGAAACTGGCATTTATTTCCAGTTTCTAGCAAAAAAATGCCCTATAGAGACCAATGGGTTCACTAAATGATTGCAACATTCATTTAGTAACAACTGCAAAACAAGGTCATAAAATCAGATACCGTCATGTGATAACTCACGACTATAGTTGAGAGTTCAATTACAATCATACAGTAAGTTAAGGATTGCCTGTATAGTAACCTGATATTTCAGTTGAATTCAGTGAGTGGGTGCAGTTCATCAGTTCTTCTCCCAGCAGCTATGATGTCTTGTATATCACTTCGTAGTTCAAACTAAAATATCTATCTCCTTACCTGTCTATCATCTATCTACCTATTAACGTGCCTATCTATTTATCAAGTTTATATGGCTGCCCTTCTCCCACAAAGAGACTCTGGGTGGTGTACAAAAAATAACTAAAAACATTGTGTAGAAGCAGACTAAAAAACAAAAGCAACATCTCAAAGGGGGAATGCATCAAGATTATTACATGTGATACAACCAAAATATCTTTCTGAATGCAGGACAGCAACCCACAGTGTTGAATAAGCCATCTGTTTCTGATGTCTAATTAGAGAATAAGTTTATATAAGAGCTCCAAATCCTGTCTTTATCTGGCTAGTTTTACAAACCTTAATCTTTTGCTTTTCATCAAGCAATCTCAATTTGGACTGGGGTTTTTGTTGTTATTTCACAAGCATGGCAGGAAATCTGTTTGCTTTTATAGTTAATTTGAGATTCTTTTATGGATATCCATGATAACTTTCCAAAACTTATCAGGAAATATATCTAGTTCATTTCATACCTGCTACTACGGGCAGTCATTGATTTACAACCATTCATTTACTGACCATTTGAAATTACAATAGCACTGAAGAAAGTGATTTACAACAGGTTCCACGCTTACAACCATCACAGCATCCCGATGACCATGTAACCAAAATTTGGGCACTTGGCAACTGGCATGTATTTATGACTGTTGCAGCATCCTGGGATCATGTGATTACCATTTACAACCTTTCCAGTTCATTTGGGAAGTTGGATTCACTTAACAATTGCAGTGATTCAGGTAACAATCTTGGCAAAAATCTTTGTAAAATTGGGTACAACTCACTTAACAATGCCTTGCTAAGCAATGGAAATTCTGGTTTCAGTTGTATTTGTAAGTTGAGGATTATCTGTATTTGTATCTGTATTTTCACCCTGCAGCTTCAAGAAAAGTTTGTCGGAAGTTCTAATTGCTCATGCAATAAATTAAGACCAGAGTAGTTTTGGATTTTTTTCACATATTGTCAGAAGCATGCGAAAATGGTGTAGATATTATCATTAACATTTAATCTGGGGTGGTTTTTTCTCAGATAAAAATCATATTTTATGTTAGGAGTCATAGGATTATTCAGTAATTAACTGATCTCTTAATTAATTTTCCACAATGACTTCCACAATGGAAGTCATTCTTGATGTAAACTGGGACCATTTTTTAAAGATTTCTTGAGCCATAAACATTCCCAATCTCTTTGTGGTTTCTTGGTCTAATTTATTATATATGCAAAGAAGATGTATTTAATATTGTGGCAGGTTTAAATTCTTTTATCTATTTTTCTAATTCAACTTTTAAAAAGCTTGCTGATTTGCTTAAAAACTATGAAACGTCTGATTATTATTGCAGCTTTTTTTTAAAAAAAAACACATACACACAAAAGTGCTCCAGTATGACAATTCACATATTAACCGTATTAAATATTTTTTTCCTGATGCAATTTTCAATCCTGTTACATGTAGTCCTCATTTAGCAACCACAGTTGGAACACTAACTTGGTTATTAAGCAAACACTTAGATTTTACTTCAGCATCTTTTGCTTTACAGTTCTGCAAAGTTCATAAATGCTAATATTGTTGTAAAGTTATTTTTTAATCGCTGTCGTAACTGTGAATGGTCAATGAATGAAGCAATGAAATAGCTAAACAAGAGCAAAGAAAATATTTGCTGCTGTTAGAATAGGAGAAAACAATAATTTCAAAAGACATGAAAAAAAGGAAATGAACATTCCAAGGCAGACTTTGTAATGCCTGTCTGAAAAAGAAGCAGAATGGTATTACAATTAATTCAAGCACTACTGTGTTGCTTTTATAGGCAACTGATGAAGGGAGCAGTTGTTAAATTTGATTGATAATCACATTCTGGACCTCTTAATATAGATGTATACATACCAGGGGATTGAAAATTAAACTAGATTATCTTTCTGGGCTGCCAACATCTGTATTTCTGTGATTACTGTCTTTCAGCCATTAGTCACAGAAAGAGCAGAGAGCTTGAATAAAAGCCTTATTCCAGGTACCACTGGAAAACTGTATCTCTGCTTTTAAGGAGGAACATAATAGCAAGAAAAGCCAAGATTGGTCCCCTCTGGTTACCAAAGAGAAAATGCCTCTCCAATTTTTACTTTGTTATCAAGTAGATTCATAGAATCTTAAAATGAAGGGATTGAAAGGAATCTTGAAAATCATCTGATCAAATCCCCTGCCCAGTGCAATTTCTGTGACTACAGCTTCCCTGACAGAGTTGCCATTTGGCTTTTAAATCAAGATGGAACCACTGAAGGAATATCTATCATCTCCCAAAGCTTTGTGATACTGACAATAGACACTGTAAACCAAGGTGTCAAACTGGCGGCCTGCAGGCCAAATGTGTCACGCACTAACCACGCCCACACCAGCTCCGCAAAGGCAAAAAACATTGCGGTATGTTACGTGATGCGATCAAGTTTGACACCCGTGCTGTAGACACATTCCTTGTTTAGTTACTCAGTTGCATTCCAACAACCAGGTTGTTAAGCAAAATGGTTGCTAAGTGAAAACATGACAGAGAGAGAGAGAGAGATGCTGGGAAGATTATTGGTTATTACCATCACATTCAGTTGGTGTTCTCCATACAGTTGCTTCAATATTGCTTTCACTCTGAAATGTGTTGCGGGCAAGCATACAAAACTTAGTTGTAAATGTATGTATTGGTCAGAAAGTGAGTTTTTTATTACGGTTGTATTTGCAAACGGTTGCTAACCGAGATAGTCACTAAACAAGGAATGGGTGTATTATATTTCATTGTTTTTGTGTACAGTGTTTAAATTCTTTATAGTATATAATTACAGAAATTTTCTTGAGATTCTTGCTGTTTCTGTAGTGGTTATAATTTTTACAAAGATGGGTTGCTAGCCTGATGCCCAAACCACCTCCTTTCTCATCCAGACTTGGGACCACCATGGCAGAGGATCTAATGCTAAAGCTAAAAATATAATAATATTAATAACAACAAATGTTAAGCAATCGTTTTATTTTCTCTCTCTCTAAGAATATGACAGTATCTACTTTAGAATATAGGTCAAAGGAAGAATAGCAAATATATATTTTTTTATCCAGGTTGCCTTGAAGTGTTCTTGAAACTCAAAAACTTGGGATGATTTTGTAAACCTTCATTTGGCCTAATATTGCCTGTGTGGATTTTAATTTGTTTTTCCATCACCATCAGAGTGATGAAACACTATTCCAGATTTTTAGATCTGGGGAAAACTACCATTAAGCTTTTAGATCAGCGGTTCTCAACCTATGGGTCGCGACCCCATTTGGGGTCGAACGACCATTTTACGGGGGTCGCCAAACAACGCGATCTGCCATTTTTCCCCCTCGGGGCGGCGCAGCGCATACGCACCGCGCATGGGGGCAGCGCATCCGTGTGACGGGGGTCGCCGTCACACAAAGGTTGAGAACCGCTGTTTTAGATGAAATCATTCTGACTCTCCCAAGGATATATTTGCAAGAGAAAATGATCGTTGTAATATGATACAGCAACATAGGCTTACTTTAATTTTTAAGGGATACTAAAACCAGGGAAATTACTGTATGTCCCATTTCATGGACTCAAGGAAAATTAGGGGTTCGTATTGTGCTTAAGCATTACTTTATGTTATTTGCCTTACCTTGTAGAGTACCGTTATTCATTTTCTCTTGCAAATACATGCGTCTTTTGCCCTCTCAGGTGTTTTTTACCTAATTGCTATCTGCTAGCCCAGGCAGCCTCCAAAATACCATTATAATGAAGCTTATAAGCACACAGCTCTGAAGGATTATATCCTGAAATCAGGAAAGTCTGTGTATCTCTTTATGTCTAATTTTAATTTATATTATTATTTTTTTAATACAAAGGATATTTCTGCTGTTCTGTGTAGCAGGTGAACTAAATCTTTTTATCAGTAGGATTATTTATGCATTACAGCTTGTTATACTCTTCATTAGTCTTTAAAATGCATTTACTACTGTGTGTTTGCCTGTCAATCTTTTACAGCAAACCTATGGTTTTCCCCTGCAGTTGTGCTGCTTTAGTTCTGTATGCAAGTCCACTGCCCACGTAAAGCCAATAAATGGGTTTCCTCCTCTAGAACTAAGCACTGTTGCTCATCCAGAATAGCACTCTGTGACTCAACACAGAAATACATAATTCTGAATTATTGGAAGAAAAAAGCTCTAGAACAACCTGTAAAAATCGCTTCAGACTGGTTATTTGGGAAATGCCTACAAATTTAGGAGGCTCCAAGCTTTATCTCTATTGCTGAGTAATTTCTTAAATATTTATATTATAATAAAAGATCACAATATCACAATATGTAGATAGGAGTGAAATTTTCACATATATAAAAAGGATACTGAAGTCTTTTTCTCCCTAATCCTATGAATTATATTTATCTGTATTATTTGTGGTGGGAATTTGTATTGATTGAAAAGCCTTTGTCTTTTCTGTTTGGTTTTCTTTCTTTACTCAACAGGTGATCCAGCTCCTGGATGGAGATTAGTTAGTTTATATGAATGTATGACCTGCCCAGCTCCCTAAACTCAGAGCAGTTTACAATAGAATTAAAAGCCTATGTTTGCATGTGTAATAGCTTTAAATATAAAGATGTGTGAGAGAATGTATATCTACATGTATATTAAATGCTAGTGCAATAAAAAATAACAGTCCAGTGCCATACAGTCATAATAAAATACTAAATGTCCATTGCCAGATGCCTGGTGCCACAGAACTGTTTTCATGCCTCTGTGAAAAGCAAATAAAGACAGGGCCTAGCAGACCTCTTTAGGGCAAAGTGTTCCATAACAGGACCCACTTTAAAAAAAGCAATTCTGCCTTTGGAGCCTTATGCCTTTGGTCTCTTTAACAGGCAGGACTATAAGTACAACATCCCTTCTTGCTTGCTGAGGCTAGGCAGATTCCTTTGGAAAAGATGGACCATAAGGTATCTCAGAGCCAAGCCATAAATTGTAACATCCCATTCCTTGAATAAGATGTTTGTTTGGCAGTTAATGCAGCAACTAAAGAATTGGCGCTTTAAGCTAAGGCAGAGTGGGCACTAGTCTTAGGTGCCCAAACCTAGACTCCCTTCCTGCTGAATCATTCTTAAAATGCAAACCTTTGCGTCGGTGGAAAGTGGCACCTCAGTCAGTGTAGCCTGGGGTTCCATATACCTTGAGCCAAGCATTGATTGCATTGCAGTTGTTGCTCTCATCTGTTAATACTTCCTTTCCTATCAGCTTAATTGCGTTTGTGGGCTTTGATTTGTTTTCCAACCCATTGCTGCATTTCCAGCAAGTATTCGCTGAAATAATTTTCATAGCACTAGATGAGAATGTCCCAAAGGTACATTTTCAAGAGGCAACTGGATTTCCTTGTTTCCTTTGAAGATGTTTCATTTCTCATCTAAGAAGCTCCTTAGCTCTGACTGGATGGTGGGGAAAGGAAGGATTTATATTCCTTGTAGACAGCTGGTCATTTGCATTCTTTTAGAGAGCTGTTGAGGCCATCTGGAGGTTTAACTGTGTCCTCAGTGCAAATGAGTGTGGAGCCTTCTTAAAACTGCTGAAAGGACTGTGATGTAGACTGGAGATAGATGGTGTCCTATCCCTCCCCCTCTGTGGAGACAGGCCTATTCAATTTTGACATAGATGGCCTCTTTAACCCCTCTTTCAAACCAAGGGTCCTCTGAGTCCAAATTGTGGACTTTGCTGTCTTTGAAAGAGTGGCATTTGTCATTTAAATGCAGATGGACTGCTGAAACTTGTCCTGATGGGTTTGTTCTCCTATGTTGTGCCTATGGTTGTTTTGTTTCCCCCATGTACAGATCTGCACAAATCTCACTGTGCTGCACTGCATATACCACGTTGCTCAGTTTGTGTTGCTGTTTTATCCTTGTGGTAGACAAGCTTCTGCCTTAGTGTATTCTTGGGTTTAAAGTGTGCACATATGTTGTGTTGGCTGAAGATCCTCCTGAGCTTTTCAGATATTCCTGCGAAGCAAAATATCTTCAAAGAAAAACAAGAAATTACAGTTGCCTCTTGAAAAAGTACAACTATGACCTGGAGGACTTGAGAATCTCCATAGTCAATTAGATGAGAATGGATTTCCACATCGCACTAAACTCTGATTAGTTTTCATTTTGGTTTAACTTGTAAAGCCAGACAGTTTTGCTTAATTTGATAAGCTGTAACTGATAAAAATTGGGCTGTGAACTCATCCAGATTTATTAAAAAGTTAGGTAACTTTGACCACACCACCTTATAATTTAATCAGAATCTTTGCTGCTGTTTGTTACATTGTTATTTGGTTCTCAAGTCTCAATAGCAGTCAGTTTATTAGAATTATATCCAACATTTTCTTCAGACCCTCAAGGGAGTGTACATAATACTCTCATTTTTACACAAAATGACTGTTCTATGTAGTGTATTGGGCTGAGAGAAAATCATATGTATCCTAGTAAGCTTCTTTGACTGAGGGTGGAATCTGGATCTTCCCTATACCAAACCAACATTTGAGCTTTTACAATATAAACTTTTCAAGCAAATATTTGGCAATACTATGGTTCAATTTATGTATCATATTAATTCATAATTAAACTGCTGGAACTTTGTTCTTTTAGGTTTTTCCCTATTTCCTAAAGTAAAATTGCAATAACCATAAATCATAAGAAAATGCATATGCTGTACAATTATTTTGAAAAGTGAGAAATGATTAGGATCTTAAAATTGTAGAAGTGTATCCTTTGACCATAAACTTTAATCAAAAAATGTGAGTGAAACCTCTAGCATTTTAGTCAGCCAGCTGTCAGTTAATTCAAAGACATGAAGACTTTCCATAGGAAACTATCTTGTTTTGAAATCAGACACTAATACCTTGATGCACTGATGCATTGTGTCCTTGTTTATCTGCCATAATAATAATAATAATAATAATAATAATAATAATAATAATAATAATAATAAGAATAATGTTGGAAGGGACCTTGGAGGTCATCTAGTCCAACTCCCTGCTCAGGCTGGAACATTTTCCAGCTATTTTAAGGCATATTGAAAGCTTAAATGCTTCTCTTTCATGTCTTTAATCTTGAATCATAACTTTAATAAGATCACTCCTAACACAGAATGCATTATTTAAACAAATATGTAAAACATTCCAGAGAGGAAAATATTGTATTAAATTCCTTCAGAAGCATCAAAGCAACTTTTCAGATTGAGTACCATTTGACGCTTTCCTATTCTCCATTATCACCATAACAAACTATATTTTCTTTTCCTTGAATGCATCAGTCTTGAAGAAGTCAGTACAAGTGTGCACAGAATTGGCAAAGAGGATTCTTACAAAATAAGAATTCCAGTGCTCAGGTGAACTACTCCAAACCTGAAGAAACAAACCACACTGGCGAGAATTGGAAATATTTTATTGTAAATACCAAAAATATGTATTTTTGAGACCAAATTTTCTTGGTGTACATGAAATATTTATTTAATTAAAGGCATTTTTCTCACAGAATTAAATAGCTAAAAATAACTCCTAGATTTCTATTTATTGATGAATAAAGTATTTTACTTTGAAGCCCTTTTGCTAGCCACTGAATCCATTAGACACAAAAGGATCATGCAAAATGCATAGAATAAGAAGATAAGAAGCAAAAGACAAAATGTATTGTGACACTGTTGTGCCATTTAGACAGTCTTCAATCCTCAAGTATTTGGGGAGGAGGGGAGGAGAGAAAGCATTGACGATTTGCTAGTTTCCTAGATGAACTATAGTAATAAGAAATGCACTTCAGTCATCTTGTAAAAAGAACTGAAAGAATGGACTTCTGTAAGAGGGTCTTGTCCAATTCTATCCATTTCACATGTGCATGTCCTCTATGAAGCAGTCTTCCTAGTCTTCTCATGTCATGTTCTATCTTTCAAGTATTCACTCCGTGCCAGGGAGGGTTCAGAGAGCATTTCCCACAACCTATTCCACTTCTTTCTCAAACAGACCAAATAGAAAAGGACTGAACTTGCCTGAACAACAGTTTGGACAATACTTAATGCTACCTGAAGTAATCTATTGTTTGTCTAAGGCAGGGGTAGGCAACCTTGGCTCTTTTATGACTCATGGACTTCAACTCCCAGAATTCTGGCTCAGGAATTCTGGGAGTTGAAGCCCAAGAATCATAAAAGCCAAGGTTGCCTACCCCTGATCTAAGGTATTTCTATTCCCCAGAAGGGCACCATCATCAAGTAAGGAGCCTTATAGAGAAACTGGAATCTGAGGAATAGAAGGAGTGTCCTCCCACTTCTCTTTCTGGCTTCACCCTAAGAAAAGGAATATTCTGTGAGTTAGACAAAATGGTCTTTTGAGATTCTCAAGTTTGTGGGAGGCGAAACTGGATGGACAATTTCTCAACAGCAAGACTCCCATTTAGCAATGAAGCACTGCCAAAGAAAATATCCAAATAGCCTTTGGAATATTTCCTCAGAATTTAATTTATGCCTGATTTGCCAATTGCTGGAGATGATTGTAATAATAAAAGACAAAACACTTTGTCTTGGTCACTTTGTAACTAACTAAGTGCAAAAATAACACATCAGTGACAAATTTCTCTTAAATTATTTTCTCCTTTGAAATGATTTCCGTAACATGCTTATTCATTAATGAGAATACATAAAAAAAATGCAAGAGAATTCCTCTGCCTGCCATTGCTGTCATAATTTTCTACAGTTCCTCTGAAGTATCACAGTTCAGAAAGTGTCACATGAGAAACCTATGTTTCAAGCATTGCATAAAAAGACCGTATTAAATATTCAGTTTCAGCTGGAACTACTAGCTTGAATACTTTATTTGGCCATAGTAACTTTGATTCTTGCAGAATCCCCCATAAACCCATCTTTGGAAGTTTGAAGCAGGGCTTAGGTTATTAATATTGCTAATTTGTAAGGAATTCTCAAAGTTTAACAACATTTCATACATTTGAGAATGTCATTCCCAAATTCCCCCCCCCCAGCCCAAAAGGTCCAACAAACTGTGATGTAGCAAGGGTTTCAGAAAAGAATTTCTTAATAGGCCTTCAAGGGATTTTTATATATAATTTTATAAAGATAAATAGGAAGATATACTTTCAATCAAATGCATTTTGATCTGAGTTACATATAGATACCTAAAAAATGCCATTTGCTGGAAAGTAACTAATCCTGCAATAACAAGATATCAACATTGTCATGAACTCCTTGCAAAAGCAGCTCTCCAGGATAATTAACTATCTTCCGTCGTTTTGCAGCTTTCAGGGTTCCCACTAAAGCCTCAAAAAGGTTGGCACATTTCTCATCCTCAAACAGCACTCCAAACTTCACACTCAATGTCCCATCAGGATCTGGACAAAAGGAAACATGAGGATGAAACGGCATATTAACACTTTAGTTCCAATAAGTCTTTGGACCTGGGGATTTTTAAGCTTTCTGATTTCATTTAACAAGATTATTGTACCTGTACCCAAATTCATCACAATGTAAATGTGAAAATACAACCAATATGTTAACTTTTAAACAGAACATACACTTGGAGGCACAAATCAGTAAAAATTATTACTAAATCCAAATCCATTAGATCAGTGGTTCTCAACCTGTGGGTCGGGACCCCATTTGGGGTCGAGCGACCATTTCACGGGGGTCGCCAAACCACATTGTCCGCCATTTTTTTCCCTTTTCCCTAGCTGACCTACTTCCTCTTATTGGTGGCCACACCCACTTGGGGGTCACCACAACATGGGGAACTGTATTATGGGGTCACAGCATTAGAAAGGTTGAGAACCACTGCATTAGATCAAATAGCAAACTATATCAAATGAGCAATCTCTACAACATTATTTTAGATTTGCTGACGCTACTCAAGAAGGTATCAAGAAAAATCTTTAACTTAAGGTTAGAAAAAATACATTTTAACACTTCTTTTTTAAAAAAGTTAATCTTCCATTTTTACATTATTAATCACTGAAAACTGCTTTGTGACTATATACTGAATAATACTCATGAAAATCTGGTATCATTTAGGCCCAAAGTAACTCAAGGTAGTCACGATTAATAATCTGGCTTCATATGTGTTAGCCATGGTTTGTTGAATAAATCACAACTAGATGGGTTTTCCTACATATAAGTTATAAAAATATTTTACAAATCACAATTTGTATAATACACTAAGCTAAAAGCAAGAAAAAACACTTATTTTTTTTAACCTATCTCCTGAAATTAAAGTCAGTGGGGAAAAAATAAGATTGCATTTAAATGCCCTTTCCAGAATTTACAAACTGCTACAAACCTACAAATAGGCAATAGACTATTGGTTAAAACCTAAACTTAACACTAGCAATTTGAATTGAAACCAACATGCACATAAGAATCCAGTTTTATTTTAAAAGCGGGAAAATTATGAAAAAAAAATCCAGGCTTAAATAGTCTGGGGCTCCCATGCTGTTCTTATTCTCTCTTTAGTATCAATACTTATATCCTATTGGTGTTGGAAAAAGTTCTCTGGACTTGGATAGCTAAGAGCAAACAAATTGATCATCAAACCAATCAATTCAGAGTTCTCACAGGTTTCAAATTATCTCACTTTGGATACATTATGTGGAAACAAAATTCTCTGGAGAAGTCTATAATATTGGGAAAGGTAGAAATAAAGATAGAGGATAGCTTAATCAAAGTGGTGATAAGTGCACCATTGAAAGACCAACTTGCTGGCACATAGACAATAATTTACATTCTGTAACTAAACTTTTATCAGATTGGCTTGAGGCAAAAGCCTTAACCACTTCCTTTAATATTTGAACTGTTGCCAGAACTCTTTATTGAGTTCCATCCAATCTATTCCATGTTTTAAGAGCAAAATCTTGTATCTTGAGTTTTATACCCTACTTTTCAAATGGGGCTTTCTCTATAGGTTCTCCTGCATTGGAGATTTTCTCCAGTATAGTGCCTTCCAGAAACATTAGACTAATATACATTGGAAATTATGTCAGTTATAGTCTAACACATTTATTAGTCTATTAATTTTGCATTCCTTCTACAGCCATTTAGTCATACTTACTTTTGGTCCCCAGCCGTCGAATTTCTTCAACTAACAGGTTGATTTCATGTTCAACATTCATTGTAACCTACAAATATATTATTGCCTTATAAATTTGTTCTTTTTCGCTTTCTTTCATATTCAAAACATGTATTGAGACTTTAAAAGAAGATTCATGTGCAGTTAGGGACACAATGAATGCATGTGGGGGAGGGGGGGCTTTTTATCAGTTCACATTCTCAAAGAGACAGTTATCTTCCTTATTCAGTGACTTACGTATTTGGAAGTCAGATAAAATGCTGCGTATTTTGCAAAGGAAAATCTCAAAATGCATGGGGTACCTGTATATATAAAGCATTTACTTGTGTTAAATATCCTAGTATTTAAAATGCCTTTATGTTAGGAAATTCTTTTACTTTTATTCTCTTGTAAAAGAATTGAAATGGAAATGGGCAGGTCACACAGCAAGAAAAACTGATGGGAGGCGAACCAAGGCAGTTATAGAATAGATCCCACTTGATTAAAAAAAACGTCCATGAAAGAGACCTAAAACAAGTTGGGTTGACGACCTCAGCAAGCATTGCAGGCCCAATTGGCAAAAGAAAGCTCAGGACCATATTGTTTGGAAATATACTGAAGAGGCCTTCTATCCTGCAGTGGATAGACAATGGTTAAAATGATGAATGATGATATTAGGAAATGTAGCAAAAGGGGCTGTTCTGTACCTAAAGAGCATAACAATTATTTCAAGTATTATATTTCTCTGAAGAGCACATGATCTTGCATTTAAGGTAATTCTTCCCTTTCCTCCCCTTAAATGGAGATTTGAACCCCCCCCCCTCAAAATCTTGCCTGCCCCTTTTGCTATTTGCAGAGCAAATCTAAGATTATGTTTCTACTTTAAAATATAATTCATTTGGGAAAAACTTACTTTCATATAATACACTATATTACTAGTGCAAATGCAGAATTTCAACATAATTTCAACATAACCAGATAAGAACACAAACAACTTGAAAAGCTGCCACCCTTTTAACTAGCTTTCTTCAACAGACCTCTATAGTAGTCCTCGATTTACAACTACAATTGGCACCAGAATTTCAGTTGCTAAGTGCTTGTTAAATGAGTCATGCCTGTTTTTATGACCTTTTTGCCGGGATTGTTAAGCAAATCACTGCAGTTGTAAGTGAAGAATGCAAGTTAATAAGCAAATCTGGCTTTCCCCATTGATGATGCTTAGCAGAAGCCAGCTGGGAAGATTGCAAGCAGCAAATGCTTATCGGAAGCCAGTTGGGAAGGTTGTAAGCAGCAAATGCTTATCAGAAGCCAGCTGGAAAGGTTGTAAGCAGCAAACACGTGACCCTGGGATGCTACAACCATTGTAAATAATGCCAGTGGCCAAGCACGCTAATTTTGATCCTGTTACAATGGGAATGCTAGAAGTTCGTAAGTACAAGTTGTAACTTACTTTTTTCACTGCTGTTGTAACTTCAAATGGTCGCTATAAGTCAAGAGTGCCAGTACAGATTAAGAGTTTTGCTAGCCTATTAATAGGTATAGTATCATCAACAAATTGGTATCTACCATAGCAACCAGACCAGGGGTCTTCAAACTTGGCCCTTTTATGATTTGTGGACTTCAACTCCCAGAATTCCTCAGCCAGCGTGCCTGGCTGATGAATTCTGGGAGTTGAAGTCCACAAGTCATAAAAGGGCCAAGTTTGAAGACCCCTGATCCAGACTTGCCGAAGTACCACCTCTTCAAAATCTTCTACATCAAAAGGCATTGCAAGAGCAGCCTTCCATTTATATAAACTAGTTCAAGCAAATAGGGAATATATATATATATTATTATTTTGCTAACCAATGGCAGTTTCCTGACAAGACTACTCAAAATCTGTGCAGGGATCCACCCACATAGGAGAACTGCCCCTGCTTCGTATTGCAGCAATTATCTTCAGAAAATGTCAATATTCAGTTAATCAGAAAAGGTGTAACCAGACTCCTGATTTTTGGCTGTCAATCTTAACACTTCTCTCCTACAAGTCTTTTCACTATAAGAAGCTGTCTTTTTAAAATAAATAAATAAATGAGGTCCCAACATTGAAATTTTATATGCATGTCTAATGAAAGGAGAAGGAGAAGGAGAAGAAGAAGAAGAAGAAGAAGAAGAAGAAGAAGAAGAAGAAGAAGAAGAAGAAGAAGAAGAAGAAGAAGAAGAAGAAGAAGAAGAAGAAGAAGAAGAAGAAGTTGGAAGGGACCTTGGAGGTCATCTAGTCCAACCCCCTTCTCAGGCAGGAAACCCTATACCATTTCAGACAAATGGCTGTCCAGTCTCTTCTTAAAAACTTCCAGTGTTGGAGCATTCATCGCTTCTGGAGGCAGGTTGTTCCACTGGTTAATTATTCTAACTGTCAGGAAGTTTCTCCTTAGTTCTAGGTTGCTTCTCTCTTTGATTAGTTCTCATCCGTTGCTTCTTGTCCTGCCTTCAGGCACCTTGGAAAATAGCTTGACTCCCTCTTCTTCGTGGCAGCCCTTGAGATATTGGAATACTGCTATCTTGTCCTCCCTCGTCCTTCTCTTCATTAAACTAGACCAGGGGTATGCAACCCAAAACACTCAAAGAGCCACTTGGACCCGTTTCCCACCAAAAACAAAACACTGGGAGCGGCAAAACCCTTTTGATATCTAAAATGAAGATAACACTGCATATATCCTTTTTTACCTTTATTATAGGTGTGTGTGTGTATGTATGTGTGTGTGTGTATATATATGTGTGTGTGTGTGTGTGTGTATACACATACATACATACACACACACACACAGGTAAAAAAAGGATATATGCAGTGTTATCTTCATTTTAGATGTCAAAAGGGTATCTCTCTCTCCCTCCCTCTCTATCTGCCCTTGGTCTGCCACTCCTCTTCCCCCACTCTCTTTCTTTCTCTCTCTTTCCTCTCTCTCTCTCTCTCTCTCTCTCCTTCCCTCTCTCTCTTTCTCTCTCTCTCTTTTTCTCCCCCCTCTCCTATCTGTTGCTCACCTGGCAAGCTTCAAGCTGTTGTCCACAAGCTCAGGAGTAAGCAACCTCATCTCTTTTATGACTCATGGACTTCAACTCCCAGAATTCCTGAGTCAGCCTAGCTGGGCTAGCTAGCTCTCTCCTACCTTTCCTGCTTCCTGCTTCCTGCAGAGACGCAGCAAAGGGAGGAGCTCCGCCCAGTAAGCTTTTCAGCTGCTCAGAGAACACTGTGAGTGCACTCTCTTTTACACATACACGCACACAAACACACAGAGAGAGAGGGGGGGCAGGGAAGCGCAATTGCCTCTCTCTGTCTCTGTCTCTCTCTGCAGAGGCAGAGGAGGCTGGGAGCCACAAGGGAAGACTCAAAGAGCCGCATGCGGCTCCAGAGCCGCAGGTTGCCGACCTGTGAACTAGAGATACCCAATTCCAGCAGCCTTTCCTTATATGCTTTAACCTCCAGTCCCCTAATCATCTTTGTTGCTCTTCTCTGTACTCTTTCTAGAGTCTCAACATCTTTTTTACATCGTGGTGACCAAAACTGGATGCAGTATTCTAAGTGTGGCCTTACCAAGGCATTGTAAAGTGGTATTAATACTTCACGTGATCTTGATTCTATCCCTCTCTTCATGCAGCCCAGCACTGTGTTGGCCTTTTTGGTAGCTGCAGCACACTGCTGGCTCATATTTAAGTGATTGTCCACTAGGACTCCGAGGTCCCTCCCACAGTTATTACTATGGAGCAAGGTACCCCCCTATACTATACCTGTACATTTGGTTTTTCTTGCCTAAATGTAGAACCTTACTTTTTTTACCACTGAATTGCATTTTGTTAGATAGCGCCCAGTGTTCAAGTCTGTCCAGATCCTCCTGTATCCTAAGCTGTCTTCTGAAGAGTTGGCTATTCCTGTCAGCTTGGTGTCGTCTGCAAATTTGATGATTTCCCCATCTATCCTCTTGTCCAAATCGTTGATGAAGATGTTGAAGAGCACTGGGCCCAGAACAGAGACCTGGGGCACCCCACTACACACTTCCCTCCATGTAGATGCAGTTCCATTGAGGACTACACACTGAGTACGGCCGGTCAGCCAGCTACAGATCCATCTGGTGGTGATGCTGTCTAACCCACATTTTTCTATCTTATCAAGTAGTAGGTTGTGATCTACTTTATCAAATGCCTTACTGAAGTCCAAGTAAATTATATCCACAGCATTCCTCTGATCCACTAATTTTGTCACTTGGTCAAAAAATGCAATAAGATTTGTCTGTCATGATCTGTTTTTGACAAACCCATGTTGGCTTTTAGTAATGACATTATTTGCCTCTAGGTGCTCGCTGATTCGTTGTTTGATTATCTTTTCCAGAATCTTCCCAGATATCGAGGTAAGGCTGTTAGGTCTGTAATTTCCTGGGTCCATTTTTTTTTTCCTTTTTTGAAGATGGGAACTACATCAGCTCTTTTCCAGTTCTCCGGTAGTTCCCCAGTGCTCCAGGATCTTTGAAAAATATAGATCAATGGTTCTGAGATCATATCTGCCAGTTCCTTGAGAACCCTGAGATGTAATCCATCTGGTCCTGGTGATTTGAACTCGTCTAGGCTGGACAGGTGCTCACTTACCATTTTCTTGCCTATCTTGCGTTTCTATTGTTTTTTATGGCACTATTTTTGGTAAGTTGGTCTGTTTTTTCCCTTTGTGTAAAGACAGATGCAAAAAACGAGTTAAATAGTTCTGCTTTCTCCCTATTGCTTGTCACCTTCTTGCCACTTTCCCCCACTAATGGACCAATAATTTCCTTCACTTTTTCCTTGTTTTTTACATGTTGAAAGAAGCTTTTTTTGTTATTTTTTACTTTGGTCACAAGCCTTAGTTCATTGTGAGCCTTAGATTTCCTCATTTCATCTTTGCAGGCTTGGGCTATTTGTTGATATTCTGACTTAGTTATGTGCCCCTCTTTCCACTTTCTATACTTGTCCTTTTTATCTTTCAATTTATCAGAGAGTTCTTTAGGCAGCCATGTTGTTCTTTTGAGAGCTGTTATTTTTCCTCTTTCTTGGTATTGTGCTGGACTGGGCTTTTATTATCTCACTTTTCAAAATTTCCCAAGCTTCTTGAGTTATTTTCCCCTTGAGGATTCTCATCCATGGAATCCTTCCCAAGCCCTCTCTAAGTTTATTGAAATTAGCTCTCTTTAAGTCCAAGACTCTAGTTTGACTGTGTTCTATTGCTTGGGCTTCATAATGTTGAATTCCAATATTGCATGATCACTTCCTCCCAAGGTTGCTGTGGCTTCAACACCTTCTATCATTTCATCTCTGTTAGTGAGAATTAGATCCAAAATGGCTAATCCCCTAGTTCCCTTCTCTACTTTTTGGGACACAAAATTGTGTGCTAGGTTTGCAAGGAATCTGTCTGATCTTCCACTTGGTGCAGAGTTTGTCTCCCAGTTGATGTCAGGGTAGTTAAAGTCCCCCATTACTATTGTGATATGCTTCCTACATACCTTAGTTAGCTGACTAGCAAAAAGTTCATCTATATTCTCTGTTTGGTTGGGTGGCCTGTAGTATACACCTATAATAATGTCATTTTTTCCCCTTTTATATTGACCCAAATGCATTCAAGACAGTTTTCATCATTGTTCATTAAGTTTGATGAGACTTACACCTAAGAAACTTGTACAACTGCAACCTAGGCAGGCAAACTCCTATAGTTCAACACAAAGTATGTAATGTTACTAGCACAGTGAACAAACATGTTTCCTTTCACTTCAAAGAGCAGAGATGAGGCAGGCGATAATTACTTAAGTGTGCATATTATTTCAAATGTTAAGGGAATGTTTTTTGTTTACCATTTCAAAAAGTCATAGAGCTAGCGTAACTGAATCCTGACTTAAGATGCTTCCTTCTCACAAATGAATAAAAATGGCAAGCAATGGTATGCAAGTGCCTTACATTTATTTTAGGAGAGAAAGGAACCTGGGACTTTTCATTGGCTTCGTGCCTTAAGAGTATATTCGTTTCTCAATTCTTTTTTTTTCCCTGCAACTAGAATAGGAACAACACGTTGAGTAATTTCCTTCCTGGTGCAATGCACACCCTAATTTGGTCATATGTGGTTTATGTATGAGTGACTGCCTGACAAGTCCAGCAATTTTCTCGGTTACCCAAGATTTCATATTTTTTGCCATTGCCTGCTTCCTAGGGCTGAGAGTGAGTGACTGGCCCAAGGGCACCCAGTTGGCTTCATGCCCAAGGCATGACTAAAACTCATAGTCTTCAAGCCTGATGCTTTAACGGCTGCATGGCTCTCTAATATGGTCAGGGAGCTTCTGTATTCAGCTAATGAAAGCTTTCAACAAGTTGAAAGTCTTCTCTGCATCTTTCTCGCTTTGGTTCCCTTCCTCGAGATTGACAAAACCGCTTTCACCTGTTCCTCTGCGCCCCTCGAGTTCCCTACATCCAGAAAGTGGGAGAAGCTGGCGGAGAAGGCAGGCAAAGGAAACCAGCAGCGGGTGGGAAATGCGACTTGCAGAGGAGGAAGGACGGGGGAACGCGAACTGTTTGCCTAAAGACGCCTGGCGGGGCTAAGAAAGCGAAAGGGCGCAGGTACAGCCGCCGGGCAAGCAATGGGATAATAACCCCATCCCCAAGCAAGCCTACTTCTCCGGAAGCAAGTCCCCACGCCTCTGTAGGGCTCGCATCCCAGCTGCAAGCCATGCACGTTTAGGGCTGGAGCCCTCCCGCTGGCAATTGCGCAAAGCAGAATATCGGCCGCGCCGCCGGTTGCTACCGGTTCTTGCGCCCGCCTGGGACAAACCCCTCGCCCACCAGCAATCGCCAGCGCCTGCCAAAGGGGACCCTCGAGGACTTCCCTCCAAGGTGGATTCTCCTGCCTTGCCCTTTCCATCCGCGTGGAGGATCACATGGCGCCGGCGCGGAAGTGCCGGCTGCCGCCAACCTCGCCTTCCATGCGCCTGACAAAGAGCCTCGCTCAGACCCCCGGCTCGCCAACAAGAGCTCCACGAAGCGGACTTTGCTCTGCGGCTCCCCTGCCGTCCTCCCTCCCTCCCTCCCTCCCAGCCGCCCGCGCGTCGGCCGCGTGACTGTGGATGCCGACTCCAGCTCACCTTCATAGACTTACCTCTGGAGGAGAGAAGGAGCGGCGTTCAAAGCAAAGTGCCGGAGGAAGTGTGGCTCTGGAAGAGTGTCAGGAGGAGGAAACCTGTGACCAACCTCTCCCCCCCCCCCCGGAGACTGAAAGTGAACGGAAGGAGAGGTGCCGCCCACACGCCTGTAGCAAACGCTTCTGGGGAGGCGAGGGGTTAAGATCGAGACTGGTTAAACTGATGGCAACCGAGAATAAGCTCCGTTTGCCAAGTGGGGAAGCACCAATGTTAGTGTCTTGGAACAAGGCTAGATCATACCTGTGTGCTCGTTACCCGATCAATCCACCTCGCATAGATCAGAAAACTGGCAGAATGTTGACATCACCTGGGGCTATAGTATTTTTTCCACCAGGCCTTTCAACCAGCCACTTACCTGGAGTCCTTAAATGATGAACGTTCATGAGCCTGATGAATTCCATTTTTTTGCCCCAACCTCAGGACTGCAGCCATGTATAAAGCATATGTCTTTCCGGGGGAGTCTACAAAAGCAGGCTACCAAAATTAGTTCCTATTTTTGCCTATATTCTGTCTAGTAAGGCGGACAGCAAATGGTACAGTAATGTCATAACAGTTCACTGCAGGATATATTAAGGTGCAGGAATTGGTGGATTTCAGTCACTTCTCAAGATATGAGCTGGGCCTTGGGAGGAAGTGAATTTTACAAATGGTTCTAGCAGTGGATTTATCCACCTATCAAAACCATTAAATATAGCTGCTGCTCTTGTGACTTTGGTGGCACCCAGCTGTCTGATCATTGCAAGAAAAAAACGCCCCAATTGACAGGTTACTTTACAGAGTCTACACGTTTTCAAGTAATCTTAGTGCTGCTTTAGTGATTGCAGATAAACCAAGATCCCTCTAGAAGCATTGTTGGGGGCAATGTAAATATATATATACATTGCTTACTGGTGTACACCGCTTAGAGAGTGCTTGCACTTAAAGCGGTATATAAGTCTCATAAATAAATAAATAAATAAATAAATAAATAAATAAATAAATTGTTGACTTACATATCTGGAGAGGCAAACTGCAAGCAGATTATTAAAGCAGCCTCAGAGGAAGCTGCACTGTAGAATACAAACTTTCAAAAAACAACTAATCCCATGGGTCTGAGACCTATGTGCAGGTTGTTTAAAAGAAGCCTGATCTTATTTTCTTTAGTTACAACTGTTGCTGCTGCTGCTGCTGCTTTTTTTCTGTGGTCATGTTAGTTAGTTCAGGGGTCTTCAAACTTCAATTCTGGGAGTTGAAGTCCACAAGTCATAAAAGGGCCAAGTTTGAAGACCCCTGTGTTAGTTCAATAGCACAAATCGAAACAGCCATGGAAGAAAATCAACAGTGACTGGAATGGTAACGTGCATACAGCAGCCAAAAGTTGCTGGATACATTCCAGTTCTTGCCACTTCATCATAGCGGTTGCTTGGCCAACTCAGCCAAATCATATATTCAGCAAGATTTGTATAGAGAGAAGATGGAAAATATATCTCCAAAAGAATGAGAAACCCCAAGTTAGAGGCCAGAGATAAGAGGAGACACTTCCTTAAAAAGCAATTAGTGAGGCAAGGTCAACCTAAAGTTAAGAGAATATGGTGACTATATCCTAAGATTCATTCATGATACAAGTCCTCAATTTACAATTATTCATTTCATGATTGTCTGAAGTTACAACAGCACTGAAAAAATGACTTGTGACTATTTTTCACACTTATGACAATTGCAGCATCCCCAAGGTCATCTGATCAAAATTCAGATACTTGGAACTGGCATATATTTATGATGGTTGCAGTGTCCCAAGGTCATGTGATCACCTTTTGCAAGCAAAGTCAATGGGAAAGCCAGATTCACTTAATAACCATGTCACTATCTTAACAACTGCAGTGATTCACCCAACTGTGACAAGGTTGTAAAATGAGGCAAAATTCACTTAACAACTGTCTTGCTTAGCAATGGAAATTTTGGTCTTGCTTGTGGTCATAAGACAAGAACTCCTTGTAGTGAAATTTCCTCTTCAGTAAGTATGCATAGGATTACTTTGCATTTTCTGTTGGACTCAACTACACTGTCGGTTTGAAGTACACAGGATCCAGTCTCCCATATTTTCTATAGTATTATCATTATCATTCCAAGTCAATGTGCTGCAGGGTGGTCTTTTCAATGAAGATTATGTACAATAATCTACCATGTTGGTCAGTGGTGGGATTCATCCAGTTCGCACCACTTCAGCAGAACTGGTAGCTAATTTTTTGTTGCCCAGGCCCAGAATGGACTTTCGGAAGCAGCATCCACGCAGAGAACCGGTTGTTCACATATCTGAATCCCACCATTGATGTTGGTCCAGCAATGGGCAGTAAATGTGTTTTTTTCACTTCCTAGCTTAGAGCTGAGAAGCAGCAGCTGACCCAGTTGGCTTCTTTGCCTAAGTAAACACGCCCATTAATATCACGGATAGCTTCACTGAGATCTCCTGATTACAAGTGAACCTATTATTTTATGTGCTCTGATGAAAACACAAAACGTTTGAATGTACTCAAATTAGCACTTTAATATTTGGTAACAGTTATCCCAACCTCTTCTACTTAAATTATTTTACTTTAATAAATATTTAGTAACACAAATGAGAAAAAAAAATTAAAAGAACAAAGAACCGGAAGAGATTTACAGAATATATAAAATTAAGTAAGAATTTTGAAAGTAAAATTAGACTAATAGTGCACATAAAGAGGAACTTACATTAATTTAGCATTCTAACACTGTTATTAAACTCACACTCAATTGTTAGTAAAAGGAAACAGTATGATAAGAATGCTAAGAATTACCAATCAGAATAAACATTTAATAGGATTCCTATCTAATCTGAGAAAGCCTGTCTGTATTATCATAGATCAGCAACAGCTAATAGCTTAAAGTCTTATGTTTTTTTTTAAAAAAAAAAACCCTGAGGTTCAGATGTAGTACAAGTCCATGTGTAAAGCTATATAACTAGTCCTCAATTTAGGACCACAAATGAGACCAAAAAAATTGTTATTTAAGCAGTACAATTGTTAAATGAGGCATCACGTGACTGCATCTGATTTTATGACTTTTTTATCACAATTGTGAAGCGAATCGCTGCAGTTAATTTTTTAACTTTGATTTTCAGATCTTGATACTTTGTGATTTTCTCCAATTCTTTGTCTTCTATTCCACTATCTCTTTATAGTGTATTGCCCAATTTTGGGGGAATTATTTGGGAACTTCATACAAATAAGGATTCCAAGGAAGTAATAAAACAATATACAGTAGAATAATTAGTTTCTATAATACCACATACCAGCAAGGAAACTCTTGTAAATTGAGGACTACCTGTAGTGCATAAAGTGTAAATTGAGGACTACCTGTAGTACATAAATGATTCCCAATTTAAATTAAATTTTAAAGAAGGAATGATGTGTAATATCCTGTGGAAGCATAAAATGTCCTAGGAACTCTCTGTACATCTGTGATGGAATCTTAAACAGAGTTGAGGTGAAGAATGAAAAGGCTGGTTAGCCTTGAATCATTGATGGTGTAGAACAGGGGTCTTCAGACTTGGCCTTTTTATGACTTGTGGACTTCAATTCTCAGAATTCCTCAGCCAGCCACGCTGGCTGAGGAATTCTGGGAGTTGAAGTCCACAAGTCATAAAAGGGCCAAGTTTGAAGACCCCTGGTGTAGAAGCAGCTGAAATGAGATTCTCTTCTCAATTCTGCTCAAGATTCCACCACAACCTGGTAGGAATATAAGCTTAATAATGCTTAACAGAAAACCACCAGGAAGGAAAGAAAAGGTCATTTAAAATTAATTTCATTAATGGGAGTTGGGAGGTATTATAAATTTATTATATACACAACAACATACAACCACAGCTGTCAGTTCTTTAGCTGGTGTTGACTTTCATTCACCAACCCGGCAGCCTGACTGGACATGCCTCATCAGCAACAGGAAGAAAATGGTGAAGATCAGCTGGAGGGGGTGAGCCACAAGGGCAGCAGGTAAGGGGAAGATAGGCAGATGGGAACTACAAAGCCTATATGATCATAAGTGCAGGTGGGCTGCCAAGTATCCACGTTTTGATCACATGATTAGGGGGACACTGCAGTGACCATAACTTTACAGTACATATGTCCCTTTGTTCAGCATCATTGTAGCTTTAAACAGTCTCTGAACAAAGGATCATAAATTGAGAAATACCTGTACGTGATATCACCAAACAAAATAAATAAAAATTGATTGACTGGTACCAGGCAAATGCCACTACATACTAATGTCCAATAGCTAACACAAATTGCAGTGTTAGTGGGATGACACTATCGTGCATGCCATCACTGGCCTCCCTTGCTCTTCTTTGTACCAGTTCATAGATCTCCCTACCTAAGGTGAGGTTTTGCAGGTTGGATTCTGTGGAATCCTAGGGTTCCGTGAAGAGTTAAATGGGTTCTGTGGGACTGAGGAAAAAGCTTCACACAAAGACCTAAAGTAAACTTTGATCTTTGTAGGGAAGATGATTTTCTCCATTAGTCTCTTGTGTAGAGGGATTTTTTTCTTCATAGTTGCATAGAAAAGTTGCTCTGGACCTCCGTGAAAAACAGCACCAAAGTATGAACAACTGACTGCATTTAGAGTTGGTTCCTAGGGAAAGAAAACTCTAATGAGCTCAGCCGTGTATGTCAGCCTCAATGCTGTTTTTTAGGCATATCTATAGTAATTTTTTTTGAGCTATATTAGAAAGATCAGGGCTTGTCCTCTGACATCCAAATACCTATTACTCTCAAGGGTTCCCAGGTGTTTTTTTTTTTTTAAAAAAGATTCAATGGCCTGAAATAAATTAAAAACCTCTGATCGAAGGGACTTCCCCTTCCTTCCTTTCAGCCTGCTTTCCTTCTCTTCCTCTCCAGCTGTTAACTTTTGAAGCAGATGGACTTTTGAAGATACCCTTGCACAATAATCAGAGATCAGTCTTTGTGGCATGTGGAAGGCAGCCTTCTGTGCTGCCCCCAAGATGTGAAAACATACCGTAGGAACTGCATTTGCCTCTTGTGGCAGCACCCAAGCAAGCTTTTAAAAACTCAAACTAAGCAAGATCCAATGTGGATAGGGTTTGAATGAGAAACCGCCAGGCCATAGCAGGACCGTAGGCTAGATTAGGAAATTGGAAAACATCCCAGAAATCCATAGCAAACCACTTTGGTACCATTGCCAAGTAAACTGCTTTGGTGTGAACAGGAGTCAACATCCTCTGTCTTGAGCAGTGGTTCTCAACCTGTGGGTCGGGACCCCATTTGGGGTCGAATGACCATTTCACGGGGGTCGCCAAACCACACTGTCCGCCATTTTTTCCCTTTTCCCTAGCTGTCCTACTCCCTCTTATTGGTGGCCACACCCACTTGGGGGTCACCACAACATGGGGAACTGTACTATGGGGTCTCGGCATTAGAAAGGTTGAGAACCACTGGTCTTGAGGGTGTCATTTTTTATTTGTTCTTTACCTTTAGAAAAATCTCTAAAGGTAAATCTTTTGTTAAATTTAAATATATGCTTTTACTTTTTAATATTCTATTGTTGTTAATTTTATTCAAGTGCTTTCATAAGGTATTGGCAGGTGGAGTGTAACAAATCAACAATAAATATATTCCTTTATCTGGTGTCCTTCACCTATGTTGGACTACAGTTCCTATGATCCCCAGAGTAGAACCAGTCATCCCCACCATACTCCATAAAGATATTCTGTTGTTTCATCTTCAACTGATCGTACGAGCAAGCTCCAAAACTTAGACATCCACAGGACGCTACAGTACTCAGAAACATTGTAGCAGACCTCCAGACCGTCAGAGGACGGTGTAGCTGCCTCTCTGCCCGCCCGTCCCCAACACTTCTGTCGTATGAGAAAGCGGAGCGAAGAGCTAAGCTTTCCAAATCAGCTTCGCATCCGGGTCCTGTGCGCGAGATCTCGGGCAGTTGTTTTTTTTTTTTTTTTTTCTATTTCTTCTTTTCCGGGAGTGGAATTAAATCCGTCCGCCCCTGATTGCGCGCGCCGTCCCCAGAGAGCCTGAGGGAGGGGGAATGGGCGTGGCCAAAGGCACGGAAGAGAAACGTACAGAAACTTTATTAGGAGACTTCGACCGACTCAAGCGCTGGGCGCTTTTTTCTTCTTCTTCCCCTTCCCACTTTGCACGCGCGGCCACGGCCCCTCCCCCCTGTCGTCGGGCTTCCTCTGGATTGGAACCTTCCTCCGCAACTCTTGTGGGCAAAGACAGGTTCGCGGCGCGAGATCAACAAGCGACAGCCGAGGCGGCGAGAGGCACACACACACACACACGCACGCGCGCGTTCTCGTTCCCTTTTTGCGGAAGGCCTTCCCCCCCTCCTCCCCGGCCACTGCTGGCGCGAGGAGGAGGAGGCGAGGCGGCGGCGGCGGCTTCGCGCGTGTGAGCGCGGTCCCGCTCCCTCCTTCACTCCACCCAGTTGTCGGATCGATCCCCGGGGCAGGACAGGGCAGGGCCGGTGTAAGATGGAGGGTTTAACGTTGAGTGAAACGGAGCAGCGCTATTACTGCGACCTCTTCTCCTACTGCGACACGGAGAGCACCAAGAAAGTCGCGTCCAACGGGCGGGTCCTGGAGCTTTTCCGCGCCGCGCAGTTACCCAACGAGATAGTCATGCAGGTAAGCTGCCGCCGCCTCCGCCTCCGTGGCTTCCTTCCACCTGGCCCCCTTCCCTTCTCCCCGAAGGCGACCCAGACTGCTGCTCTTGACCTCCGGGGGGCCTCGGCTAGGGAAGCGTCTGCGGGGAGTTCCTGCTTCCCCTCGAGGCTTCTGAGCCCCAGCAGCTGCAGCGGGAGGATCGCTTGGGGAGTGAATGTTTAAGGAAAAGCGGGTCCATTTCTGAAAATGCACCACCGAGGGAGGCGGTACAAGCTGGTGGTGTCTCGGGCACTTTTGCACTTCTTGTTTCCCAGTGCAAGATCAGCATTTACGACAAAACGCAAGGTATTGACGTTAATCTCTTGGTTGGTTTTTTAATTTAAAAACCCGAAGTCTTCCGCAAAAGTAAAATAAGGAGACCATTTAATTGGAAACTGGATATGAAGATAGGCGTTTCCAAGGAATTTAGAACTGCAAGGCTTTTTCCTATAACTTTGGAGTGGAAGTAGTACTTAAAGGCAACACAGAAACAACCTTTGCCTTTTTCTCTTTCACTAGTATTCATTCTAACTATGTGGTAATCCTTTTCTCAATTTTGTTGTGCTGGTACTCTGAATTACTGGACACAGTTTCATGGTATGGAGTGGATGCTTTAGAGCAGTGATTCTCAACCTTTTTAATGCCGTGACCCCAACTGGTCATAAGTCGAGGACTACTCAACTGGTTGTAAGTCGAGGACTACTCAACTGGTGCAGCACCGTTTGCAGAATGGAACTTTTGGTGGGCTCAGCAGGGCAGAGACAGCCTGGACAATTCCTATTCAAGAGAATCTATTCTATTGGCTTTCAAAAGCCAATAGAATAAAAGGGAGTAGCACAGCTAAGGAAAAGGGGGAAAATGGCGGACTGCGTTGTTTGGCGACCCCCGTGAAATGGTCATTTGACCCCAAATGGGGTCCCGACCCACAGGTTGAGAACCACTGCTTTAGAGCTTTCTTAGCTCGGTATGCTTGCAAAGTATACCTTATAGTTAGGAATGTATCTTTTGAAATTAATTTTAGTGCAGTTGCTTTCTTTCTTTCTTTTTTTCTTGGATTCTTTCTGGGAGTGTTGAACCGTACTAAATATTTCATAGAAAGTGGCATAATACTATTTTAACAATCTGATATGGTGAACTTTTATTTATTCCACTAGTTCATTTTATTAGTTTGCACAAAAACATTTGGGTTTTGTAAGTGTGTAGTCATAGGTGTGACTTGATCATCATCATTTGATTACTATCCAAAAGTGTCAGAAGCAGTAGTTGTCATTAACCTGTATCAGTGCCTTATTTTTTATTAAGTGTAGAATGCAGCCCAACTTCTTTTTGAAGTTATTGAAAATTTAAGGCACTGAAATAGGTTAGTGACAATTAGTGCTTCCAACTCTTTTGGACAGTAACCGATTATTTCCTTCACTTGAACAAATAAAAAGCAGGCAGTGTACTGTATTTTAGCATGTGTGGCAGGACTCTCATGAGGCAAAACAAATTTATCTATTAATGATATGGTTAGTAAGTAGATGTTGTGTTACATTGTTTTAATCTATTGAAAGCCTGAACTGTGTATTACACAACTGTTGCCAACAAACAAGTAGAGAAGACTGTATTAAGACTGCTTTGCCCCTTGTATGAAATAGACATGGCCTTGAGTTTTGACTAACTGGAACATGTATAAAAGATAAGTTTTTGACAAAACTTGCTATATTTGCCTATGAATACAATTGTTTTGTTAAAAGGGGTTTGAGTTTTAGTTACACTTGAATGAGATCTACATCTTCTGTAACTGTCAAAATAGATTCAATTCTATCAGTATTCAAGCACATTGTATATGTTCTTCTGTTTGCTTTTACTTTCCAGCTTATCACTTTTGTCAGAATTAAAGCATTTATATTACAAAGATTTGTAACTATGTTTATTGCTTTTTATTTATTCATTGTAAACTATAGTTCCTCTGATTTTGTTTTTAAGAATGTTTTAAGCATTCACTTAGACCTTTTAAGTCCACATATATAGCCAGGTGCCCTTTAAGTATTTTGGACTGTATCTTCCACAATCTTTTGCTTTTGGTCATACTGTAAAAAGAATAGTGCCCATAGCATCTAACTGGGAAGTAGGCTGCCTATCACTATCCAAGGTAGCATTGTGTCTCTTAATTTGTTGCCTGGTAAGGGTGAGATAGCTTTCAGATTTTTTTATGATACGTCTCTTCAGTATAAGTACGTTTTTCAGATCCACTAGATCATATGGTTCATTATTGCTTTTCTATTTGAGAAGAAAAAAGCCCCTGGCTTTGAACATTAATAAATATTTGTGTGACTGTTTGCCATGTATGTCCATATATGAAAATCATGATACATTTAGAAATGTATATATTGGTCAAAATAGATGCTGTTCTGACTTTTATACACACACATATACATTTCTGCTACGTTTTAATTGTTCACAATGAAGTTCTTAAAAGTTTGAAATGGGAAATTGTGTACTTTGTAAAACAAATTCAGAAGTGGCATAGGACAAACACTTGACACAATTTGACAAAAAAAAAAACAACCTGAAAATTAGAATTTCTCCTGTATTGATTCAGAATGTTGCATTTAACTTTAACTTTCTTATTGTGATGCATATTGCATAAATGTCCAGCAGCCTATATAATAATACAGTTAATTTTTAGCTGAATAACTCTTCAATTAGTGATTGTTTTGCTGATTGCTGTAGTATTTTATACAGTTTCTGCTTGTACTCAAAATGGAGAGAAACACTAAATACTGGTTTATTGTTGATACACGGCCAGTTATCACCTAAGATCCAGTTCTAACTAAGGTGAACTATTAATATGTAAACTAACTTCCATTTTTGGAATCTAGTTGAAAAGAAAGCATGCAATAGAAAAATTATTAATAGAGAATCCCAGTGGAATAAATAAGGATATGTCTCTTTTTAGCCTATCAGTAATACAAAACAGGAATTATGGAAAACAAAGATTGGGTCAAATTAAGTGTTCATTCTTTCTATTCAATGAAGGAAATGTAGTGAAAGCTTAGGCAGTTTCATGTGAGCAAGAAGTTCAATGCATTCTATTAGAACTTGATAGCTTAAACATTTGATTAACTTTATGGAGTGATTGCTGGACAGAAGTATTTAAAATTCTATTTAAATTTCTCTGGTGTATATCACAATGTGTACATTCCATTTTTATGTAAAGGCAACTGGACCTTCCTGCCATCTGTTCATTAGCAGACTGACTTTCTGAAAATTTTCTGAAAACATCTGGTAGGGATGGAGAAGCTGATAAAAGAAAGCTCTGATCTTTAAAAAAAGGTCCAAAAAAAAGGTCTAAGAAGTAAAATATCCAGGAAAAAAATTTGCCCAATTTATTTATATAAGAAAGATAGTGAGAAATGTCTCACAATGTTTCCAGCTTTTCCATCCTAAGCCCCCTGCTTAGGATGTATTACGACAGAGCTATTGTTAAGGGATTGGAAAAAATTCCAGAATCCATGGTTGGTATGCCTATTCCCTAACTTGTTTAATGTATGTAAAAGCAAATTTTACCTTAAGGTTCAAATGTGAAGAATTTCTTTTAATGGTATTTTTAGAAAATTGTTCAGCTATGTGTACATCTGATGCAATAAGTAGTCACTTAAAATGCTGTATCATGTTTAGCTACTATTAATTGAACTGGAACTTTATGAGCTATACTTAAATAGCATAGATTTTCTTGCAATTACTGGGATAACGTTTCAGTTACTACTGTCTTAAGTTTCTCCTAACCATTTTTTTTTAAAAAATCTAGAATATAAATATAGTTACCCTAAATTGAGATACAATTAATATGTATGTTTTACATATTACAAAAGGAGTTCAAGAATATGAAGAACTTACCTACTCAGGGACTTTTTGTCTTTAAAGCATTTATCAACTAACTAATGAAGAAACTTTGAATCAATACTATGTTTAGAGTCAGAAATAACATAGCATCTCAATTTTCAACCCAAAATATTGTGGGAGTTTATGGGATTGAATTAATCTTGCTTAATGTGCCTAATCCTGCAATGCTATTATACATTCATTTGCAGCTTTTGTACAAATTGTTGCAGAGTAACTAAACTTACACAAGAAGAGAGATTGCTTGTAGTCTAGTAGTCATGATATTATGTTAAAATAAACACCTCTCACAGATAGTTCTTTCTCTGCTGTCTCTAGGAATTCAGTGGTATTTCTTAACTAAAATAAAAACTCATCCAGATTGAACTTGATGCCTGATGACTGAATGGACAAGCCTGTGTAATATATTTTGCCACAGCAAGAGATATTTTTAATTGTATTCCATCTTTTTTATGTTGCATTGGAAGACCATTTTGTTTTATATTCAATTTATTATATAATTTTATATATATTTATCTAGGTAAAACTTCCTGTATGTACTGGAACCTTTTAAAATTAAATTAAATCAAACTGCATCAGTTTTATTATTAATGTTATAATTCAGGTTTTGAGTACCCAGTTTTTTTATCTGATATAACAGGTTCCAGAATGGTTTATCCCAAATTTCCAGTGAAATTGGCTGAGCAGTAATGGTTCCCATAGCTAATTGACTTGACGTTGATACTGTCAGCCAGATCATTACAGATTGTTTCTGATAGATTTGCTTGTACAGTATGCTGCAATCAGAAAAATGTATGATTAAAAACTGAAATTGAGAGTCTTACAGAAATTAATAAAAATGAAGTTCTTTTTCTGGTGGAAACAGCAAAATGTATTGCCGTAACAAATATTCAAACTGGGGAAATTAGGATATTTCACTGAACAGGAACATGAACTATTAAGTACCATAAAGCATACTTATGTTAAATATTGAATAGAAACTAGGAAATTAGTACTTTATAATACTTTTGCATTATTGGTGAACAGAATTGTTGCTGAACACATGGCTGCAATTTGTAATGAACATTCATATGATGGCAGTCTCTTATAGATATTCATTATGTTGCCCTCCTTGTGGATTTTATTTTCTTTGAATCAATGGCTATTAAAATGTGCATTTAAAATTGCCAAATTTTTCATTACAGTTACAAATGCATGACTACACTGTGCAGTGCTGCATGCATATTATCTATGAAGAAATTAACAATAAGTAATATGCACCCATGCATTGCAAAACTGTCTTATTATAATATATAGTTATTGAAAAATGGCTCAGTGTCATTAACTTTGAATTTTGGAATTATTTATTCCTTTGACAGAATGCATATATTCATACTAAGCTTTATAGACAGATACAATCTCACAATATGTATATTGATCTGTCTGTAGATCATGGAACTTTGTGGTGCAACTAGACTTGGATACTTTGGAAGAAGCCAATTCTACATTGCTTTGAAACTTGTTGCAGTGGCTCAGTCTGGGTTTCCACTACGAATGGAAAGTTTAAATTCTGGTAAGCCTTGAAATAATATGAAAATCAAATTTAAAATACCATATGCCTGTTGTCTGACTATGATATATTACTGGCCTAGTTCCTCAAAAATGAAATAAGGAACTCATAAAACAGTGTCTCACGCATGACTTGTGTTAGTGTTCTTACTATCACAAGAAAGTGGAACAGAATTCCAGCTCTTGAGCTACAAAAGAAAGCTGAATTTTAGACCTCTTACATGTATGTAAAACATATAACTTATATGTGTAAACCGTTCAGCCTTAAGATTGTCATGCATTTTTAAGTGTAAGGGAAAATGCAGAATTTTGTTTTTAATGTGAAAAGGAATGTCAAACAGCCTGGCCTGATTTTTATTTTAACTTATTCTCAAAGTCGGTGCTTATTTATTTTTCCCGTAGTGGGAAATAGGAATAAATAAGTGAACCTACAGAAGAATGAAACAGTAATGCCTGGTGAGATTTCTCAATTCACTGTCAGTTAAGTATAGAAGCAAGGGGGTGGGGGGGGGGGAAGCACAAGCATAAAAGGCTTGTGTGCATTCTAACACGTGGCTGCTCAGGTATTATGCTGTAAAGGGCTTGAGGTGCTTTTAGAATTATCCGGCAGAAAGCCCATATTGTGATAGTTCATTAGATATCAAAAACTTCGCAATGGATTAAATACCGATATTTAAAAAGTTGTTATTGGGTGTAGGGGCACAGCTGCAACAAACACTACACGTTTCAAACTTGGGAGCTTGCTTTTAAAATAAACATCAGTTGATAGATGCAAGCTTTTCCATGAATCTGAGTTGAAACTATTTTGATTCTCTTCCTGAGGTTCACCAGCTTGGTTGGTCAAGATTGCTTTAAAATGCTTTAAATTTGGATTTAGGGAGTTGTGATACTGATAAAGCAAGCTCAGTGTTAAGTTACTATGATACTTAAGATCCATGTCTTATTGTTTAGATGCAAATACATACAGTACAGTGGTTCTTAAAGGTTTGTGGATCCTTTTGAATTTTCAATGTTTTTGCATAAATGTGACTTAAAACATCATCCCTTCTTCCCACAAGTCCTAAAACTAGATCAAGAGAACCCAATTACAAAAATGACTCAAAAACATTAGACTTGTTCATTTATTTATTGACAAAAATGATCATAAACTACATATGTATATCTACATTGTATGGAGAATTACATTTTCTTACTGTATGGAAGCTTCTTGCTCTTCCTACAGCACTCCTGTATATGCATTTATGAATTAAATGCCTTCTGATATTTGTTTCTAGATAAAAAGAAATACAAAATATTAAATGTGTATGTTAAAGAGATGTGTTTAAAGCTTCAAGACATTTAGAAAATAAATTATCCCTATTAAAATATTTAAATTTTCTAGGTAATCCTCAGCCTATGACCACAATTGAACCCCAAATTTCTGTTGTTAAGTGAGACATTTGTTAAGTGAATTTTGCCCATTTTATGATCTTTCTTGCCTCAGTTGTTAAGTGGATAAGTTAGGAAACAGGTTCTTAAGTGAATCTGGCTTCTGCATTGACTTTGCTTGTCAGAAGGTCAAAGAAGGGGGTCACATGATCTTGGGACACAGCAATGATCATAAATATGAGCCAGTGGCCAAGCGTCTGAATTTTGATCACGTGAGCATGGGGATACTGGAAAGATCGTAACTGAAAAACGGCCCTAAGCCACTTTTTTCAGTGCCATTGTAACTTTGAGTGGTCACTAAATGAACTGTTCTAAGTCGAGGACTATCTGTATTGATGCTTTTATGTTTGAAAATACTGATACTAAAGATTATTGTTCTTTGGATTTTAACTGAACTGTCACAATCTTAGTTATTTTCATAGTAATACAATACGGTTTAACAAAATATTTTAGTAACAACTCAAAATTAAAATTATATTTTAATTTACTACTCAACAGAATTTTGTAATATAAGTTTCTTAATCCATGTCATCTTATTTTGACAGTCAAAGACCTCCCCCTGCCCCGATTTGTGATGTCAAAGAATGAGCAGGAGTTAAGGCATTCATCCTTGTATTCTTCAGATGCTGATAACTCATCTTCCTATTCAGGTGCAATTCCTCCTCCACCAGGCAGAATACAAGCTAAAAAGGGCTCTGTGAGCCATGATATAGTTCAACAACGTCCATCTACAGATCAACAGGTAATGAAATCTAGAGGCTGACTTAGGGGGTATGTGTGTCTTTCATGTCTAGTTCTGTGATAAGTTAAAAAAAAATAATAGTCGCAGGCTTGGCTACTTTTGATTTACTTTAACTTGTCTAAGAAATTGTGTCAGGAAAAATAGATTCCATGATTTTATTCTAGAACGGGTAAGCAACCTTGGCTCTTTTATGACTCGTGGACTTCAACATGGCTGGCTCAGGAATTCTGGGCATTGAAGTCCATGAGTCATAAAAGAACCAAGGTTGCCTATCCCTGTCCTAGAATCTCAAATTTAATAAGGTTTTCAGTAGATTCCTTCTCAAACTAGTCTTCCTTTTTTTACTCTATTTCACACAATCACATAGCTTAATTTTTATTTATATAAAATGAAATACTTTAATATTTGTACAACCAAACTTAGCATATTCCTTCCAATAGAACAGATAGTGTTAGCTGAACAGATTCCTTTCCTCTTCCTTGCATGTGTGCCCTCTGCAGCTATTCTAGGAAATAATATGCTCTTAAATATGAACATAGAATCAATCATAGGGGTTGGGACGGACCTCGGAGGTCTTCTAGTCCAACCCCCTGCTCAAAGCAGGAGATTTTAAATATGGAAGGTTTGGACTTCGGCTCTTCCAATTTATTTGAAAATACAATGGTATATAGAAGATAATCTGGAGATAAGTAGACTGTTTAAAATAGGAACAGAGATGTGGATTTATTTCTAGATTCGATTTTAATTTGAAAGAGATGAGAAGTTCAGGAATTCTACAGTTATTTTTCTAAATAATTTCTGCTGAACATTTGTGCAATTTTTTTAAAAAAATTAAATACTGGATTTAGCAAGGATTAATATTTCGATTGCTAATTCGTAGATTGGTCTTCAGCTTTTCTGTTTTTTCCTTTTTATACATAGTGCAGTATTGAAAACACTTACATTTTCCCGTATTGTTGAACCAAAGTAGTATGTGAACAGGGTGATTGTGTAGATCAGTGGTTCTCAACCTTTTTAATGCCGCGACCCCCCCAACCTGTCGTAAGTCGAGGACTACTCAACCGGTCATAAGTCGAGGACTACTCAACTGGTGCAGCACCGTTTGCAGAATGGGACTTTTGGCGGGCTCAGCAGGGCAGAGACAGCCTGGACAATTCCTACTGGCTTTTGAAAGCCAATAGAATTAGACTCTATTCAAGAGAGTCTATTCTATTGGCTTTCAAAAGCCAATAGAATAAAAGAGAGTAGCACAGCTAAGAAAAAGGGGAAAAAATGGCGGACTGCATTGTTTGGCGACTCCCGTGAAATGGTCATTCGACCCCAAATGGGGTCCCAACCCACAGGTTGAGAACCACTGGTGTAGATGCATAGGAAACTCCTGTATCAAGGAGTGTTTTTCAGTAGCTTCAATTGTATTGCTGATCAGAACTTTGGGTGTATAAAATGTTTCATTGTAGCTAACGTCTTGATTATTGCAAAATATTTTTTGTGAGGCTATGAAAATTGTCCAGAAGCTTAAGTTGATATGGTAACAATTGTACCGGTTGCAAGAATCTCATTGCTTAATTCTGAAGACCTTAAATGAATATTTATTTGCTTCTGGATAGTTTAGAGTAGCAGGACTTACAGTTCCAAAATCTCAGATGGGTTGGTTTTCAACTACTCAGATATGTACTTCCTTCACATACGGCTTCAGTGTTTACTTCTGGCAACTATTCGCACGGTCAGGTTTAAGGTTTATTTAGTATCAGACCATACCTTAGATATGGACGGCCATCCGGGGATTTCAGGCACTAATCTTTCTGTTGTTTAAGCAATACATTTAACCACTATTTTAAATGCCATTTTTCCAGCTATCCATATATTTGAGTAATAATAACCTTTTGCTATCTCCTTTGTATTGAGAGGTTGTAGTCTGTCCTCTGTTGATCTTGAGTGCCATTTTAGTTGGCATTAAATGTATCAAGGTCTAAGACATGGTTGTCCAATCTCTTGGCTTGCCTGGGCCGCATTGAGCAAAGAGGAATTGACTTGGGCCGCATACAAAATATATAATATAGTTAATGTGTATACAAATCAAACATCCTTTATTTTTTTATATATTTTTATGATCTTGTGGTGCCACATTATTAGCTGTCCAGGAAGGACTGCATGCAGCCCATGGGCCGCAAATTAGACACACTTGGTTTGAGACATATTTTGTAAGGAAGAATGATTAAAAACCTGCAATCATATGCATAGAATTAGGTTGGTCCAGATCTCTGATCTCAGGAACAGTTTGGATGTGAAGATTTGCCATCTGTGATTTACTTGACTTAATTTAAAGAAAGTTAATCTTTATGCAACATCAGGGAGAAAAAGCAAGTTAAAAATCAAGGAAAAAAGTGAAAATAATTGACAGTAAGCATATAGAGTTAATAAGTTCCAGCGGCTGAAGTGAAGCAAAATGGATGTCCATGCATGCATGTGCAAAGATGTGGGATTACCTTCCATGCAATTCTTGTAAACAATTGTTTTAATTATTTCAGGAAAGATGCTTCCTATATGTTCCCACACAGAGAAATACCTCTTTGGAAGGCTTTGCACAGCCTTAATTCATGTATCCATAGTAATACTGTTTTGACCAAGTTGTTTACCTTGCTTAGGACAGATTGCTAAATATAGGCAGGCTTTATTGATTACTTTTCATCTGACTACCTTCAACTGAAAACCTTTATCATAGAGTTGACAGACTATAACTTGTATTAAAATTATGCATTCAACTCTTTTCTGGATATGGTACTGGCAGCACAACATGTAATATAATTCCATTAAAAGTACCGTATATAATATATTGTTACTGAATGCTTTGGAATCAGACATGTCTGAACAAGCTGGGCTTGATCCAGAGATTGTGTTAACTGAAAGGTATTCTTAAAAGAGTATTTCCTGTCACCTCTCCCCCACATTTGTGGGGGAGAACAGTTGCAATAAGAGAATAAATGCTGAAAAAAATTGTAGTGATAACCCTGTCTATTGAGTACCAGACAGCTTTGAACGGCAGTAAATGAGAATGAGAAACTTTTCTGAAGATTTTATGTCTGCAGGACTTTTAATTACAAACTACTATCCTTCGTGAATGTTTCCAGTACACAGAGTAAAATCCATTGTCAGAACAGTTTTCATCAACAAAGCTAGAATAGAGCAATTCTCCCTTCCTTGTCATACCTTTAACATCTGCTTCAAAGGACTGTCCAATCTTTTGAGCAGATTTTGCTTGAAAAGGGGCAGAGAAAAGCCTCAAGTGGTAATTGGTTCATGCAGCGTGACTTTTCATCCAGCATGTAATTCCCTGTAGTTTTTTATTTGTTTCATTCGTTTGTTTCTCAATAAAGAGAACTAAATTTGATTCCACAAAAATCTTTGACAACTGCTATTGCCTTAATAAGCTTCATCTGTCATTGTGTGGAGCGGTATTTTAATTATTCAATGATGAAATATTTATTCATGTAATTCTGTACTGCAATAAAAAAGATAGGACCTGTCCCTTTCAAAATGTGTTAACCTATTCTAATAAAATTATATCTTGGGTGAAATCCAGCTTCATATATTCAGTAGCAGAAACAATTTCTGCAGATAAAATGAGAGGAGTAAAAGAATTCATTCCCTGAAGCTCCCCGTGTACCCTCATACAGGTAGTCCTCACTTAATGACTGTAATTGGGATTGGCAAATCTGTCACCCAGTGAAGTACTTGTTAAGGAAAACTACATGTGACCAGTCCAGTTAGTGATGGCAGTCGCTAAGTGGAGTGAATCATTCATGGTTAAGTGAATCATCCGTAGTTGTTAAGCGAGACATCGCATGACTACAACTAGCAACCTCCTGCTGACGCCGCCATTGATTGTTGGAAGTCAGCTGGGAAGATTACAAATGGCAACAACGTGTCTGCAGAACACTGAAATCGTTGTAAGTACAAGCACCGCTTGTAAGTCACTTGGGCTACCTGTAACCTGGTTCAGAGAGGATGGAAGGAAGGGAAGAGATTGTATAAACAGAAATCCATTCTCTGTTCCACTAGTTTTCACCCAAGAACAGTGATTTGTTTTAGAAATTTGTTTCAGTACTTAATGTTTTTCTTTATTTTTTAGGAGTCTACATCTCCAGTCGTTTCACCACAACAGTCTCCACCAACTTCTCCCAATTCGTGGAGGAAACACAGCCGCCATCCTAGTGGAGGAAATAATGAGCGATCCGTTGCTGGACAGGGACCTTTCTGGGCTCCATTTAATGAAGCACAGTCAGGTATTAAGAAATGTCTTCTAGTGTTGTCTGGGCTTATGAAATTCCTGTCAAACAATTTAATAACTAATTAGGGATTCCAGGCATTTGAGGTAACCTGTTTCTAGAATGGGGTGGACAGGTGATATGCACAGAAATTACTTTTACCATACTTCATGTCTTGAATACACACACTTCAGGCAGCACCGACCCTAGTGATAAATAATCCTTACCTTCTGCTCTGCACCAATGCAAACTCCCATCATTTCTCTTTCTGAGAAATCAGACAATCCTCTTTATTGTCCGGTGGCTCTTTATTTTCAAAGGATCTCTACAGTGTGTGTCCACATGATGCTTGACTCTTCAGTACTTTAACTTTTTTTTTGCGCTTGAATAGTTCAATAGTTCAAGAATACTGTATTCTTCTTGGCTATTTGTGTACTGAGGGAAGCTAAACCTTTTGCTGAAAAATTCATAAATGACAATAACCAGTCATCCCACTTTATCATGTGCCAGTCCCTTGTTTTATTTGGCCCTGCATAGCCTTCGCTGTTCAGAAACCATACTGGTTTCTGGGTAGGAGTGGGGGTGGAGAAGACAGCTGCTCTTGGGATTATCTGTATGCATGCCATGAACTATTATTGACCCCAGAGAATATGCCAGGATTAGTCATCCATGCTCCTCCTGTAATTCCAGAGGTGTGGCTTTAATCAATCAGTCATCACACACTAGGTGTGTGAGATCTGTGTCTCTCTCATGTCTGTGGAGTAGAGAAGGGATGAGAGAGGAAACGGAAAAAAGTGGTGTGGCACTTCTGGTTATAGTAATAACTAACTATTATAAGTAACACTTCTGGTTACACTATTTTTCTAGTGCTGTGATGTCTTGGCCTTTGAACAGTACTTGATCCATTTTAAATCGGCCAACACAATAGTAAGAAGAGTGTTGTAGGAAGATCGGAGGGACAAGAATGATTATAAAGGGATTATAAAGCAGTATTACAGGTTTTTACTAGGAATACAATACGTTGGTTTTTCCCTTTACTCATTCATGTATCTATTAAAACAGTTGAATAAATCTGACTGCCAGGGCATTTTTAATTTTTAACTAAAGAGAATGTTAGTTACAATAAGGGAAGCCAGACTTAGTCTTTCATTAGGGTATGTCAAGGACTGTACTTGAAAAAGTATTTTAAAGAGGATCCACATCTTTTCTCTACCAAAATATATATTGTATTTTTAAACAAATAGTTGAGCAGACTATAAAAATAATATTTTAGCAAGATCTTAGTCTGGACATTGTTTGTGTCAAATTTTCATATCAACATCTGTTTAACTGTAAATAACATTACTATTAATGCCTTGCTAGGTTAGCAAAAAGAGTGTTACTTTCACTTACTCTGAAGTGTGTGTGTGTGTGTGTGTGTGTGTGTGTGTGTGTGTGTATGTGTTAAAAGTGAAAGAATCAACATGCTTGATATTTATTACAGAAAGTACCTCGGATAGCATATTGTTGTTTTATTAAAGTTTTGTTTATTAGGACTAAGTCTTAAGTTCATTCACTCCTCTTGTTACACATTCAGATTTGGGATGCCCAATTTTTACATTCAAATTTGTTTGGCTAGAAAACTGTAAATTGTAACATGTCTGTCAGACAGATTAGGAAACCAAGCCTTGCTAAGCAATCTTTGTAGTAATAATGGTTAACACAATTAGCAGGTTACTGAGTGAATTATTTTGAAATCGGTATGTGAAGTAGAAAATCAAGACTACATTTAATATGAGTATGTGGTTGAGCTCAAATCTCATTTGAACCTATATTATTCGGATCCTGCATTAAACTTTTAAACCCCTGACCAAACCACTGTTTCAGCTAACTTCTTAAAGTATTTCAGCACAGACATTTCTTGAATAGATTGTTATACTGATTTTGAAACTGACATGCATTCTGATTTTTAGGGTCCTGTAATGCTGGTGAACCAGTGTGGTCTGGCCATTCACCCCCACCGCATCAAGAAAACTGGGTCAGTTTTGCAGATAATACACCAACCAGTACTATTTTAACCATGCATCCTGCTTCTGTCCAGGTGTGACATTTTATTAGTATTATTTTATTTGCTTCATTCCAAATAATGTCAGTCATTTTCATACTGCTGCTAAAGATTTGCGCTGTGTCTTCACATGTCTTTTAAGATTAAGCTCTAATTCATTCTTTCTTTCTCAGAATGTAATCTGGCATTGAACATGTAGCACTGAAGATTCTTGGTCAAGGAATCTTAATTTTAAAACTCATTTGTAAAACCAGCTTTCAGCTTTTCTTTGTGTTTTGATTTTTAAACTTCTGTGCACACTTTCCATAACATTATGTTGTTTATATGGCTGTTGTCATTTCAAATTATTTATTTATCTGTCAAAAATATCTGCCCATCTCAGAGTAGAGGAACTCTAGGTGGCTTACAGTAAAAACAATCATAATATCCAAATATTAAAACTACAGTTAAAAAACACCAATATGAATAATAAAATAATGGAGATAATTGATGTTAAAAACAATGCAGCATTTCACCGTTTCCTTGAGATCTCCAGGCCTGCTGACCCAGCCAGCCATGCTTTAAGAGACTTAAGGAAGGATGTCAAGGATGGGACAAACCTCACCTCAGTGGGGATGATGTTCTAGAGGGTGGGTGCCATGACAGATAAAGCCCATCTCTTGCCAGGCGAAACTCTAGATGGGACCTGCAGCATATCTCTTGATGCAATGGAGAGACGTAATTGGGTGAAGGTGGTCCCTCATACCTAGCCCCATGCCATAAAGGGCTTTAAAGGTCAAAACCTGCACCTTTAAAGGTCAAAACCTGCACTTCTGGTTCCAGAAGTAAACTGGCAATCAGTGCAACCTATAGAGCAGAAGCGTAATGTATACTATTCTGGTCACACATTATCCATGCCTTTGCATATTGCACCAGCCCGAGCTTCCAGATATTCTTCAAGGGCAACGATATGTAAAATGCATTACAGTAGTCCATTTGAGAGTGGCCAGGGCATCGGTGACTGTGAGCATAGTTTCCTGGTCCAAATATGGGCAACAAACACAAAGCTGTGCAAAAGCCCTCCTAGTTATGATTGCCACCTGCTCTTTGAGCAGGAGTCACTGATCTAGAAGGAACTACAAGCTGGGCACTAAGTCTGCTTGGGGCATTGCAATCCAAGTACCAAAGATGGCATAGTGCCTGGGCCAGAGGGCCCCAAAACCCAGACTCACTCAGTCCTAGCAGGATTCCATTGAAGTTTGTTGTTCAGGCTTCCATAGCCTCCAGGCACCAGGATAAGACATTGACTCCATTGGTATAACTGGGTATCCTCAGCATTCTGAAGATACCACACTCCATGGCAACAGATGATGTCCCCAGTGACTTCATGTAGATGTTGAATAGAAGAAGGGAGAATATCAGGGTAGGGGCTGATCTCTTCTATCCGATCACCACCTACTGGAATAAACTTCAGAGAATACCCAGAGCCTCTCCACAAAGAGATTATGTTGCTCAGAGATAAAGCAGACCAAGGATTTCTATCCTGCTCCCGCCAGAGATCATCCAAAAGTATCACCAATGCCATTTCCATCCCCCTACCCAGGCCTGAATCCTGATTGGGGAAAAAAGGGGAGATTAGATATTGGAAAAATGTTGTCCAGTATGATTTGATCTAGTAGTAGCTTCTTAGTCAGGGGTCATATCACCTTACTCAAGGAATAATTCATTGCCACAAGCGCTCTCCCACAAGATGCCTCCCTGGCAGTTTTAGTTAGCCAGAAGGGGCATGGATCTAAAGAGTAGATGGCTGAGCTCACAATCATAATTTGGGGGGGGGAGTATGGCTCTACTCAGGTAGCACCAGTCAGAAGTCTACTTTCATAAATAACTATTGTTTCCTTTTTCAAGGCAAATAAGTACAGAAAATTGTAGATTGTCAATAAAGCAGAAAATGCTGAAGAGAAATATTTTATTGCAGGACCAGACTACAGTACGAACTGTAGCATCAGCTACAACAACAAAAGAAATTCGTAGGCAGTCGAGTAGCTATGATGATCCTTGGAAAATAACAGATGAACAAAGGCAATATTATGTAAATCAGTTTAAAACTATTCAGCCTGATCTGAATGGATATATTCCAGGTAAGCTTTTTAAGCACATATGATACAATGAATAATTGTATAATTATCTAATATTAGACCGATTTTACAAAATGTACGTAGTTCAGTTTTCAGTAAAGAGATACCTGGCATGTAGTAACTAAAATGCTATTAAAGCAGTTCTTTCTTTTCTTCTGCACATTTAAGAAAACTGAGCCAGGGAATGAGATTGTGAAGAAAGAAGTCCAAAAATTTTCCATGCAGCTTTTGGTATTAATTTCTGCTAGATCAGAGGTCCTTCTGTTAATAGACAGGATTCTTTATTCATAAGAGAGCCTATTAAATATTGTGTAAGTGCTTTTGTGAATTTCTTAGCTTAATGTTTTCTAATGATTTGCTACATTAGCGTTTTTGAACTCATTGTGATCCCAGCCCCCAGCCTAGTGTATCTTTAAAACCTCACTAGCTTTAGTGTCATAGATAAAGTTTATAATTTACAATTGAGGTTATAATTCTAGTTTGAAAGTCAAACATTATTACCCTGGGTAAGATGGGCGACCAATATATTTTACAAATAAATAAATAAATTTAATATTTTTAGGTTCTGCAGCTAAAGAATTTTTTACGAAATCAAAGCTTCCTATTCTTGAACTTTCACACATCTGGTAAGTTAAAATATAATTATTTAAACTCATCGTTCTAAGAGCCCAGGTTATTGGATAATAAAACTGAAATGCCTAGCAACTAACGCTACCATTTATACTGAAACCTTTTGTCTTAAAAATAAGTGTAATTTAGAAGCTTAATCATATTTCCATTAAAATCAAGGAGTAAATTTCCATCTGACATGATCTCATGTTAAATTTTGTTGTAATTACCAAGGAAAGAAACATAAGATTTTATACTTGTATCCAAATTACAGTAGTTTTATTTAGTGACCATAATTGGGATTGGCCATTTGATTGTTAAACGAAGCAATTGCTAAGTGAAACTGCAACTGACTTTATGATCTTACTTCAGCTTTCCTTTGCTTTAGAATAGAATAGAATAATAAAATAATAACCTTATTGCCACTTTGAATGTACACTAGTTGGCATACATTAAAATGAAATTTCATTGCAGATAACTCTCAAAGGGTCACCACCTCCAATATACACTGCATAAATATGACAAAAATGAATAAATAAATACAGAATTATGCATATATCCGTATATATTATATGACACAGACAACAGTTTAGTTCTGGTTATGTATACATGTGCATGGCTTGAAAAACAAACATAGACCTGTGAAGGTCATAAATGTGATAACTGATCCTGAAAAATTACTTTTTCATCACTATCGAAACTTTGAACAGTCAATAAACAATAAACAAGGCAATCACTACATAAGGATTACATTTATTATCTCCAATCAATAGAACAAATTAATTATGACTTCTGCCTTTTGTTTTCTGTATGAAGTAAATATAGTCTGACATCGTCTGGGTCCAATTATTGTTCAAATAATATTTTTATTCATGTCTTCATCTCACTCTAAATATTTGGGGCTATAATTTCATTAGTATTGTCCAGTAACTGGAACTGATAAGAGTTGTAATCTAGATGGCATCCGTTTGCCTACTATTTTTAAGAGACAAAGACAGTATCTCACTTTGATGTAATTTCCATACCCTCTATCACGGCAAGTGTAAAGAGGCAAGTCTTTTGAATGCTTCATTGGATAAGATGCTCCCTTCACATTCTTTAAGAAATAGTTGTCTAAATTTAACTTGTGCTGTCAAATAGTTATTAGCTTTTCTTCCACAGCAGATAATTAGGGTTCTCTTCAAGGTTTCCACAATACTGAATGCCACAACTTTGATATTTTGAGTTAATATTATGTGAATAGATGGGATTCTGATACATTACAAACTCCTTTTGGCAAAGAGGCATGGAAAATGCTTTTTGACAGTTTGCATTTTCTAATAATTCTCCTGCATCACCTCTGTGTGTAGAGTACCTATAAGCACTTTGGAGGAATTTTTCAAGGTTTTCTTGAATGGGGGAAATTAGTTTTTTTATTAATTGGTTATTGCTCTTCATCCAGTAGGAGCATTCCATGAGTTCATGGATTCTTAGGATTCAGTTGTGTTTTAAATGCAATATGCCAGACTATGAAAGGCTAATGCTTACCTAGTAAAAGCAGTGCTTTTTTTCTAAAAAAAAAAAAAAAAAAAAAAAGGTGCTGGAACTCACACACATCATACAACCCGCCTTGCCTACCCTGCAAGGTTCCATCCAAAAAAGGTGCCGGAACTCCGTTCTGGGCGTTCTATGAGAAAAAAAGCCCTGAGTAAAAGTATCTGATATTTGCTAGAACTTCTTCAAATTACTTTTTCTCAGTTTGAAAGACTTTTGGAAAAAAACAGAAAAGGGGTTGTTGTTTTTCCAAAAAAAGTACAATAAAGTTAAATAATTTCATTTCAGGGAGCTGTCAGATTTTGATAAAGATGGTGCATTAACATTGGATGAGTTCTGTGCTGCTTTCCATCTAGTGGTTGCTAGGAAAAATGGTTATGACTTGCCGGAAAAACTACCTGAAAGTTTAATGCCCAAGCTGATTGATTTGGAGGACTCAGCAGGTACTTTTTTTTTTTTTTGCTCTGAATTAATTGCTAAAGGATGTGTAACACAAACTGTACTGCTTGTGCATTGCAATTGTTTTATTTCATTCTCTTGTGTGTGTGTGTCTGTATAAAACTGATTTTCTTTTTGAGACAGAAGCTTCTGTCCTTATGTAGGTAAAATAAAATAGTTTATTTTATCTGCTTATTGGACAGAAAAATATATTTCACCTGTAACAGTTCTGTATATGCTATGTTACAATTTAATCAAACAATTTAAAATATAGAAATAAAGAGGATAGTTTGTATTACTAACAAAGACGTGTACCAACCTAGCAACCTTCTTTTTACAGCCAGGGAATAGCTATTTGTTTTAGTGATATTTTAGAATAAACACACCTAAGGATTACATTCTAATGCCATGAAGAAGCTAATCAAGCAATCTTTTTTTCTGTTTAACATAATATGTGATCAAGGACTATCCTTTAAGGAGTAAGAACTTCTGGAAGAGGTTTCCATAAAAGACTATTAATAAAACAGAACTTTTGCACTTTCCCTATCTTTGCAGAAGTTCTTGCAATCTCATAGAATTTTCTAGACCCTGGCTAGTAAAGTCAACCCTATGATTGTTCTCATGCTTGGTGGCCATCAAATATAAGAAACTAGAAAGCTGGTAATTTTTGATTGTTCAAAGAAAATATTATTTGTTCTTAACATGCAGAATGTATAAAGTGAAATTATAACTTTTGAAAAAGGAAAATATTAGGTTATTTTGCCTTAGAGTTCTGAAATTTCTGCTCTGCTTATATGAAATAGTTTGAATCCAAAACATGAAAGAACTCTTCTCGCGCAATATAGCTTTTCTGGTTACTTCCCTCTTATACCAGAGTATCCAACATTTTCAGGCTAGTGGACATATCTCCAATTTTGATGCAGCCAATCATAAAGCACAATTTTTACAGGAAGGCAAACTGGGAAGGCTGAAAAAAAAAATAGCCTGCCCAAGAATTTAAGCACAGAGCTGACAAAACAAAATTGCTACTTTATGGCAGGTAAATTTGTCATGCTAAGAAATATGCAACAGCGGCAAAGGCCACCCAATACATGTATCAAAACAAGTGAGGGGTATTAGCAGAAAAAATGTAAAAGTAATTAAAATATCATATACAATATAGAGAATAATCAAAACATTCTTTCTAGCCCAAATATACTTGCTACTAGTTTCTATTGCCTCTTTTCCCAGACTATATAATATAGTTCAAAATAAAACAATGGGGTACTTAACTACTATTTTATTAGAGTCATTAATGAGAATAGAATCTATGTGGTCAGTGATATTTTGGTTTGCTGTAAAGTTGAAAGCCTTTTTTAATATAGTGGGGCAGAGAGCAGTACAAATGCCAGAACTACCCACAAATGCTGTGATTTCTCAAATTCTCCAGTGGAAACCCGTTCTAGAATATTTATAATGGAGCTAAATAAAGTAAATATAGTGCAGTTCTTTACATAATGGGTATCTCTGAAATAAGTTGATAAATGTTCATAAATAACAGATGTTATAGGCATGCTTCCATACATTAATTATGAAATTGCAATGTGAAACGAACTATTAGCACACAGTTTTAAAGACATTACTACAATGTTGTGTTTGGCTTTTTTAGTAGTTCCTGTTTCAGAAGTGGGAGATCAATCTGCTGAGGTAGGTTTTGCAAGTTCCCCAGCAGAAGCACCGCCAAGCAAATCACCATCAATGCCATCACTTAATCAAACGTGGCCTGAACTGAATCAAAGCAGCGAGGTTAGCAAAATATACCCTATTTTGTAGAAGTTCTTACTTTAAGAATGAATATATAACACAACAGAGATTGGATTGCGTTCTAAATGTAGGGTTACATTTCGTGTTCCTGTATATATAGCCTTGATCTTGTCATAACTGGAGAATATATTGGGATTGTATACAATGGCTCACTTTTTTCTTTTTCTTTCCCTGCTCTTTAAAACAAAAGTTATGCTATCTGTCAGTGATTTCTGTTCTAAATCCTACATAGATGATTTGCTAATTTCTTGAGGGTGATTTCAACTCTATAATGTAGAAAAATTTACTGAGGTTTCTTTTGGAGTGATTCAGTTCGTTTTTTGCTGTTACACCACAGTAAAAGATAAAGTCCCTCTTGAAGTGATTTTGGACTCCTAGTGATGGTTTATGTTTACTTGGCAAAAGTATGGATGTGATTTGCCATTACTTTTTTTTTTTTGGTCTTCCCTTTTTTGATTTCCCAGTCTAATCTAAAATCTTGGAAAGTTTCTGGTAGTTTCCCATCCAAATGCTGTTTAGCTTTCTGGGATTATTTCAAATTGACTAGGTTCTACCACCCCTTCTTACCTAGACCAGAAAGCACGCTCGGGTCTTTTTGCCTATATCTAGTATAGTGGTTCTCAACCTGTGGGTCGGGACCCCATTTGGGGTCAAATGACCATTTCACGGGGGTCACCAAACCATGCTGTCCGCCATTTTTTTCCCTTTTCCCTAGCTGTCCTGCTCCCTCTTATTGGTGGCCACACCCACTTGGGGGTCACCACAACATGGGGAACTGTATTATGGGGTCACGACATTAGAAAGGTTGAGAATCACTGATCTAGTACAATCAGGATTCCAGTTAAATCAGTCTGGCCATTGACTGGGAATTAGATTTCAATATATCTGAAAAATGTATTTTTTAAAAATATAGTTTTTATAGTTTTTATTATAGTTATTATAGTTTTTATAGTAATTTTATTAAAGATTAATAAAATTAATATAAACTAAAAAAATAGAAATTTCAGAAAAAATAGAAAAGAAAAAACAATATAGTAAGGAAAAAGAAAAATAGATATATAAAGGACTTACCTCTTTGTCACAAGTATAAACAATCTCTTCTCTTAAAATGCAAAAGATCTCTTCTTTCCATGTCTCACCTCTTATCTATAAACAAATCTTTAAAATTTCATAATTCAGTCTGATCAGCAAAAATCTATTTAGAGTACCAGAGATAACAGTATATCTATTTTAACCTTGATCAGATAAACCAACTTTATATTCCTTCATTTTACTTTTAACAGTCCTGATCTTTAATCCCTTCAAATAATGTGCTAGAATTTTATTTCTTTTGATTTTTCTGTCTCTTCTTCCAATATTCCTTAAAGCTTTAATAACCACCTTTGTAGGAAGATTATCCAGGTCACTTTCTTGGTTTGTTATTTGTATCTTCCTTTTAATTATTAAGACATCCGCTGGATCTATTGTATCATCTTTTTCCATATCATTCTTGTAATTTATCTTTTTAAGTTCACTTTTAGATCAATCTCAGTCTTGTAAGATAAAAGTTCTTCCTCTTCCATAACATATTTTAAATAGAGGAAGACCCTTTTGAAATTAATTTTTTGGTCCACTTGTTCAAAAATAGCCTTTAGTGTATCCAGACTTAAAATATTTTGCTTCATTTTTGTATTGGTAAATTTATTTATTTATTTATTTATGAGACTTATATACCGCTTTAAGTGCAAGCACTCTCTAAGCGGTGTACACCAGTAAGCAATGTATATATATATTTACATTGCCCCCAACAATCTGGGTCCTCATTTTACCTACCTCGGAAGGATGGAAGGCTGAGTCAACCTTGAGCCGATAAGATTTGAACCGCTGACCTGCTGAACACAGTCAGCTAAAGTGGCCTGCAGTACTGCACTCTAACTGCTGCGCCACCTCAGCTCTTTGAAATATTCTTTCCTTTTAATTGTAATCTTTTAGTTCCCTCTAGTGTCCAATCTTTAAAGTCCCATCGATCATGTTTTTAAGAATTCAAAACAAAAACGTTTTATCATGGGAAGGATTCTTATAATTAATTTCAAAAATCAAAATTCTAATCACCCTTTTGCTATTTATTTGAAAAAAGTTCTTTAAAAGTCTATTTAAAATTTATTTTGCTAAGGATTGAAGAAACTTACCTGTTGCACTAAATTAACCCGTCAATCAATAGCTGAATTAACAAGCAATTTTCGAAAGTGATTGGAAAAGATGTATGCAAACTCAGTGTCTTTCAAAGGTGCCAAACACAGTTTGAGCAAGCTGGCTATTCCTTCACCTCCGAGAGCTTCTAAATCCATTGCAGTCTCTTCATGGGGAACAACTGTCTGGAGAACTTGTCCATTTCTTGTCCAGAGAAAAATTACGAAGATCTGGTCTACTTAACCAGCTCTTTATTAGATCGCAGTCAGCTCCTGCTTTTAGTGGAGCTTGCTTCAGTTTATCATTTGGAAGCTGGAAGTTTTATGTCTTCAGTGAAATTTCTGAATTTCATTCAATTCTGAATTTCCTGAATCTCTTCTGAAAGCTGAAAGAATCTGAGTGAAATTGCTAATGCAGAAATTATTTAGAACATTAAATAGCTTGGGCAATGCTTGTATTGCAAAATATATTAGTGTGGTGCTAAATATTTGTCTTTTCAAAAATTATTTGCCACTCGCAAGTCAAATAAATATTTGTATATGTCTTTCCATAGGCCAGTTATATTAGAATTCAGAATTACAGGATCTCCTAGTCCAAGCAGTGGTTAGTGTTATAGGTTTCTGCACTACCCCAAGCTAAATAATTTTAATGCCAAATAGCAGTTACCACTATGAAAAATTACCTTATATTTAACCACTTTTGGATCTCCTATTGCCATTACAGGTTATGGCTTGAACCTGTGAAGTAGCAATGGATAGGTGATATCTATGAGCAGGTCTACCTACCATCTCTCTATCCCACCTGAATGTATTATTTTTTTAGATTAATTTAATAATAGGTATGGTAGAGAACATTCTGAGGGTCTAGAAATGGGAAGCTGATAACAATTTTACCAATTCTCTAAAAAGTCATTTTTTGAGTTTGTCCTCTGTATTATCTCAAAATTCCAACTGCGTCCACTGGTCTTGAAAAGGTAGCCTGCCTCCATTTTGGGGCAACAGACAATGGGAAATAAAGGCCCAAACCCTAAAAAGAAAAAAAAAAACCATACAAACCTTCATTACAACCATTGGCTAATTAGATGGCTCAGCAGTCTAAGCAAATACAGTGACCATTTGAAATATGATGGCATTCAATGAAGAGTTGATTGCTGCCCAAAGTTACTACCACTGCAGCGCCTCCACGGTCATGTGAATGAAATTCAGACTTTTGGCAATCTATCCATCCTTACAACTGACCAGAGGGATGCTGCAGCCTGTCTTCTTCTCCATCCCACCCTCTGGGTCCCTTGCTGTCTAATATTGCTAATTTCTGTCAGGATGAATCTGGTACTTTGGTTGCTTCTAGAGGGAAACAGAGGATATATTGAAAGTTAAAGGGGGATCTGGCTGACTTATTGGATGTTATACCATTTGAAAACAAAAGAAAGCACATTATTGCTGCAGTATGTAGAGAGCATGTGCTGTTTCTTTAGGCAACTAGATTCCTATAACCCCAAAACATTAGGTGGCAATCTCCAGTTAGATCTTTGGTCACATTCTTCTGGCCTTTAGCAGCAGAGATGGAACCAGAGTTCTTGTTAGGTTGGAAACATTAGTGACAGAAAATGGGGCGGGGATCCCAATAAAAGAGGCCAGTCCTGATATCTAGTACATCTAGAATTATTCAAAAGAGCCAATGTGTTTTGGAGCAAGCTGGAGCAAAATCTCCAAAACATGAGTGTTTTGTTTCAGATTTGAAATATTTAGGATGACTTGTTTTGAGCGCATAATGTTCTGTTCTGACTCTCAAAATCAGTTCAGAAAACCATAAATCTACTACTTGTTGGTTTATGTTGATCCCCTAAAAACTTCATCACTAGCTCAATAAATTACTTCTTCCAGTCTCTTGGTCTCAAGAAATGTATTATTTATTTATCAGTTATGTCCTGCTTTTCATGTGTAAAAACTTTCTAGATGGCTTACAATAATTAATGTGAAATATAGAAAAATAATGGTAAAATCAATACAGTTAAAATCAAATCAAATACTAAAGTCAATATAATTAGATTGTTACAATAATGAACAGTCAAAAATCTTGCTAGAAATCTTCCCTACATTAATTCACTCTTAATGGACGAGATATATCAGCAACTTTAAAAATGACCTTGCAAAGTTGGAGCCCATTATACAATACTTACCAGAAATTAGTAGGCACCAAATGTGAAGAGGCTCAGTAAAATAAGGCAGCACTGCCTATAGTCAAATGCCATAAGGTCCTTTGCATATTAAATTGATAACACAAGTGGGCCAATAAAACAGGCTGGCATCATCATGGAAGCATGAAGTACAGTGGAAATTAGAGAGAATTACAGTGATTGCAGTTGAGACCTTTGATGTATATCAAATTTCATTTCAGTGTTTTCTGCTTGTCAGTAGAAAGTTGTTTGCTACTTGCTAAGTTCCTCGTTTTATCCTGGAAAAGTTGGGAGGTACTGAACTGCTTTCTACTCACCATAAAAATCTTAGATTATACAAAAGATAATATATATAAACAGGCAAATAATATTGAATAATACCAGAGTTTATGATTCATGCAAGGACATTTTACAGTTCCCACTGAATTCCTTGAATTGCTGATTCTGTGCAAATTGCAGATTGCTTTTCAAACGCCAAATTAAGTTTAGGAAGTTGCTACTGAAGAAACACGAAAGTTTTATTTGTTAGTCTTGCTCAGGGTTCTTTGAATTCTGTCCATTATATCTAATACTGTATAATTATTTTTTTTTAAAAAAAAAACCACTATATGGTACATTAGATTTCTACATTATTATCTCTGGATTTTTTTCAATTTCTGAAATTCTTCAAAATATTCGTATAAGATATATTAGATTTTAGAGTTCTTACTAATGACAGAACAACATGTACCAATATTATCCACATTAACTTTACTTTGTACACTCTCCCAGCTAGATTTAATTTATTTATCCAAGAGCAACTGTTTCTCTAACTAGGTCCAGCCCTTATGATCAGCTAAGCTCTCTCCCAGCTATGCAGCATTAGCAGCTCTTGATTTGCTAGGAAAACATACGCAGTCCGTTTGTTTAAATGTTTGATATGTCTAATAATTAACTCACCATTCCACTAACAGAGACATTAACATTTCATTCCATGAAGTAATCGTGAACATTGAATCTTAGACCAAATCCTTCATTGCTCGGAAACCTGATTATTTCTGTTTTGCCTGTGTCTTAGTTTATGCATGAAAAAAAAAAGCATTAGCAGTTATATATTTCAACAGGGCATGTCTTGGATCTTACTGAAATGATTGCCAAAGCAGTTTTCCTTTTACATTGAATAGTTTGAATTTGCGTTATTTCAATTGTCAAATATATATTTAATTTATGTATAAAATGTACTTTATTATGTTTTCAGGTATAGCAATGGCAATTTGCATGTGATTCTTTCATTTTTTTCTAATATAAAGTTAAATTTTATTTCTGATCTTATGTGAAGAAAATTTATATTAATTTTCATTTAAATGAAATAAAACAAAAGATTCTAGAAAAACAAGGAATCTTACATATTGGTAGCAATAGCAGCAGTGACTTAAAAGCCTCTGTTTTGTTTAGTTCAATTTTGTTAAAAATTTCTCAATCAATATGCTGACTTTCACTTTCAAATTGATTTGTTTAATCTGTACAATATTTCACGTTGATTTAAAAGATTTTGCAAGACAAAATCTGAAAACTGTTGAAATATATATTTTGGCTCCCCTTCCCAAGAAAAGCAACTGCCATTCCAACCTCTGAACTATGCTAAATCTTCTCCAGGGATGACTCTATTCTCATTTTGTCTCTCCTCTGTCTGTTTAGCAGTGGGAGACATTTAGTGAACGCTCTTCCAGCTCACAAACTCTGACCCAATTTGATTCTAACATTGCACCAGCTGATCCTGTAAGTCAATCACTTAGCTTGCTTCTTTGAAATTAATTTTATTAACTCCAAATTTTCATTAATTGTTTTGGTTTTGCATGTTTAATGTGTGATTCTAAAGTGGGGAATGGTAAACGATTTAATAATTCGATCTGCTTTAAAATTCATTACATTGTCTATCACTATGACTAAAATAGAATATTTTTAAAGTGGTCTGTTCTTTTCTAATATTTACTCCAATATTTTGAGATTTTTATTTAACTCTGATTTTTTTAAAAGATGGTAAAACATTTTAACTGAGTTTTTATTGATAAATGTGTTGGAAATAAAATGAGTAAAAATTGTGACTTGACAAAACCTGCGGTGAACGTAGACATCCAGGACCATCTGGTTTTTCTGGATCCAATTCTCTTTCTGTTACACCCAAAAGCTTCTTACATGCATACGCCCTTTGTAGATGTGTTTCATAATGACATAATTTAAATCTTTACTTTTCCCACATTCTTCACTGTTCGTGGAAATACATGGATGCCATAGGCACTGTCAGGCACACATGCTTCATCATATGATCTTGCACACAAGAAAGCTAGACTAAACATAATAACGTATCCCCAAAGAACCAATATTTTCCCTTATATTATTTCTCAGAATTTATTGTTGTCAAATGTATATGGCAATGATGGTGAACCTTTTAGAGACCGAGTGCCCAAAAACCGCCCCCACTTCACCCCTGCCTCCAGCCCATCCCTGCTCTGCCCCACCCCACCCACCCACAGAGCCACCCACCGCCTCCACGGCCCGCTACAGATCGCTATGGCAGCCCAGCAGCGCCATGGCAGCTACACCCTCCGCCCACAGCATCATCTGTGTGTGACGGGGTGTGAATGCAGTGTCTTGTCCCCACTGCCCAGCTGCCATGTCCTTGGCTGCGCTGCTCAGGGGCGATTCTCCTCCAGGCTGCTGGTGAGGAGGGGGCCACGGGGAGGCGGGGCTGGGTTACCGTCTGTGTGCCCACGGAGAGGGCTCTGAGTGCCGCCTCTGGCACATGTACCATAGTTTCGCCACCACTGGTATATGGGAAGGAACCACAAAAAATGCTTGATTGATGACCAGAGTGTATGTTGCAGATTATAGAGGAGTCGTCAGTTCTGTAATAGCTTAGCTATAAGCTAATAAATATTTATACATGTTAATAAGCACCTTGAATTGGACTCAGACAACAACCGATCAGGAAAGAGATTGCTTTTATTAGTAGTATACTGGGAATCTCTAGGAGGCACCACTCACAAATTGTGCTGCAATTGTGCTACTACACTCAGCCACTTGCAATATTTTAATCATCCTCAAGAGCTGCCATACATTGGAATAGTCCAGCCTAATGTTATTAGTTCATGAATCACCAGATCCAGAGCTGATAAAGGGCCTCTTTGCAATTTGTGTAAATATGTCAATACAGTATCAATAGTGATCCAAGGCTACCCCAGATTGTCAGCTTGTTTTAAAGAAGAGCGTAGTTCCATCAGAAGTGCTACTTGTCCAAAGTCTGATGTTAAGCATCCAGAATCAGTATTCCATTTTGTCTGAGTTCAGTTTCAGCTTTATTTTCCTCAGAAACACTTGAAGCACTTCTTAAAGACTTAAATTTTCACTCACGCCTTCTTTATTTGAATATTGGATGGATGATTTTTGCTTCTATTCTTTTTTTCTTTGCATCACCTTTTTATTCTATATTTTTATGCTTTATCCAATTTAACCCACTTGAGATTATTTTGTAAGGGAAGTGAAAATATGTTATTCACTAGTCTATGCCTAGAAATGACTAAATTGGAATACAAGTCCACATTGTCACTAAAAGAGATCAAGAACAAGTTACTTGTCAGTCATTTCTTCAAACCAGGATAAGTAGCGGGAAGAAAAAAAAATTAAGATAAGAAGTTTTCATACAACCCCTGTGTTTGCAGGTTTGTTGATTATTGTGTTCTTAATGGAAGCACACTAGCTTGTTCTTGATCTTCGTATTCAGAACTTTGCATCTTATTCATATAAAAAGGCATACATAAAAAGGGGGAAAGATAAAAATCTAATAACAGTAACAAACTCTGCAAAGAAGCTGAAGAAACAGTGGACCACCTATTATTAGCTGTTGCAAAGAGATCATATAGATTGACTACAAATAGCAGGATGACAAAGTGGCAACAATGGTACATTGGAAATTCTGCAGGCAAGAACTGAAGGGACCACAAAATAAAGAAAATGAAGAAGCTAAAGTGCTCTGGAATTTTAAATTGAAACAGACAAGCACATGCCACATAAAACCTCAGACCTAAACATTGTTAAAAAAAAAGACAAAGAAGTCTGGAGAGTGGATGTTGCAATACCTGGAGACAATAAAATTGAAGAGAGAGTAGAAGAAAATCACAAAATACAAATCTTCTATTCTGCAAACAGAAGTAGGACAAATGAGGCAAAAGAAAACAGAGTATCAATAATAATATGTGCCTTGGGTGCAATCCAAAAACATGTGGAGCATTACTACTTGAATACATCAGTATTGACAAAATCACTGTCAATTAATTGCACAAGTCAGTTTTACTCAGAACAGCTTACACTGCAACCATATCTTTAACACCATCAAACAACAAGATCCTCCTATCCCATGTTCTTGGGAAGAACTTGATAAGTGGATAAAATGCCACATCCAATCTAAAGATTTGGCTGACTGCAACCAACCATAATAAGAATACTGCTTTGAACTAATTTATGCTTTCTGCTCAAAAGTCTGTCCTCAACAATTCAAGAATCAGTGCCCTAAAGCAGAGATTCTCAAAGTGTGGGCTGGAGGTCCCCGAAAACCTTTCAGGAGGCTCATAAAGTGAAATAAATGAACATTTTAAAATGTCTACATTTTAATTTCTAATACAGTAAATCATAATAGATATAAAGCACATAAACCAAAGTTTTTCGTGTTCCTCAATCATTTTTAAGAAAGCAAAGGGGTTCTGAACCAAAAATAGAGACCAAAATATTTGAAACCACTGTCTTACAATCTCTTTAGCCCTTTATTTTATGTAATAGTGTTGCTTAGCAACAAACTTTTTCTGGAACATGGAAATATTTATTGTTCTATTAGTAGTCCTCCAATTTACCATATTGAATGTAGCTATGCTACTTCAGATCACAGGTAGCAAATTTTTGCTTCTGTTACTTTGATTGTTTGAACTTTTGTCTAACATGTTTTTTTCCCTTCAAAATCAATAAGAAGCACAATAAAAATATAACTTTTTTTTTCTCTTTGAAGTAGGAATGTATTTTTGCCTAGCTAGCTGATGCCTGTCTCTCTGCGTAAATTGTTAGGCACTATATGATGCATGTGCTTCTGAACATGTTATCAGTTTATGGGCAGAATATTGCATAAAAACTGCTTTGGAAGGTTTCACGCTTGTTTACAAGTAACTACCAATGCACTTTTGCTTTGGTGTTGAGGAAAATAGACACGCTTTTCTAATGAAATGTTCCATGCCATTGTGCAGTGTCAGCAAAAGAGCTGATACTCCATATGTGAGATCCCAAATGTGTGTAAATGTGCAAAATTTTAATATTATTGAGTTATTTGGTTATAAAAGAGATTTATAGAGAGACATAGTATCTAAATTGCGTATAGTGTGTTTGTATTTCATTATAGGCACTAAGCCATAAAGGTCAAACTATACTTTTTTCTCTAGCACAATTAGTCCATTTCCTGATAATCCTGTAAATGAAATTAAAGAAAATTTAATTATTGCTTTGTAGATTTGCCTCTTTTTGATAATAGCGTTATGTAGATAACATAATCAGAAGAAATGGTTAAATGTAGGATTGATTGCTTCTTAAGAGAATACAAAAAATTGAAAAAACTGGATATTTAGGGAAAAGGTAAACAAGGAACACATGAGCAAGCAACAACAAGAAGGGAAATGGGAATGGATATGGGTAGTAAGACTGAGTCCAGTTTGTCCATGTAATTTCTTATTTTTAACCCAACATAGTTTAATATTTCAAATTTTAACATAAAATGGTATATAGCAACCAGTCTATTCGGGATAGAATAATTGGTTTAAATAGTTCCCTTTCAAATCCCTTTCTTTTTTAGGATACTGCTATTGTTCACCCTGTTCCTATTCGAATGACACCAAGCAAAATTCATATGCAAGAAATGGAACTTAAAAGAACTGGAAATGGTAAGAGATGCTTGTCACTTATAGAAGTATCTTTTTTAATAGCCAAAAATCACTTCCCACAGTAACTAGTTATTTGTTAAAAGCCACAAAATTAAAGGCTCCAAGGAAAGATTGTAATCATTTTGTTACTCATTATATATTTCAAAATATGCCATTTTTTGATCTTGGTGTACTTAGGAGTATTTTTGGATAATTTTGACTCCTCTATTAATGTTTTATATGAATATCACATATTGCATTGGAGTAATGTAATGGGATTCAAAAACACAGGAAACTCTTTCACTTTAAAAATTAACTGAACAAAGAGTCTTGAAAAACTCTTTCAAGGACAAACTGAACCCCAATTTTAACTCATATTTTTCTTACTAGATTGCTTTTTTGTATAGAATAAAATATTGCATTGTATTATACAGAATTATTGCACAAAAATGCTTAAAATGTTCATAAATTCCTAAGATTTCTCTCTCTCTCACACACACACACACACACACACACACATACACAAACGCGCGCGTGCGCGCACACACACACACACACACACACACGTATCATTCCAGTTAGAATTCCTTCTTGTTTTCATATTTAGTTACGCTTTTATATTTAGTTAGTTTTAATTCCAATTCTACTACTGTTTCTCTTTAAAAAAAAATGGATATTCAGCCTTTGTTACCTGCAGGCCATATCTGACTCCTTGACTCTCCCTTTCTGGGCAGCAACCATTGAGTGGGTGGCAGTAGCCCCTTGGCAAAATTAATTGCCTAGTAATACAAAGGTATTACAAAGGCTTTTAACAAAATGTTCCTGATTCACTATGAAAAGTTTTGAACTCTGTGAAATCACCAATATTAAAAAAAAGTGCCAGGCAGTCTGTTAGTTGGTGTGTGCGTGAGAGAGACAGAGACAGACTGTACCACTGTATCCGTATCACGCGATGATGATTAAAGCTTGTGACAGACTATACAGTGACAGACTGCGCAGTGCATTTTTCAGCAGTGGCACTATAACTGGTTATCCTCAGTTACTCTTCTGTGAAGAATCGAGCTCACTTCTGACATAGTATAGATCTTAAATACTGGAAGGGTGACAAAACAGATTCAGGTTTGGTACTTACGTGAAGTTGAGTTCACTTTGCAATACACTTTTGTAAAAGAATTTTATGTTTCAAAATGTATTTTTATATTTTAAAGAAGCACATAATGTTCCCGATTTTCTGTAATGACAATTAGAAAAACAATACAGCTCAAATTGTATAGTAAATTACTGAGCAAATGCAAAAGCAATCATTGGGAGAATATTTACCCGGAGTAATCAGAGTTATATAAAAGCATGTACAATTTCTCCAGATCTCTTAGTGACGCAAATAAAAGACTGCAAAAGTTAGGTTAGACATTTTAAGACATGATCTCTTTTTGGGTTGCCTTTGAATAAAAGTTCAGGATCAAAATTGCAGCATGCAGAGTTTTAAATTTTCCATGCTGTAGTATGTAGTTTAACATACCTTTTTTTTCTGTTTTCTTGTTTCAAAAACAAGCAGGGAAGCTCACCATTATTGTTTAGTGGCTTGCATCAAACTGCACAATTGTAGTTTCAATACTCACTAAACTTGAACTGAATGTTTTTAAATTTCTTTCCAGATCACACAAATCCTACAAGTCCCCTGTTAGTGAAGTCTCCAGATCTTGCAGAAGAAAGTAAAATAAGTTCATCAGTAAAATTCACAGGAGGAAATACAGCTGGTAAGTATTGGTGTTTATTTTTCAATAATGTATTGAAAAACACATGCTATTTCAGTCAGCTAAAAAAAAAAAGTATAACTTAGTCCTTTTCAGCAGCTGTTTATAAGTGTGGTGTTCTTGAATTGTCTGAGATGTTTGTGCGTTAATTGCTACAACAACAAAATTTAATTGGTTTGTAGTTTTTATATAGTCAAAGTGTTTTCTCCTAGTACAAAGATATGATTTAGTTCAGTAAATATCCAAGCCCAAATATGGCTGGGGAAGATCTTTCCAATTTTATGATTCACACAATCCTTTCTAATAGAAATTCATTCATGTAACCTTCCAGGTGGTAGACTATGGATTTCTTAAACCTAGCAGTTTTGTCTGACATTCTGCTCACTTAAAATTATTTACTGTGACTTCTTTTATGCCATAGGTATCTGTTGTGGGCCATCTATATACCCATAAGAATATACTCTCAGTGATAGTGTCAGGGCTGGACATCAGAATTCCTCTGATGGGTATAGAAATTTGTCTTATGTCAAATGTTATATCAGTTGGGCTCAATTTATTATTTTTTAAATTCTTAAAAGTTAAATTCTAGTTCTATAGACTGTAATGCAATGTAATTCATCATAGACTGTAATGCAATATAATTTATCAAGGGTAAGATTTTATTTTAATCTATTCCAGCAGATGGTTACAGCAGCTCAGATTCCTTTACTTCAGATGCAGAACACATTGGAAGTACTGTAACTAGACAACGGTAATTAGCTGCTTAAATATTAAACACATTCAAGCAGAAGGCTGTTTGCCTGAACTGGTCACTCTGTAGCCTGTTTGCAGAACATAACTTTAATCTGATAAAACTTCACGTGATTCTATGATGGCGATTCAAGGGTTTATAATATTTCCTGGTATTATTGCTCTACAATTAATAGCATTGTGTTTATTTTTCTGTGACATTAACAGAAAGACAAAATGAATGTGTACTACTTTTCAGAGTTATCATTTCAGAGGACTTGCAGTATTTTAAGCTTTTAGAAGTTATAACCCTCACAGACTGTTTAAATAATTAGATGACTGAGTTCTAGGCAAAATGAATTGGATTAATAGACATACATAGTTATGCTTTGAAGAATGTGTCATTCTGTTTCCAGAAATCTCTTTGTCCTCAGGTAAATTGTCGTCCTGTTTTTGTTTTGTTTTTTTTGCTAGTAAGCTTTTTTTTTTAATTGTTCTATAAGTGCTCCTGCTAGTTGTAGTCACCTAATTTTATTTCCTTATTAACAACATATTATCCTGCTCTCATGAAATAAAACAGAAGAAATACAATATACAGATGCAAAACAAAAGCAGGAAAATGGTGATAAACGCAATCATCAGTCCATAAAGTTACACAATTCTTATAGCAAATAACATCAGTGGAAATAATAAGGGAAGAGGGGAACCTACTGGAGATGCTGTTTCAGCAAAGCACTCTTCACCCTTTTCTGTTACCTGATAGAATAACTGCTTTCCAATCAACAGCTTGGGCCTCGATCTGTTATTTTCAATTTCCTTGACTGCATAGGCCCAGGATTTCTCCTCGATTGTTGAGGAAGGTACAGTACCTAATATGAGCTAATTTCAGCGGGTCAAACAGAAAGGCCCTGTTGCTCCACATTTGGTTAAAGTTTTTAATTCAGCCTTTCCTCAGCTAGTATTCTCCAAAGTCCTTCCAGGTACAATGGATGGTCTGTTGGATGAAGCAATCCATCTAGCACATCTTGACGGGGCATCAGGTTGAGGAACACTGCCTTGATTTTTAACATGTCCATTTTCAAATGTTAATATATAAATGAAAAAGGTGTAGCTGAACTTTGATGTACGGCAGCAGTTCTCAGCCTATGGGTCGTGACCCCATTTGGGGTCGATCGACCATTTCACGGGGGTCGCCAAGCAAGGCTGTCTGCCATTTTTTTCCCCTTTTCCGGCGGGTGCCTTACCTCCCTTGGGCTGGGCCAGCTGATGGCCCAGCCGATGGTCGGCCTGCTCCGTCTCTGCCATTTGCCAGCTAGGCCTCGGCCGGTGCAGGGGGCGTCACCATGCATGCACGGCGTTCCCAGGCAGGGAAAGTCCTCGACTTACGACCGGTTGGGTAGTCCTCGACTTACGACGGGTTTAGTCCTTGACTTACGACCGGTTGGGGTCGCGGCATTAAAAATGTTGAGAACCACTGATGTACAGTAATAGCAGTTATAATAAATGCATCCAATGTGATACACAAATTTAAAAATGGACTATTTGCATTGTATAAGATCAGCATTCTCAACCAAATTTGTTTTAATCCAAGATGGCGGGATATTAGTTCGTCAGTTGACATGTTACTTTTTTTGGTCTTTTAGTCTTTGAAAGTTGCAGTTTGCAATAGAATTGCTGTAGTTCCATTGTTTTTCAGGTCACATTCAGGGACTTCTCCAGATAACCCTGCTCCTCCTCCACCCCCTCCAAGGCCTCACCCCTCTCATTCCCGATCGTCATCTTTAGATATGAATAGGACCTTCCCAGTTACTCCAGGTGGGTGTAGTTGAAGTGTGTGTGTGTGGGGGGGGTTCTGTTGTTTTGAATTAATGCATTTTTAGAAATGTACATGTTGCTTATGGAAATCATTTAGATTTTTTTCCAAGTATTAAGGAAGATCTGATGAAACTAGTGAAATACGTTTAATACTGCTACTACAGTTAAAGAAGCATATTAAATGCTACAAGATTGTTTTTTTACTACAGAAGAAAAAAATAACTTTTGAAGAACAAAATTAATGGTAGTTTTTAAAAACATTACATATTCAAGAGTTCACAATTCTAAGATGATTAGTAATGCATTCTATTCCTCGAGACCTATAATTAAAATGCTATTTATTATATTTCCTTAGGGGTAAATTCCTCAGTTCTTAATATTCCCTATGCCTGTCTTGCCAGGAGTTTAATGTGATATTGTTACTATAATTAAATTCTGTAGTCTTCCATTTTAAATCACAGGAATGTCAGTATAAAGCTCAAAGGAAAACACCTCTGATATGATTTAGCAAACCAAGGTTCCCACTTGTTAATGACAATCTATATTTGAATTTGGAGAACATGATATGATATCTTTTACCATGAGATGTGGTGTTAGCATAGGTTGGGCAGGCTGCCAGCCTGGCTGGCTTCAGAAATGTTGAACGAATTTATGGAAATCATGGGGACCGCTGGCTATGGGTCTTGATGGCAGTGTGGCTGCCTCTGAAGGCCACCTGCTGGGAGACTAGTAGACATCTTTATGCAGTTGCTTGTCCACTGAGAGAACAGATTGCTGGCCTAGATGGGCCAGAGGTCCACTGGTTATGTTCTTACAGAAATAATTGCTCAAAAGTTATAGCCAAAACATTGATTTACCACCACCATCCAAAAAAATTAATAAAACCACGTGAAACAGGATACTGGCAGGTGCCAGTTGTCATTGGGCACATTACAATCTATGGGCACCCAGGGATAATAGTATATATTAGGTTATGAATCACTTATGTACTTTTTTTTTTAACAAATTTTGCATGGCATTCAAGGCACTGTCAATTATAATTGCAATCGTGACTTTGTATACATTTCAGAATGGTATAGACATTCTAAAATGTAATATTGAGACGGTTTAAAGAATGTCTGTCTCTTTGCTACTTTATAGAATTAATAGAGGACTTGGCTTTTTTCACAAAGTTTTAAAATCTATTAAACATTGTGTACCCTTAACACGCATGATGGGCTGAAATAAAGCAACAGATACTTCTGAAGTATGACTCTAATTGACAGAATACTGTATATCCAAACAACAGCTAAACATTTTCCAGAAACTAATATGATTAGTGTATTATTAAGCCACAAGTTTTTCAATCTTACTGCTTTTTAGGTCAACAGCAGACTGGAGTGGTTGCTTGTCCCCCAGCAGTGCCTCCAAGACCTCAGCCCACACAGGTATATTTGAATTTCTGTTCTAAATTAGCAACGTTTTCTTCCGACATTCTTTTCGTGATTACATTTTCCTCATCAGTGATGGCAAACCTTTTAGAGACCGAGTGCCCAAAAACCACCCCCCGTCCCCATTCTGCCCTGCACACTGGGCCACCCACCTCCACTGCCCGCCACAGATCACCCAGGCAGCCCAGCTGCGCCATGGTGGCCACACCCTCTGCCCATGTCCCGCAGCATCATCTGCGTGTGACGGGACGCAAGGGCAGAGTCTTGTCCCCGCTGCCCAGCTACCCTGTCCTTGGCTGCGCTGCTTCGCGTGGGCCGTGCCCAGGGGTGACTGTCCTCCGGGGGGGCTGCTGGTGAGGAGGGGGCCGTGGGAGGAGGCGGGGCTGGGGAGACTCCAAGTGCCGCCTCTGGCACCCATGCCATAGGTTCACCACCACTGCTCTAGGCTATGAAATACAATTACCCTCTTTACTACAAAACTCTTTGCCAGTGCATAGCCCACACTCGGCCTGTCTTGGAGAAAGCAAGCAAGAATTGTGTATTCTCAAAATGATGAGCTCTCATAGTGTGAAAGTGCCATAATTTGACTCAGTTGGTGGTGACTAGATTAAAGGTATAGTAGCAAACTTTCTCGATCAACTTTTTGTGTTTTGTTATATTTTCAAAAGTTCTTTTTTTTTAAACTATAGGCTGGAAGCCATGTTCATCGACCAGCAGATGCTGATGGTCTAATAGTGCATAACAGTACTTCACCTCAACAAATCCCAGAACAGCCAAACTTCGCAGACTTTAGCCATTTTGAGGTTTTTGCTGCATCAAATGTAAATGAAGATGATGTTGAAGAAATTGAGAAACTTCCAGAGGCTGTCCAGGTTAGCACATATCAATACATCTATAATTTATAGCTATATTAAGTGCCATGAGTCCTATCCTTCCATAAATTTGAAGAGCTTTTTCATCCTTAGCCATGATAAGTTTCTGGAATATGTCTCTGACTCTTTAGGTAGAAAAGCCCTCTGATACTGCAGGATCTATAAGAGTTGCCAAAGGAGACGGAAGAATAGAAGACAAAACAGTTTCTACTACCCCTGCAAACATGGTATGCAACATGCTAACAGGTGAACATATCTTATAAAATGTATTAATCGTTGCCCAGAAAGCAATTCATTCAGGTTTATTTTCTTTTCACCATTTATAAATAATGAGCACAGAGCCGATAAGCTTTTCTATTAAAGAACTGAATAACCATGGAAAATCAAGGAGTTAGCATGAGGTGCAAAATGGCTGCTCGTTTTTTTTTTTTTTTTTTTTTTTTTTTTTTTTTTGCAGCTGAGGTCTTCAGAGACATTTATGAAAATTAGCTGCTTCTACCAAGTGAGATGACCTCTAAGAAAAGGTCCTATATCTCTAGGAACACCTACCTTACAGCTTGTAGAATTGTGTGTGGTCTCTTATTAAAGAAACTTACAGAAAGATCTTTTTAAAAGCCATAATTAATTGTACTAATTAGTTTAATCACTAGCTATTTGTGTGTGTCTGCCTGCCATCAAATCAGTGTTGATTCCTGGCAACTGAATGGACTTGGCAAGATTTTGGAAGTGCTTTGCCATTGCTCTCTTTCAAGAACTGAGAGAAGGGGGCTGGCCCAGGTAACCTACATGGCTTTGTGCATAAGATGGGACAAGAACTCAGTCTCCTGGTTTCTAGTCTGGTGCCTTAACCACTACATCAGTGGTTCTCAATCTTTCTAATGCTGTGACCCCATAATACAGTTCCCCATGTTGTGGTGACCCCCAAGTGGGTGTGGCCACCAATAAGAGGGAGTAGGACAGCTCGGGAAAAGGGAAAAAATGGCGGACAGTGTGGTTTGGCGACCCCCGTGAAATGGTCGTTCGACCCCAAATGGGGTCCCGACCCACAGGTTGAGAACCACTGCACTACATCAAAGCGGTTCTTATAGCTTAAATAACTAGTATTTGTAATTACTTAACCAACTAATTTTTCTGAAGTCAGGTGAAACTTAACTGCAGTATGTATTCATCAACCACGATGACTCTCTTTTCAGGCCAAAGGCACTACACCTCTAGCACCACCGCCAAAGCCTATCCGCAGAAGGCCAAAATCCGAAGATGAGCTGAGACCTGAAGTTGAGGAGCATGCGCAGAAAACAGGTGTCATAGCTGCTGTTCTTGCTTCTCAGCCATCTATTCCTAGGTAACCCAAGATGTGTATGAGTATCTCTAATACTGAGATATTTTCATTTTAAATAGCAAATAGATTTATTAAAGAGGCCTATAAATGGTCTGTGATGCTTGAGTCCTCCAATTGCTAAGAAAGGCAGTATACACAAACTTTGATCTGCACACAAGTTTTAATCTTGAGGCTACAGGGGAAATTACTACAGAATATTTTGCAAGCTACTTTTGCAAGTGCCTATTTATTAAAATTAAATAAAATATCTGTGAGTTCTGTATAAGGATGGAATGAAATGGCTCATGCAAACTAACCGATGCACACACACATACCCTTCTTTCATCATGTGGAGCTTTTTTTATATATGATTGAGAGAATGCCCAACTCTTGGGGTAACTTTTTCCATTTGGTGATGTTCTAAACTAAAATTGGATTCTAAGGTGTGTCCAAGAGGAAAGTTGAAGATTGAGACCTTTGGTATTTTTCTAAGTTGCAATGGTCAAAGTGCAGGATAATGTGCTTTTGATTTTGTGAGCTGTTTCCCTGTAAAAAAAAACCAAACCCCTGTGATTTTGCTTCTTAATTGGGGGGGGGGGTTGTTCTGGGCAGGCCACAAAACAGGAGATTGGGAAATTCATTTGGCCACCACCTACATTTACACAGACAGTCATATAAACTGGTACTGTTTAAACCAGGCATGTCAAACTCACAACGTCACATGACATCGCACAAGGTATCGGGACTTTTCCCCCATTGCCGGCAAGGGGGTGGGCGCGGTTTCAGCGTGACGCATCCGGCCCATGGGCCAGCAATTTGACATGCCTGGTTAAAACTGTTGTTGGAAACATGTTCAGTGATTTTTGAAGCTATAAAGTTGTGAAATATAAAGGATTCAATCCAATGAAATGTGCAGACAGCAGCTTTGTTGTTTCAAACACTTGGAAAAAAGCTGTTATATATAATCAGGGAGCAGAACCCACACTCACTGGCATTGATGTTGTTACCCAGATGGGTAATGAAATGTCTGGAAGCAAACGAGAAAGTTCAGAAAGCAGCAAGGATTCCACAGTTCCTGAGCTACAGATACTCTGTTCTGTTGGAACTTGCAAAATAGAACAATTCAAAGATGATTTTGAGTTGTTCAACATGGGATCTCTTCATAGAAAAAAAAGAGTCTTAGAAAGTGCCAGCAAACGGATGTAAGCTTTAAATACTTCAAATATTAGCTCTGTAATCTGAGAAAACAGAAGGCCAAAATTATAAAAGCCATTTTCTTTACAGTTGTACAATTAAGCACATTACAGAGCTAAGGAATTTAACAATATTGTGTTCAAAACAACTTGAGCTTTTAGGGGAGAAAAGTATTCCACAGTTCCTGAAAGTTGTTTCATGAAATGTCTCCTCAGATCAGTGGGAAAGGACAAGAAAGCTATTCAGGCATCAATTAGACGCAATAAGGAGACCAACACTGTTTTGGCCAGACTGAACAGTGAATTGCAGCAACAATTAAAGGTAAGATAATTGACAAGTTATTATGAGATGTTTTACAAACATACATTCTTCTTCAGTATTGTACTTTCTGTTTAGCAGACTTGTAAAGAAAAGCCCAGTATCCACAGCTCATGCTTTCAATTCTTATGTTTTTTCGGAGATTCAGTTACTTCATATAGTTTAAGTTAGCTGTATTCAGGCTCCAGAGCATGTTGGAAATACTTAAACTTAATTACAAGATCCATGAGATTGGGGGGGGGGCAAGAAGGGAAAAGAGCCATTCAGTTTGACAAGTATTCTATGTATGAATGAAGTTGTTGACAGATATGTTCTCAGTCATTTCATTGAAATGGTGGAAGATTTTGACTGCAGATTCACAGAGAATGTAAGCTTTTAATTCTCAGTACATTTTCCCAGCAAAATAGGTTTGCAGCATTAGCTGCATTAAAGAACAACTACTCAAGACAATAATGAATTTGACTACCTCTAAACTGACATCATATGCAGTTCATACATCCAGTAATAATAAAAAAGCTTACAAACTGTACTCAGTGAGTACTCCTCAATGGTACTACATCCACATGGAGAGAAGCATTGGGGTACCACAAGGGTCCGTCTTAGGCCCAGTACTTGTCAATATCTTCGACTTAGATGAGGGAATAGAAGGGGAACTCATCAAATTTGCAGATGACATCAAACTGGCAGGAATAGCCAACACCCCAGAGGATCCAGAAAGATCTTGACAAACTTGAAAACAATTGGCCCTGTCCAACAGAATGAGTTTTAATATGGAGAAAAGCAAACTTTTACATTTAAGCAGGAAAAATTAAAGTTTTAAGTAAAATTGGGCGAGACCTAGCTCAAAAACAGCAACTGTGAGAAGGACCTTGGAGTCCTAGTAGACGATCACTTGACTATGAGCCAGCAGTGTGCAGCAGCAGCCAAAAAAATTAATACAATCCTGGGTTGTATAAACAGAGGCATAGAACAAGATCATGTACCACTTTATAAAACCTAGTAAGTACCACTTTATAAAACCTAGTAAGACCACACCTAGAATACCGCAACCAATTTTGATCACCATACTACAAAAAAGATGTTGATACCTTGGAAAAAATTCAGAGAAGAGCCACTAAAATGATCAAAAGCCTGGAGACTAAAACATTTGAAGAACGGCTGCAGGACTTGGGTTTGGCTAGTCTAAAGAAAAGAAGAAACAGGGGCAACATGATAGCAGTATTCCGGTATTTGAGGGGCTGCCACAAAGAAGAGGGTGTCAAACTATTTTCCGAAGCACCAGAGGGCAAGATAAGAAACAATGGTTGGAAACTGGTTAAGGAGAGAAGCAACCTGGAATTAAGGAGAAAGTTCCTAACAATGAGGAAAATTAACCAGTGGAACAGCTTGCCTTCAGAAATTGTGGGCGCTCCATCACTGGAGATTTTTAAGAAGAGATTAGACAGTCACTTGTCTGAAATGGTATCGGTTCTCCTGCTTGAGCAAGGGGCTGGACTAGAAGACCTCCAAGGTCCCTTCCAGATTCTGTTCTATTCACTAAATGTAAAATAGTTTTGTTGAAACAGTTTGTTTCAGTATTTCTGTATTGATTTACTTTTTCTCTTGCAAAGAAACCACAAGTGTTCCTCCCTAAACAAGATTATTGAACGTAATTGCTGACTGATGCTATGTTTTTAAGAAAAATATAAAGAACACTTTTTAGGCAGAAATTTTGCATACTGAAGTAAAAGTTGTGTCTAACTTCACTGTCTTATATTATTTGCATAAACACGTTTCTCTGCATAAAACCAGCAAAATATGTATAATTGTGCATGCATGTGCATGCATATGTGGTAATGCACTTTCATTGTGGTATCTAAATGGCAAATTTCTCCTTTCTAGGATGTCCTGGAGGAGAGAATTTCACTGGAGGTTCAACTGGAACAGCTTCGGCCCTTCTCTCACTTATAAACCAGTTGCCATTAACTGTGAAATAATTAACTCTGAAACAGAAAATTGGGTAAAAGGCCTAATTAAAATCCCACATGTTTCACTCAGTGCACTCTTAACATTTTTGTTGTGATTGATATGTCCTCTGTCCACAGCTGTATTTAAGTAACTTTTTATAATTTTAATACAAAGAATGAAATAAGTGTTTCCTTGAATGTTCACTATATTGGCACTGCCAATTTTCCCATTTTCTTGGGAGGACACAATTTTTAAGTTGGAACCAGATTTATACAACTTAAGTGGCCTATATCCCAAACTGGAACTGAATACTGAATGAATTTTCTATATTTCACGTCAAAGCATCATAAATAAAAGCATCCCAAAAGCTACCTTTATCACAGAAGCACATATATTTATCATAAATACCTTTTACACATCTGTCTTACTGTGTAAATGGAAATTAGCCAGCTGTGGTCATCACTGATCCCCAAATCAGAGTTTGCAGTCTTGCAAATCATTAGTAATTTCAGAAGCCTATTCTTTTTGAGTAACCCAATATCTTCCAAGTCCAGCCTATATTCTTTTATACTTTGCCATACCAAATTCTGTTGTCCTTGCCTGTTGATATACTGCGCGTGTGACCACAGCTTGACTATTGTTAAAATGTTTGCATTCATGATGTCATTTTGCAGTCTGCCCACAAGTGTTTCTCTTCTGTGAAAGGATCGGGTGTTGGTCTCAGTCATGCACTTTTCCTGAACACCACATATAGTTGCATGCTTTGCACATTATCCTTTACAAACTGACACATCCACCAAACGTTACTGTAACACTCTTTGTGGTCAAGAAATGTGTCAGTACCTCAACTCTTTCCCAGTCTTCCCCCTCTACTCCTCACCCACACCCCCCACACCCGAGTTGTGTTTCTTAAAAAGTTGGGTTCTTATTTCTGTTCATGTCTGCAGGCATTATTTTTCTGCTTGTAGACAGGCTTTGTTATTAACACAAAATTTCCTGAGTGTATCCTGCTATTCAGGTTGATGTACTGTATTAGGATTTGTTGTATATTGTATAATACACACCCTTTTGATCTCATATGTAAATTTGCATTAATGCTGACTAACAGCAGATATTCTATTTAATGGCTTATTCTGGCTGTGGGAACATAGATGTTAAAATGCATGGAAGTATCTCAGCAGAATCAGAACTAGCAACTGTGTGATTTTTACAACAATAAAACAGCACAATATTTTAATTGGAGTTAATTCTTTTAATTTGGCTCAATAACAGAAAACAATTGACTTTTGTACATTTTTTTTTTACTGAATACGGAGTCAGTTAAGGCTAGAACTGGGTGAGTTCATACATTATGATAGGATAAAATAAAATAAAAAAGATATGTTTAGCATTCTGTGTGAACCAGACTAAGTCTGGTTGCAGAATTTCTACTAGTCTTTAAGATCACTATATGCTACTGATAGTCATATATTCACTAATAAAAATTGGAAACAAACTTTTTAGTAGAAAATATCAAACATTTAGGAAGAAGCAAAAAAATCATAAAAAGTATTCACTGCACATGCAAAATAATATATTCAGAATAAAATATAATGCATCATGCAGTTACATTAATGGTTCACCAGTCTTTTTCTACATATTGTATAGCATAAACAATATCAGGTCATAGCAATATAATTTATTATTTTACTAAACATATGAAAGGTCTAGAAAGGTAGTTATATCCCTTATATTCAGTCATTGAAACAAAACCACTTTATTTTCACAAATTTATTTTGAAGCTCATGAGGACTTGGATATAATGTGCGCCTGCCTTATGCTCAATCCTGACATTCCATATTCAAATCCAAAGATTCCAGATCTTACACAATATTTAGTTTGTAGATTTCCTCCAGCATTAATCAGTATAAGTGGCAGATGCCTATCCAGTACTTGTGCAAGATATGGATGAGAGCATAGGGATAGTGTTTGAAACAATTTCTACTGCAAAATTGAAATTTTCACATATAAAATTTTGACTGCATAAGTAAAGTCCAAAATCAGCCAAGATGTATCTTATTGGTGATAAGGAAAAACTTAAAAAAAACTTCTGATGTGTTATTTTAATAACCACGTTCATAACCTATGACTCAACCACAACCTCCTGTCATAAATCATTATATATATTTATTTCACACTAAATTTGCTTATAATAAAAAAGTTATTGCAGTTAATGGTCACATCCACCATGTCATTAGATCATGAGAAAAATACATGGAAAGTATACAGGCAGTCCTCATTTAGCAAATGCCTCATACGCAAACATTTGCAGTTATAACAGGATTGAAAACTGTGACCAATTGTCACATTTACAACCCTTGTAGGTATATAAAACAGGAAAACTCAAATAAGATCATAAACACAGACATGGGTTTCACTTAGCAACTGCTTCACTTAATGACCAAGTTGTCAGTCCCAACTTGAGTCACTACATTGCCTTATTCAGTTTACATCCTGACTGATACTACAGTGAATTGCTTTTTGTAATGCAGAAAACCATACAAACTTGTCTTCATCTGTAGAACAAATCCACTGATGTCGGGGCCCTTGTAAAAGAAAAGCATTCTTGATATCTGAAAATAAGCAAACAAAAATTGTCATTAATTTAGATTCCTTAAGAATGTTTCTTAAGTCAACATGTGCAGCAGTTAAAAATTAAAATAGACATACATTGCAAAAAAATTCTCATGATAGCGTAAGCATTACTTGTTCAGTGTTCGTAAAGTGGTTATTGTGAAATGAATTAAAAATTGGCTGCCTAGCTAAACCTAGATTTGTCATAAGAAGACATTACAGGCATCCTTGCATAGAATGTCTGAAAATTCCAACCTGTATGAATGTATTAAGAGATTTATATGGCTGCCTACCTTATCTGTCATAACTCTGAGCAGCTTTCAACAAAACATAGAAGACATAAGCTAGCCGCCAGAAATACACAATTTATCCCAAAACAATACTCCCCAATACATAAATGATTGCAATCGGTGAGCTCCAGTTTTCCCCTATGTTGAGCCTTTCAAGGCCTTTTGGAAGACTAAAAGGCTCTGCTGAGGAGACCGACTTCCGAGGTCCTACTATAGTGGTGGCGAACCTATGGCACGGGTGCCAGAGGCGGCACTCAGAGCCCTCTCTGTGGGCACGCATGCCGTCACCCTAGTCCTAGGCCTTCAGCTGGGTTTTATAAAAGCTTTTTGCTTTAGGCCTCCGCCGCCATGTGCAAAAAAAAAAAAAAAAAGGTTCAGTCAATTTCAACTTCTCACAGGAAAAAAAAAAGATCTTGCAAAGTTGGAATTGATTGATTGAACTTTTTAGTCCCACTCAGTCTGCCGTTACCACCGCAGCCACGCCCACCTAATGGGCCACACCCAGCCAATGGGCCACACCCACCTGGCACCCAACAATGCATAAGTGGGTTTTGGGTTGCAATTTGGGCACTCGGTCTCTAAAAGGTTCGCCATCACTGTCTAGATCAGACATGTCAAACTCGAGTTTTGCCATTGCTGGCAATGAGGTGGGCGCGGCTTCCACATGACATGTCTGGCCCGCGGGCTGGCAGTTTGACACCTCTGTACTAGATAACATTTAAGGGAAGGGAACTGGAGCACTGATTATATCTGACCTGGCGGCACAGGAAGAAATCCTCAGATATCTTCAGAGGCGGTTCTGCATATGACCTGGCCCATGCCATGTATTGACCCATATATAGTTTCAGCCTTCCTGTGAGGTTCATTAGGAGAATGAGATCCTCATGTTGTTAGAGCTAGGTAAAAGACTTGTCTTATCTGTATCTTTCCAAGATGCATAGGAAGTTTGTCCAAACTGACCTATCGCCGGTAATAATTAAATGTAAGACTAAAGTGAAATCCTATTTTTTCCCATTCTTCCACACCTCCAATAAGAAATATTTAAATTATAAATAGTGCTCCCAAATGCTTCTCATTTTAGGAACATTTTTAAAAGTGAATTATATTTTCCCTGGGATGCACTACTCCAAAAATTAATAACTGAAAGGTGAGGATTTTTAGTGTGCATATGCGCGCACGTATGCATGCCCATACGTCAGTTGTAACTGAACTAGTCCCCTCAGTATTCTTGGCAAGATTTTTGGTTTGCCTTTTCCTTCTTCCTAAGGTGCAGAAGGTGTGTTTGGCACAATGTCACCCAGCTAATTTTGTGCCTAAGGCAGGATTAGAACTCGGTCTCCCAGTTTATAGACCAATACCTTAACCGCTATACCAAACTGGCTTGTCTAGAGGTGAGATCACAGGTGGGTGTACTTAATCATCTAAAGGAAATGACTTAGGAAACTAAAAAGCAGAAATGTACTTCCTTTATGATGAACTGTCTGGAGTCAGATGCTGTTTATCTGGCTTTAAAGCAGTGGTTCTTAATCTTTTTAATGCCGCGACCCCCAACCGGTCGTAAGTCGAGGTCTACTCAACTGGTGCAGCACCGTTTGCAGAATGGGACTTTTGGTGGGCTCAGCAGGGCAGAGACAGCCTGGACAATTCCTATTGGCTTTTGAAAGCCAATAGAATTAGACTCTATTCAAGAGAGTCTATTCTATGGGCTTTCAAAAGCCAATAGAATAAAAGGGAGTAGCACAGCTAAGGAAAAGGGGGAGAAAATGGCGGACTGCGTTGTTTGGTGACCCCCGTGAAATGGTCGTTCGACCCCCAAATGGGGTCCCAACCCACAGGTTGAGAACCACTGCTTTAAAGGGAATTCCAATTTGAACTGGTTGAAGGATAGTAAGGGTGCATATGAAGGATCAAGGAAAGTACCAATAGCTTTCTCAGCTTCCCATTAAAGGCAGTTCTGGACCTGTCCTGACATATCCTGACTGCAGAAGTAGCTACTCTAATCTACAAATACTGGCTCAACAGGAAACACGTCTGCCAAAGTGAGGGGGCTTTCCATCCAATGTTTTGCTTTGGTTTTTTTTGTTTTGTTTTTGTGAACTGTTAATGATTGGAGTCAATGATCTATTTGTTTTAGAGCAAAAAAAAAAAGGCCCAGTATGCCATCTTGATATATAGTAGTCCCTGATTTACAATCATTCATTTAGTGACTATTCAAAGTTACAGGCACTATAAAAAGAGAGTTACCACGATTAGTCTTCACACCTAGGATCACTGCAGCATCCCCACAATGAAATGATCAGAATTCAGTTACTTGGCAATTGGCCTGGATTTAGGAAGGTTGCAGCATCCTGGGGTCATTCTGCTATTTGCTGCCTTCCCAGCCAGCTTCTGACAAGCAAAGTTAAGAGGAGAACTCCAGATTCACTTAATGACTGTATGATTCACTTAACAACTGCAGTGATTTGCTTCAGCATGCAAAAAAGGGTTGTAAAACTGGGTGCAGCTTACAAAACAATTGCCTTCCTTGCTTCTGTATAGGACCACAACCTTAAGGTCTCTTGCCAACTGAATACCCTTCAACCTACTCTCTATTTTTAGAAATGACAATTTCCCCTCCAAAGTGGTAAAGACTGTTACAAGAAGCTTTAAGGTTTTATAAATCTCAGTCCAATAAAACCCTTCTAAATTTTTTTTCCAGTCATCGTCCAAGATATTTGAATTCTAAATGGATTACATAAATTCCATATGATTTTTGAGTCACACTGTCAGGTTGGGACTAGGCCAATTCGCTGTGGCCAATTCGCTGCAGGACAACTTGCCAATTGTTAAATTTTAAGTGTTCAGCTTAAGTCTAACTTAGTTTGATATCTTTAGTAAGGATTACTATGTGGTTATTGACTTCTAGATGTTTGGCTTAATTCTGGCTCTACTTCTAAAATGTAGTCAGGATAGATCCATCTTTAGGTATATTTGATACAAATATTTTTGCTTTCACTGGAATATTTTTGGTCAAATTACTTTGCCTACAGTGTGCAAATTTATAAAAGGCTCAGGCTTTTATCCTTGAGCCAAATTTTCTTTCTTTCTTTCTTTCTTTCTTTCTTTCTTTCTTTCTTTCTCTCTCTCTCTCTCTCTCTCTCTCTTTCTCTTCCTTTCTGTTTTTCTCTCTTTCTTTTTATCTTCCTCCCTTCCTTTCTTTGTTTCTCTCTTTTTTCTTTTTTTCTTCTCTCTCTCTCTCTCTCTCTCTTTCTTTCTTTTTCTTTCTTTCTTCAATTTCTATAGCCACCCATCTCAGTCAATGACTTATATATCCTAACCTAAGGGAACCAGAACGAGGATAATGAATGCATTCATTACATTACTGACCAGTTGTTTTTAACTACCATCAGTTTGATTTGTATTGTTCCGTTCTTTCTTTGTGTCTGAGTACACATGCTAGTTTGTATTCTAAATGGACTTCCAGAATTTCAAATAAAACCTTGAGGGATTTGGATATGATTTAGCATCCATTCCAATGTTATACGCTCATTTTGATAAATCTGCCACCCCAGCAGCAAATGCTGAGACTTACAGCAGATTCAGAGTGAAAATGTTTGGATATTTTCTCTCTCCTACATCAATAGGGAAAAGAAAAACAACAGTCACAGTAAGAGAAAGGCGAGGGAACTGAAATTCCTAAAAACTACATACTAACAGCTCTTCCCATCAACTACAGGTAGTCCTCGACTTAGACCACAGTTGAGCTCAAAATTTCTGTTACTAAGGGAGACATTTCTTGAGTTTTGCCCCCTTTTAACTTTCTTGCCACAGTTGTTAAGTGAACCACTGCAGTTGTTAAATTACTAACACAGTTCTTAAGTGACCCTGGCCTCCCCATTGACTTTCCTTGTCAGAAGGTCATAAAAGGTGACCCTGGGACACTGCCACCGTCATAAATAGGAGTCAGTTGCCAACTTGATCTGAATTTTGATCACCTGACCACCATGGGAATGCTGCAATGGTCATAAGTGTGAAATACAGTCATAAATCATTTTTTTCAGTGCTGTTGTAACTTTGAATGGTCACTAAATGAACTGTTATACGTCGAGGACTACCTGTACACTGACGAGAGAATATTCTGTTATAGGTAGTCCTCGACTTAAGAGTCACAACTGGACCAGAATTTCTGTAGCTAAGCAAGGTGGTAGTGAAGTCAGCTGTACCAGATTTTACAACCTTTTTTGGCCACCGTTGTTAAACAAATCACTGCAGTTGTTAAGTGAATCACATGGTTGTTAAGCAAATCTGGCTTCTTCCATTGACTTTGCTTGTTGGAAAGTGGCTGAGAAGGTTGAAATTTACATCAGTCCAAGGTGACGCAACAATTGTAAATACATGGCAGTTGCCAAGCACCCGTATTTTGATCACGCAACTATGGGGATGTACAATGGTCATAAGTGCGAGGACTGGTTATACGTCATTTTTCTTCATTGCCTTTGTAACTTAACTTTAAAATGGTCACTAAGCAACTGTAAATTGCTTGTAAATTAAGGACTATCCATACACAGCTGATGGAGAAGCCAAACAAAAGGCATCTGAAGTAAAGCAGAAAATCCGGTCCCATTTTTTTCCCCAAAAAGCTTTTCACAAGGAGAGTTACAGAATACCTCTGCTCTTTTATATTGCATCCTCATGAACATAACAGAACATTACTATTTTTATCCACTCAAAATACTGTCTTCCCTTTCCTAAAGGGCATAGCTTTTGCAATCCATGGATCCTGTCTTTCAAGGAAGTGGGAATTAAGCATCTCCTGCCAGCTCCATTGTTCGCTGACCAAAAAAACACCACCCTAAGTCTCAATCAGCAGTATCTGGGGAAGGGGGGGGAGGATGTGATGAAACTCAAGTCAAGATGGTTATCATGAAAGCATCACCAAAGTCCCACCCGTTTTGTATCTGCATCAACGTCAGACATGCAGACAAGGGTGTGGAACTTCAAGCAGACTGCCACCTTCAACTGAGGCTCAAATTCCCAATTTGTTTCTTAGGTGAGCAAATACACTTCAGAAATTGCACCCCCATTGGGCAAGTGGGCTGGAGATCATTAAAACAGAGCTTCTCCTGCTACATAAAAAAAAAAAAAACACACTGCAAAAATGTCAGGTTCTGCCATCTTCAGTATGCTCCGCTTCGCTGGCATTCTGTCATAAAATGCAGCGAAAGGCGAGCTTGGGGAGGTAGGTGGGGAAATGGTAGGGTGGCAGGAACCATAGGTGTCAGTCTGGAACAGACTGGCCAATCAAGGACGGAGCTGTGAGGACGGAATGCAAAACTCCACCAAAAAAGTGCCAAACCTCAAAGGCGTTCCCAAAATATCTAGTTCGAATATCATTGGACACTGATGGACTGGTCAAAACAGGAGGGTCAGGGAAGAGGGGAAAATGCAGGCTTTGTGTGGGGATATTCAGGTCCAGCTTTGCTTCTGCTGTAACCACTTGACTTTGGTAAAAGCAAACCTTTCTCTTCAAAATTGAGTCAAGGGTCTTTCTTTCCTAAATGCTCAAGTCAGAACAAGCCTACTTTCAAAAGCAATGTTGTATGTAATAAAGAAAAGTGAGCCAGTTTGGTACAGTGGTTAAGGCATCAGACCTGAAACTAGAAGACTGGGAATTTTAATTCCTCCTTAGGTAGGAAGCCAGCTATGCAAACCTGAGCCAGCCCCTCTTTCTCAACCCTATAAAGAAGACAAGGGCAAAGCGCATTTGAAAATCTTGTCAAGAAAATTGCAGGAAGTTGCCAGATACACAGGTATCACATAGTTTGATTCTGAGAATGTATTATTTCATTAAAAATATATATTTTTAAAAAATGTCTATGAATGCATTCAACATTTTTTTTACTATTTTAGAGTAATGAAAAGCATACATTTAGAATCTGGAATATCTTCAATCTGGAGCTGATGGAGCATTATTGTAGCCAAAAACTGGTAAGTGACCTTAGGAATTTGTTCAAAGGGCTTGTAGGAGATGTTGCGTTGTGAAATAACAAGGACATCATTGAACAGGAAAAGTCTAAGATCGTGGGTATGCTCATACAACCTGAAGGATTGAATTGAAGGATTAGTTTTGTTATCCATGTTAATATAATTTATAAATAATTTAACTGCCACGGGAGAACATTCAAATGCAGTAAACATTTTTTTAAAATGCATTATAGTGAATGTTTATAAAAGTGTACTAAACAAAAAAAAGTCTATATACCTTAAAAAGTATAAGACAACACAAAACACAAAATTTTTGGATTACTACAATAAAATACAGAAGTTAACAAGTTTCATCCAATACGCATGAAATATTTCCCTAACTGCTCAAAGCTCAGCAAGGATCTCATTAAAAAGGCTGATTTGTTGTATATTTTTGGAATGTTAGCGGCACACGTATGGTTTTGCCCAATGATATAATTATATCACTGTTAACCGTTGCCCTGTATTTATTTTTTTAAAATCTTTTTATTTATAAATTTGTAAACCATATCAGTCAAGATTACTCTAAGCCAGGGGTGTCAAACTCAATTCCATTAAGGGATGCATCAGCATTATGGTTGCCCTTGGCGGGCTGGGTGGGTGTGGCCTATTGGGTGGGTGTGGATGGAGTGGGTGTTGCCTACTGGATGGGCATGGCTAGTCTACATTGTTTGTGTCAAGGGTTCCTATGGGAGCCTGGGCAGGATCTGAGGGTCTCTGGCAGAAGGGGGTGGGACCGGGGCAAGCACCAAGGCATGGTCCATTTCTTCATTCCTCACAAAAGGTGACACCTTCCCAGCATGCACCCAGGGCAGGGCCGACATAGCAGGGGCTGGTTCCTCGCTGTTTCTAGACGGCCTTGTGGAGCTAAGACTGAATGCATTTCAGCATAGATGGCCACCACAAAATTGTACATTGGCTCCCGGCCGGCCTGAGCCAGGACCAAGGCAGCAGGGGCTATTTCCTCACTGTTTCCAGGATGACTTCGCGGGCCACATGAAACCACTTCGCGGGCCGCATCTGGCCCCCGGGCCTTGGGCTTGACAACTGCAGCTAATGCATTGGTAATAGTAACATACAATAAGAAAAATGCAATAAAAAAGTAGATTTAAAATTAGGATTAATATTTCTAGCAATAGGAGGTTCTTAAGTCCCAAGGATTTTCATATCTGCCAAATTCCTATGAGCCTCCAGAAGGACAGGGGAAGGGAAGCTACCCTTGCATTGGGGACCAAGCTGCTCCAGAATAGGGGAGTCCCTGAAGAGAATACCCACTTTCAGATCCCTTGAGGATGGGAACCTTCAGTTATTGGTGTAGGCACTCTTTGTGCCCTTGAATTGGGTGGGCAGAATCTCTATGGATAAGCAATCTCAAAACTACCCAGAGATATACTGTAGGGTTTTATAACTGTGTTTATATACTTGTGTTTATGTTTATATTTGTATTTTTCTTTTTCTTTAAAAAAAAAGATTCATTGCGCTCTAACAAGGAAAGTATGCAACGTAACACATTATTTACCCAATAAATAATTCAATACATTTAGCATTTATTATCTTCATGGTCTCTATTTAGAAAGAAGAAAACCTTTAAGAACAAACAGTGGAACACTTCTATAATGCTAGACCTCATTTTGTTTATATTAACCTTAATATTTTTACTGATGCATTTACCTGAATTGCAAATTCGTTCTATGAGAACAGTTTAGCTGGGCCACATCTTGAGCCATAATTAGATATCTACTGGCTTTCAATAACTGCTGTGAATTAGAACATTAAAAATTATTGTTACCAAATTGATTCATTATGTTTTAGCTATTATGCATTTAATTGCAAGATTTATAAATCACAGACTTCTAAAATGTTTAAACATTGAAAGTACTTTCTGACATATTGAGCAATATTCTTTGCCTACTCTATTTCTTGTTTCAATCTGTATGGTCACCCATTTCAACATCATGATTGTAGGTGTCAAACAGCAATTTAAAAACATATCAACAACACTCCAATAAATACATAAATGGCTGCTTCTGATTCACCAATGGATGGTTACAGTGAGGGATCCAACATCTGATCCATGGGCAATAAATCAATACATCAATCCAACCATCCATGGGCTGTCTCATACAGTATATTCCAATTTCCAAGTCAAGTGGTACCGGCTTCTGGAGATAATTAGGGTCTGAAATAGGGAGAAACAAACTCAAACAAACTAACAACATCCAAACCATGGCAATAGATATTTGCTTGTGTTTATTGCTAGGATCATAATCTCCCAGAATAGGTTAATCCTTGAGTTGGGAAAGGAACTTCTGGGTTAACAATTCCTGCTAAATCAGCATGTAGAGCAGGCATGTCAAACTCGTGACATCACGTGACATCGCACGACATATCGGAGCTTTTTTGCCATTGCTGGCAATGGGGTGAACACGGCTCCGGTATGATGAAACCGGCCTGCGGGCCGGCAGTTTGACACCCCTGATGTAGAGGCTGTGGCCTGGGGACCTATTCCTCAGTTTTGCTGGCACAATAGTTGTAGTTTACCTACCACAATGAACTGGCAACAGTAACTTAAACCCAATCCACCTTGCAGCTGGGCTATCACAATGAGCTCAACATGGAGCTGCCTTTGAACATGAGTCAAATACTATAGAATTAGTATTAGACTTAGAATACTTATTCCTAGTCAAGGACACTAATTACTATAGAATAACATAGCTCTTTGCTTGAATGGGATTTTAGCCTAGTCAAATCTAATAAGTCAGCCATTGTGTTTTACTTGCTATAATTTTTATTTTCATGGTTTTATTGTACACACTGTCTTGTATTTGACACATTCCCATTTTGCACTTTTAATACTTTTCCAATCAACTTCCCCATTCATAGAAGGCATTTACTTTTCTTTATCATTCTATCAAAATATATTTCTTTGACTAGGTCAATTGGTTTTATCTTTGTCATTTATTGTTGAACACACAAAACTCATCCTATGGAAACATCTTCTGCAATTATCACAAATAAATGTCCTGCACTTGTTGGGCATTTTGGTTCATATAAACAAAGCTGATTACTTACAGGTCCTCCTTGGATACACCGTTGCACACTCAATAGTTGATCATTTCTGCCCACATTCAGTTTCAACTAGAAAATTTAATATATGGGAATTAAGTTATTGCAAGGATCTCTTGAGAGGGCTATGCTAATCAAGAAGATATTCTTGGACTTCTGGTTTGCCATCATGGCGTCTGCGGACGCAGGAAGACAAGCTCCGTCTTCTGTGTCTGAATTCGTCCTGCTGTGGGACCCTGGAAAAGGTCGAAGGTCGCCCTGTAGGGGCGACAAGCAAGGAGGGGACCCTTGCTTGATTGTGGGAGGGTGGCAGCCCTTCTGTTTGATCCAGGGCAACTCTCCAAACCAGCAGGAGAAAGACCAGCCATAGCAATATGGCTCATCACTAAGCCGCTGACAGCCGAAGTCAAAACCACCATCATGCACCTTTAAAGCAACGCAGCTGAAACTGGGTGAGATCTGATCTTCTCTTTGAGACTTTAAGTATCTTTTCCTTTAAAAGCTGCCCAAAGTATTTTTCCCCCTGTGTGGAGAGAGGGAAGGGAATTTCTACTCCATCCTCTAAGAAAAGCAGCGACTACCTACCCAGGGGAACAACTATAAGAACAATTTTAATCTAATTGGATGTATATGCTTTTGAAACTTGGGGGCTAAAAGTTTTCCTATTCTTACTGGAGACATTTGTTTTTATCTTAAAAAAAGAAATAAATCTTGAAAAACTATCATAACAACTTTGGACTTAAAAAGCTTTAAATGGCATCAGTGACATCTTGTGGCAAAGTATGGTATTACAACTTGTTATTGCCTAAAAGAGACTTGGCTTGAAGCCCAGAGTCTAGAAAAAACTTTTCTGACCTTGATAGATACCACTTGTGAAAAACTCAGCTGCAAAGAAGGAATTTTGGGTGGCATAGCTGACCTGTTTGAACTATGAATATAAACCTTTACTGACTTTCAGAGCTGTACGTAGGAATTGCTTTCCTGTTTCTCTACGTGAGAAGCATTTGTTATTACACGAGATGCTGGAATATCTTGGACTATAAATTCTTACTTGACAAATAATTTCCACTATAAAGACCACCTATAACATGTGAAATAGATGTCCTATACCCAGTTATAAAAACAAAAAACTATTTTTAACGTTTGATTCTAAGGTCTTCAGCTTAATACACTATCGAGAGATTATGGATGAAGATCAGGAAAAAATCCTTTCCATGTTGAAATCAATACACAAAACCATTCTTTCAACTTGTGACAAAATAAGATGCAACATAAAGGAACAAGATGCCAGCTTAGATATACAAACTGAGATCTGGACTACAACTAAAGAACTAACAATGCAGAAAATAACAGGAGAAGTGGAACAACTAAACACTAAGACAGAAGACTCAATTGACCAACAGACCCAGCCAATGGAAAAATCAGAAAAGGGAGTGACAACACTGAAAATGGAGAAGACTTTTTACATAAATCAGAAGAAATTTGAGAAGGAAGAAGAACAGATTGAATGGAAGATAAACCTATCAGAACAATTGTGGGAAATTGGAGTAATAGGGAGGAACCTAATGAATACAAATGGGCTTGTTCTTCCAAAAAAACCTGCAACCAAACAGTCTTTCTTATTTCAAATAATATATATGATAATAGAGGGAGAACTATTTGATGATTTAAAAGCACTGACATGGAAGGCTAGTTGGCAAAGGAAGAAAGCCAAAGTAAGGCTGAAGAAAAGTAGGGTTTTGATTTATTAGATTTCATATTACTAATTAGAGGGTTGATTATGGTGGAAAATAGATAATTTTTAGAAAATAAAGTAACATTATAATTGAATAGCTAAGATATGTAACAAGACTAATAGGCTTTGGTATGAAAGGGGGAAAAGGGAGAAGTTGAGATAAGGGAAATTTTGGTTGCCTATTTTAAAATATTTGGAAATCAGTTGAAAATAAGAATTCTGTTTGCCTAATATGAGATAATAGAGGTTACCAGAAAAAGAGAAGGAGTATTTGAACTTTTAAAAATTTAGGCCTAAAAGAAAAAAAACTATGTATACTATTGATTTATTGGTTACCTCAGACAATACATATAATGGTTTTGATTTATTAGAGGAGATACTGTATTATTAATTAGATGGTTTAATGTGGTGCAAAATAGATAACTTTTAGAAAACAGAACAAGACTATACTCAAATAGATAAGATGTGTACTTAGAATATTAGATTTTGTTATGAAAAGGGGAAAAGAAAGAATTTGAAATAAGGAAAACTTTGGTTACCTAAAGCTTGGAAATTATAAATATCAAATGTTAATTTGAATATTGATGGGAAATTAAAGCTTGGGAAAAAAGCAATAACAGGACATTGATTGTATATAAGGATTGAATGTAAACACAGTTAAGATATGCATAGCTAAAAATTATTGATAAATGTAATAAGAATGTTTTTACTTAGTTGATAATAATAAGAACTGTATTAACCTAATATGATATAATAGGGAAAAAGAGAGGAAATATCTGATGATATAACTTGAGATTTGTACTAAATGTACATACTAAATGTATGTTATTGAACTATTGATTAACCCAGTCACCATGTTGCTTTTTAAATACTTAATTGTAAAATTAGAAAACTAATAAAATATTATAAAAAAAGAAGATATTCTTTAAAAAACAAATGAAACAACTGTATGTTATTTTTTTAAAAAAAATGAAGTCAATTTTTTTTAAAAAATGAAGTCAAAATTAGCACAGTGTATCGGTTATGTATGTTTGGATTAAATTTTGAGAATCTATTTTATAATCCCTCAAAACATTACCTTCTGAAATGGATCAGCTCAAATTATTGTCTGCCAAGAAAATGTAATTTCCCTCATTTCAATATTCATATAAAGAGTCACCTGTCTGAAAACCTTTGCATAAATTTAAAACGCCTAAGTAGCCTTTTGTGGGAACAGACTGCCTTCAGACAAGTTCTGATGATTTATGTCTTATAGGGTAGACTCTCCAAGTAAAAATTAAAAGTTGTATGATGAAAGTGTACCAGATGGACAACTGAGCATTTGCACATTTGTTCCATTTATCGTGCAATCATAAATATATTACAGAGTACAAATATACAAACCTAAGAGAGACTCGAAAGCAACCCAATGACATAAGTAACAGAGGACAGCTTAAAAAAAGAAGAATAGCATATGAAAAGTTGTGGGTCCATTGTCTTTTGTTTTAATAGATGCTCCCAAAATAGGCAAATGAAACATATCAGCTATCTAACTGTATTACTACCTGAAACCACAACATACAACTTAGGACTCACCCCCAAAATTGGAAATTGCATAAATAGGAATAAACATACAATTAATTCACCATTGCAGGGTCTTCAGAAAATCTAAGGTGTAACAATTGAGAAAGATGAAATTATTACTTCATTTCATGGCAGAACACCCTACACATCTATGCATCCAAAATCAGCCATTCAAGCCTTATTATATAAAGTACCAAACCTTGCCAAGTATATAAACATTTAATAAATATAATCATGAAACCTAAAGATCTTTGCCTCTAGACTAGCTTTCATTCTGATGGACAGAACAAACTAATCAGAGGAACCCTTATGGAAATCACCTATCTCCGGATTCATAGCAAAAAAACAAAACAAAACAATCATGCAATATCTGGAAGCAATTGCCCTCCCACACATACAATCCAAAATGCAAAATCTGTTAAGTGTAACAAAATACTTGTCATAATAAAAAAGGTTACTTGAAAAACGCAACACAATCAATAACATCTTTAACAGAATCAAATTCACAAGAGAAAAAGATATTCTTATCAGCAGAGGAAACAGTGGTATGCATATCAAAAAACCCCAACAACATATAAACCAAAAATTGCATCATCAAAGTGACAATCCAAATGCCAATAAAAAACTGTATAAATCTCACTAGCAGATTACCTGCTAGACTTTAGATTGGCCCCCATACCAATGGCATCTCTCCAAGTATCCTAAGGCCTACCCCAAATCCAACAATTTAAGAAAGAGTGATACTTATGTACAATAAAAAAATGAAAAGATCGTGAAGGCCGCCCTGTAGGACAAAGAAGCACATACTGTTCATGAACAGCAGATAGCAGTCAGAAGACATAATGAACAGGTTTTAATTTTATGTCTCATAGAGCAATTTAACCACAAATTTAAGTGAGAAAGTAACCATTTTAGATCATTCCAAATCCAGCAGTACAAGAATATTCCCCATAGTCAGGCATTGTGACAGATCAGCCGTTAACAGAGAGATAAACCTGGTCTGCAATCGATTTAATGGGTTGGAGAATTCTGAAGAATAATCAAGTTGGTACTAGGTAATTCTCCCTGTGATAGGAATTTTGCTGGCTCTTACCACTGCTTGAAAAATAAATTCTCTAGTTACTGTCTGTCTAAACTTGAGTTGTGAGCATATCTGGAAAAATATACAAAGATGTAAAACTGAACAGCTGTGACTGGAATTCCCCAGCCCAGTTTGCTAGTTTGACTTCCTATTAGCCGCAGAGGAAATATCCTATAGTTATTTTGTGTTTCTGTTTTTCCTTTTGCAACTAACAGCAGTTCCAGAATGTGACTGAAACCACAAATCCCATTGCATTAAAGGAGGAGGAACCCCTATTTCATAATCCCAATTGGGATAATTAAACTAGAGGATATTCTGTGTAGCATGCAATAAATCCCATTCATCCAAAAGAGTGCAAAATAATCATCATGCTGAAGCAAATGTAGAAGACAGACCTGGTCTATATAATCTTTGAGTTGTTTCATTTGTTTAATTGCAGTGGCCAAGTCTTCGTGGTCAGTATGTTCTTGAGGAGTGTGAAGTCTAAGAGCATAGAGGAGAGTGATGTATTCTTTGACTCTTTTAGAAGGGCAGAGCAGAAGTTCCTGTAAGCTACACAGCCAACATATACATTTAATGCATTGATTAGAAAAACGATAAATAAGCACAATCAAAATAATTTGCAAAGAAACTTAAATTTTAGTGTCAACTAACTCTTTAAGTAACTTAACTGCTTTAAAATCTTTTCTATAAACTGCTATGATCTGCATGCTTGATAGATTACTCTATTTTACTTTACAAAGAAGATTGCTCTAATGTCAATGCTGCCATCATCACAATTTTAAAAGACCTCAGCACCAGATGTGTAGTTTGTTTAGCCAATAGGCCAAACTATCATATCAGCTACCTACCCACTTATCATTTCCTTTCCTTCCTGGGTGTGGGACACTCCCAAAATACATTGGGCAAGGTATCCAATGAAAGAAAAAGAAAGAAGGAAGGAAGAAGCTGGTATTTATGTTCATTCAACTATGAGCCAAAACCTAGAGTTAAAATTGTTTTTTGCAGTCCAGAGAAAATAAGAATATGAAATGGAAAGAAATTAGTAGTGCTTCTGCTCCTACCGTCTATGCATTCATAGAACGTTTCCTTTCCTCGTATATGGAAGCAAATATACAAATTTGCCAAGGCAAATGAATAGTTTGCATTTTCTAGACAAAAAAAAAAAGAGAATGTACTGTGCTAATGTTATCCTATGAAGAAAACATGGCTGAAGGGCTGGCAGTACTCTGGCTACCTGGACTTCCTTTGCAAATTGTTCCAGTTCAGTCAAAGGATTATGGCTGACAGAGGCAGATCAAGAAAGTTCTGGGTCTTTCTCTTTCTAGAACTTTATAGATTAATCCAGTCCTGGATGAATGCTCCTGAACCAATTTTCTGAAAAGCATTATTTGGTTCAGCCTAACTTTGCTTTTTTCCTTATTTACTAGGACTCCCTCTTTAAGTCAGAATGCAGCCTCACAAAATATATATTTAAATATTTAATAAAAGAAGACATGTGCCAATGTGTTGCTCCCAGGGCTATGACCATCCTTCCCTTATGAAGTTACCTTCTCATGGTGGTAACAACCGTCCGATCATGTCTCTTCAAGAAAGCACGGAATACTGGAATAGTTTCTCGGCACTGTGGAAACAAAAGGTTTGGATCACCATGATGGGAGCTGCAGCAGAAAATGTATTCAGACTATTGCCTTAATGAAGTTCCCAACACATTTTGCCTTCTTTGTTTTCCCTTTAGAGTTTTCTACAATGATGTGCATCCCTCTATTTTTGGACTACATCATTCTCTACCAGTCTGCACCCAGATGTGTTGGGTTATAAAGCCCATCATTCCCAGTCAACACCATGATGAGAACTAAGTTGGCTTGAGAAGTTTAGGAATTCTCTGGATAGGCAGATCAGATAAGAACAAAAACCCTCTGCCATCAGCCATGGTTTGCATGTAACTTTGTGCCAACTTGAAACTAGGCATTAAACTGTAATTTGTACCCTAATCTGTGGTTGTGTATGATTATGATTGTAAGGAACATTTTTTATTTAATGGAAATAGAAACCATTAATTCACTGAACAGCTCAAACTAGTTAAGCTATCCAGTTCACAGGCAGGAATAATAAGGATAATACAAATAATAATGATAGTACAAAGAAGAACAACTAAGATGATTAAAGGCCTGGAGACTAAAACATATGAAGAACAGTTGCAGGATTTGGGTTTGGCTAACCTAGAAAAAAGAAGGACTAGAAGGGATATGATTCCAGTATTTGAGAGGCTGCCACAAAGAGGGCAGGACAAGAAACAATGGATGGAAACTAATCAAGGAGAGAAGCAACCTGGAATTAAGGAGAAACTTCCTAACAGCGAGAACAATTAATCAGTGGAACAGCTTGCCTTCAGAAGTTATGGGTGCTTCATCACTGGAGGTTTTTAAGAAAACAGTCTTAAAAACAGTCACTTGATAGTCACTTCTCTGAAATGGTATAGGATCTCCTGCTTGAGCAGGGGGCTGGACTAGAAGATCTCCAAGGTCTCTTTCAGCTCTATTCTGATTCTGATTCACAATATTGATTATGCATCTGATACGGCAGGTATTGTTTTCTTTATATTTCCTTATTGTGTAATTTGATATCGCATATAGCTAAAATAAGCCAAATGTCAATTCTGGAGATAAATCTGAAACAATCCTGCCAAAACTGTCCCTTCATCAATTAATATTGTGTGGAATGGAAAACCCACAATGAATAGCAACTGGCTTATACTAGATCAGGGGTGTCAAACTTCCGACGCCATGTGATGTGTCGCGACGTGTCAAGACTTTTTTCCATTGTCAACAATGGGGTGGGCGTGGTTTTGGTGTGATGCATCTGGCTCGTGGGCTGGCAGTTTGACACTCCTGCAACTAGATGAAGGCAAGCACAGCTATCTAAAAACAGGGAGATGGGCTACAAAGTAAAATTAATTGAAATATCAAAATAGGTTAGGAATGAGAAGAAGGAAGCAATGTTAATCCAGAGAGATGGACTGAATCACTGGGAAAACACAAACACTGATATCAGGTTAGAAAATAAACAACTGAACAACAAAAACCTTTTGCCATAATACATGCTAGCCTCCAGGCATAATCATAGGCAGCTTCAAACCTATTTTCTGGCTCCATTGAGATGAGGAGAATTCCAGTTAAACCTGTTGTAATGCATGCTAGCCAAAACCAAAGCTTCCATCACTGGCACCATTTGAAAGTGGTAAAAGGGAAATGCCCATCATGTATTTTAAAAGAATTAGTGAGAGTATGTTTAATAAAATAAACCTATAGATAAGAATAAATCAGATCCTGGGAAATTAGTGCATTCTTACCTTATCTATAGTTTTCAGAATTACTGCATAGTTGTTGAAAAAAATTGTATATGTTTGAAAATGCTGGCCCAACTTAATGAATATGTCTCCTACGTTTTGGGCAGGGCTCCATTCATTAAACCTTCGTGTTAACTCAGCTAAAAAACACCTGTATTTGGAACAGACATAGAAGGGTGTTTCTATCTTTCTATCTGGTTGCAGACAAGTTACAACAGCTGGTGATGACATTATGTTTCTACATCTAAGGAGTTATCTCCCTCCCAGTTTCAATGAGGCAAGACTTAAGGCTTACCTTTAATGTGTCTGTCTCTACTCTAGTAGAAAAGATCCCAGTAAGACTACATAAAACTATTAATTTGTGATATTAATTTATCACAGATAAGCTTAATATTCAGTTGGCCAACCTTAAAATATTCTGTTCCTAAAAACTGATAAATTCAGCACATACCCAAGCAGAAATCTGAAAAAGTGGTAGAATAGAATCTGTCCCTTGAAAAATAGTTGGCCCTTCTAATGGCTGCTGTTCAATGCATATTTTATTAAGAAAATCCCTGGTATCCAGTTATTGCAGCCTGCCTTATACCAAGTGATTCCATGTATCTAGAATTACTACAGGTGATTATATATTAGAGCTATCCAAATATAAACAAGAAACTCAGCTTTGTATAACGTTTAACAAATTTGATACTTTGCCTGACCCACATTTGAAAAAACACCTTTAAGCATTCAAGCAGCTACCTCTGGGAAATTTTGTTAAATCACCTGCATGAAGTTGAATGCTTGCTAATCCAGACTTGTCTGCAATAGTTGATGTTCTATCAGCCAGCAGCACCTGGCTAACCTAATCAGAGTCAGGCTTGAGTGCCAGAAAAGGAAACTATGAAATCTCAGGGCTGTAGGCTAGATTTAGAAACTGAAAAAAAAAACCATCTTGGAAAAAAACAGTGGCAAAGCACTTATCACGAATACTGTCAAGAATAATCTATCTCTCTAGCTATTTATCTATCTCATTATCAAAACTGGGAAAGCCCCTGCCAACCAATTTACAAAGAACGGAAGAGATACTTAGCTTTCTCAAATGTTCATCCTAAACATTATAATATAGTACATCACTGCTTTTCCACCCACTGTGGGGAATCCTATAATTCGAGCAGCCATTTAAATGAACAACCAAATCCAACCCCATCCTCAGTGCAGAAATCCAAATTAAACTATCACTGATAGCTAGCCATTCATAGTAAAGGGGAGCTCACCATCTCCCTTACTGGTTCCAGTGTTGATCTGCTGTTGCCATTAGGAAGTTTATTCTACATTCAGATGGAATCCATTCCCCCCCCCATTCTAAGATTATAGAGATCAGACTTTGACTTTGTCTGTGTGGTCACCCGTCCAGGTATTGGAGAAGTGCTTTCAGAACCACAAAAAACCTAGTTATTGAGCTACGCAAATCGTTTGGAAAAAAATCATTTTGTGAATAACATAGATGCAAGTGAAGATTCCTGTTTGAAGTGTCAAGGCAACCCTGTCAAAAGTCAGTGGGGTTGCACTGATGGCTTGCTTTCTCAGGTTGTTTGCTTGAATGGACACATTTCTGCAGTGCTGGGATTGCTGGTAAAAGTGAGGTGCTTATTTGTGTACTGATGACCAGAGAAAGCCCAGCTGTACCAAGCTTCCCAAAGGATATGACTGCATCAGTACTACAAGAGAAATCCTTCACTTGTACCAATGTGTTTTGCACAGATTTTAGTTTCCAGTCTTCTAATTGTTCTTCTTGAACTATCCAAATTTCTCTGAATTATTCTTAAGGTGTTTCAAAATGGAGGCCCTCAGAACTGGAACCAGGGCTGGGGTTTGACTTGTACAGAAAATAGTGCCCCTATCACTTTCTTTCATTTGGACATTGACACAGTTGCTCCTGATCTGAAATGTCCAACTTTCAATCCTGCTTTTCATTGAAAACGAACACTTGGAGTCATATCCAATGTATACTCGTCTTTATGACTCTTTAACAAACCAGACTAGAAAGCAGTTAGTTAACCATACTGGAACACAGAGTTCCAGTTTGAAATCGTGGTTAAGACATTAGAAACTGAGAGATTGTAGTTCTAGTCCTGCCTGAGGCACAAAGGCAGATGGATGATCTTAGGCCATTCACTCTTAAGCCTAGAAAGAGGCAATGGCAAACCACTTCTGAAAAAACTTGCCAAGAAAATTTCTCCAGGCAGTCACCAAGAGCAAACACTGACTCAAAAGTCTGTCCGTCCATCCATCCATCCATCCAGATTAGAAAGAAATTATGTCTACAGGAAATTTATTAATCACTTCAAATTACCGGTACTATATTCCCAAACACTTGAGTATTTATTAGAGCTGGGTTGCTAGGGATTGGCTTTGTTTTATCTCTAAAACTTTTTAGTAGTGGAATGGTTCAAAAGAGTCAGTGAAATATACCTGTTTACTTGTAAAATGTTCAAGACATCAGAAAAGATGAGCTGAATACTTATATCACTTAGGATGGTCTGATGGGATGCCAGTGCTGCTTTTAATGGTTTTACATAGACATCTTTCACAATTTCCAGAATGCGGACATAGTTTCTCTCACTTAAGAGAAGTTCTCTGGCAAAGCTTTGGCGCTTCTCTATCACATCTTGAGGTTCATCTATCTAAATGTCAAAAAGAGAAACAACAATTTTTTTATTTAAAAAAGTGCTTATTTTAACTATCTAAAGCCTGATGCGGTGCATTTATATCTGATTTCTGGCTATGCAACTTAGAAGCTTCTTTTCGTATATCCATATCCAGATATATTCATATATATAAGGAGATTCAAGCATATTGCTATTACTTCAAAAACCTCTTCAGATTCAGCACTACATATGCTTACCTGGTATTAAACTTTACTGGGCTTTACTTTTGAATCAAAATGTATAGTACTGCTAGTTACTTGTTCTCATAAGTAAGACATTATACAGTTCATTCATCTCAATATGCTATTGAGATGCTATTTTCAATATGCTATTTCACATTTACTGTAGATATTTGTTTGCATGAGCTATTGAAATAAGCTAGTATTAGCACTGATGATGTTACCTAATTAGGGTAATGAAACATCTGCAAGAAAACAAGCAAACTCAGAGAGCACCAAGGACCCCTACTGAAATAACTTTGGCTTGCACAGCACCAGCTAAAATAGGCCACTTTAATCACTAAAGTTTCCATGCTGGAAATATATACATCATATATGAGTTCAATTTTATGAATTCTGAAGCAGAGAATTAGAGTGCAAATACCTTTTTAATAAAATTACATATTACCTTCCTTTCAATAGTAGGATATAAAATTATTCTAACAATACCATCTCAATAAAAAAAATTCAAGTAATGATCCATCAAAGACCTCAAATCTCATGACAAACCACTTATCTTTTACTTTGTCAAGAAAAAGGGTTTGAACAGAATAAGGACAAACAAAATTACAGGAGTAGCGAAAACCCAACACTTGATTCTTTTGTACCTTAAGTACAAGCTCTGATTCCGAAGTGCTCTCAGTCAAAAAATCCTGGTTTGCAAGTTCTTCAGTCTCACATTTCTTCATGAGGAAAGATGATAGAAATTCCAAGCGGTTTTCCTAAAGAATCATACAAATAAATGCTTAAAAGAATATGCTTATTGTTTCCTTTCACGCAGATACAGCCATTGCCACATCAACTAGTAAGAGAGGAAGTAAGATAGTGTTTCAACTATTGCCTTTCATTTTAATAAATTAGGTCCAGGCTGTATCAGAGTAAAAAGTTATGGCATGATTCTACACTTTCACGAGCTAATTCATCTTGAATAATTTCTCCCACACAAAACATAAAGAAAGGCAGTGAAAAAACACGACATTAACAAAATGGTCAAGTTGATACTTCATTGTCCCATGCTAAGAATAGTGGCTATCATGCGCAGGCAGCATCAATGCAAAAGATGTGGAAAAACATATGGCAGATCAGCTTCATTCAACTGTTTCAGAAGGCTTCCTTTTGGCCGTCTCCTTCTCTGCAATAGAATATTGGTGGCAATTTGTTCTCAAAGCAACAACAATTGAGAGCAACTGTTCTCAGGCAGACTGTAACAGGGCATTGAACTTTATAAGAGCCCAGGGATAGGAACATACATTTTGGTTGGTTGCTCAACAAAGAGAATTCTTCTTCATTAGCTAAATTAAATTAAAGCTATTTGCAGTGTGTCAAAAAATAGAACTCCTAGCATTTTTAATCACTTTCCTGCTTATCACTCCATGCATCTTAAGTCTCGGAGAAGTACAACTCTCTTCAGCTGTTGTCTAAAAATACAGCTGCGTGCAAAAAAAAAGGAAGAGATTAACATGTTCTTCTGTTTTTGTACATACAGCTGACTGTATATACAGGTGCTGCTTTGTAGCTGTGGCACTGAGGACATAAATGCCATAGTGCTGGAGGCATCACAGAATCCTATGTGAAGTCAAGACGCATCGTCTCTGTGCTCCTTTATAGCCTTCTGTGTATAATCAATTTATGAAGATAATCAATTTATGAAGAGAACTGTAAGAAACATTAGGTAGATCTGAGATTGTAGCTTCTGGTCTGATAAAATGGATGCTATAATCAGTCACTTGACAACATAGATGCTGCCCTTTCCTGTTCTGCTCACATCCCCTTAAAAGCTTTTCGGAAAAGAGACTATCAGACTAGTAAGTGAATTCACAAAGAGCTTTATCCTAAGCGCTAATAAGAACATATCTAAGCAAGAAACAGTAGTGTTAGGGGAATTACAATGGTGTGGCCCTCTTAGTGATAGTTTGTGCATAGAGCTAGGGTTTCAACTCCTGGTTTTCAGGATCACCACACGGGGAATATAACCCTGCACCCACCAAGTTGTCTTAAAATAGTACAATGATGCCAATGGAAGGATACCAAATAAGTCCTGAAGTCAAAACTGATGCCATTGCAACTTATTTTTAATATATAGTGCTTTAAAAGTTTACACTTATCATACGTGATTTCCTCTTGAGAGTTCAACTAATCCATTAGCCAAAGTCTGGATTATTCTTTCATTGTCTTGAATGTTGGACCAATTCACAGTATTAAACATAATTTGACCTGTGTATAAAATATTGGTTACTTGTAAGATGTCACAGGGTTGCTATCTAGTCATTTCACAGTTTTGTTTAAAGGGGGACAAAAATAGGAAATCCCTTTGTAATTAAATTACTTGGATATTCTAATTACCCAGTTACTTGTGCCTGCACATATACAGATCCAGACAGAGAATTAGTTGGCAGCATCTAGTCAAATCTAGCACACAGCTAATCAGCACTGAACCTGACAAGTGTTTGAACAGAAATCAAACTCAACAATGAGATTTTATACATACTGTAAATAGAGAGCCACTTTGGTATAGTGATTAACATACCAGGCTAGGAAACAGAAAAATGAGTTTAGGTTCCACCTTAAGCATGAAGCCAGCTGGGTGACCTTGGGCCAGTCATTGTTTCTCACTCCTAAGAAAGATGCAAGGATAAAACTGCAGGGGCTTGTCCAGGCTATTGCCAGGAGTCAACATTGACTTGAAGGCATGCAAGAATGCACAAATACACAACACAAAAAAAATCCACATATATAATGTCAACCCAGGCATCTATCTTTGTAGTAAACTGAGCACCACTGCTAAGGAGAGAGCATTTGTTGTACTGACAAAAAGTCTACAATGTCCAATGGAATTCTTATTTCAGATATATATAGAAGACTACAATGAGAAAAATTTACCAATAATTTTGCCCGCCATGTTCTTTTGCAAATCAAAAAAATATGGACTCAGCTTTTTCCTGACAACATCCAGTGCCTCTTCCAGCAACTCAGTGAATCTGAGCCATATTTGCAGTTTTACTTCAGTGAGGTACAGCAACGGAGGAGAGCTTTCTTTCTGATTTCCCAGCCATTCACTGAAAACTGTAATAACACAAAAGTCATTTCCCTCTCCATGGACTATTTCTTATGTTCCAGTCTCTCCCCCCCCCCCCCAAAAAAACAGAATTAGCTAAGATTTGGGGAGAATCAATATGCTATCAAATAAGAAACTGCTGATTTTGTTTTCTGTATTAAAAACCCCTGGAAAACAAAGCAATGCTGCATATAAATGATATAGCAGGAACATGGTAGCTCATGAGGTTAGATTAGAATACTGAGCTGATGTTCGGCAGCCTCACGTTCAAGACCATTGCTGCTCAGGGCAGGGTGAGCTCCTGTCACTTGCTCCAGTTCCTGCCAACCCAGCGATTTGAAAATGGGAAACTGCAAGTAAATAAATGGATACCACTTTGTGGACAACATCCCGTGGACACATAAGGGCAATTATGATGTCACTGGCAAATCCATTTGCCACGGAAGCACTTGGGTATTTTCGACATGGAAGTATTAGTATTCATGATGTAGTTAAATTTGTTTCTCTTTCTTCCAGTTTCCCGTGTTCAAAACCTATTGCTTGGACTTCTTGCAATTTAATAACATGTGGAACAATACATGCATCTTACACACAAAATTGTTTTAAATGACATCTTATAGTTCATCCAGCAATTTCAATTGTCCTCTTAGTATTGCTAAGAAGATCTAGAACAGGCATGTCAAACTCGCGATGTCGCGTGACGTTGCGTGATGTATTGTGACTTTTTCCCCATTGCCGGCAATGGGGTGAGCACAGTTTTTCATCATGACAAATCTGGCCCACAGGCCGGCAGTTTGACATGCCTGATCTAGAAGAACCTGCTGCTGCTTGTTTAGAGTCTTTCAGGATCCCATTACAAAATACCATTTGCATCTGTTTATTGTGCCAAGTCAGATCACTGATCCTTAAACTTGATACATCAGTTTCTGATTGGCAATTGTTCTTTGCTAGCAAATGTCATTGCTCACTTGTAATCTATTAGCAATCTCATCCATCCCCTAAAAATGTAAGCTATATACAAGTATTGATTCTGCTGAAGCTTCTGCCTGGGCCCAGCAACTTTGAGGAAAATAAGATGGGATGCAGCTGATTTAATACTGTATATGGCCAGCAGTCAAATATCTGATGTAGATCTTCCCAAATATGTAGGAATTTTCTCCACCTACTGTGCTGATAAGACCCGGTAGCTATTCCGGTAGGAGTCCTGAAGAATGCTCCAGTGAGATGAGTCAGCTGTGAAAGGATCTCTTTTCCTGCCTCTGAAAATGAGTAAAGTAATCATTTAAAGCGTAGCATGCATTTGAGGATAAGATGTTATTTGGAATGTTGTGGATTAAAGCTGCTCTTTTGTGAAGGAAAAATGGTTTCTTCTGTCATGTTAAATTTGGGTTTTTTAAAATTTTGTTTATATTAGGATATTGGGACCGTTTCTTGACTTTCAAATGGTATTTTGTTATACAAGTAGTCCTTGACTTACAACTGTTTGTTTCATGACCATTCACACTTACAATGGCACTGAAAAAAGTGCCTTATGATTGGTTTTCACCCTTATGATCGTAGCAGCATCCCTACAGTCACATGATCAACATTCAGATGCTTGGCAACTGGCATGTATTTATGACAGTTGCACTATCCCGGGGTCATATGATCACCATTTGTAACCTTCCCAGCTGGCTTCTGAAAGCCAGATTCACTTAACGACCGCATGATTCGCTTAACATGCTTCATTCAACTGTGGCAAAAAAGGTCATAAAATAGGGCACAATTCACATAACAACTGTCTTGCTTAGCAACATAAATTTGGGGGGTCAATTGTGGTCATAAGTCAAGGACAGCTTGTAGTTACACGGCAAGATGTGGAATGTTAAGTTTTACATATGTTGATGAAAAAATTTAGACCTCTGCTTGGCTCTTTTGCTGGTAACTGGATTGGAGACATGGTTACTTATTTGATTTGTTGTTGTTAAGAAGTAGGTTATGAGATGAAGAGTTTTATATCTGTTAGCTAAAGGAAGGTAAAGAGATTAGGGAATTGTTTATTGTCTACTTGCCCTGAAGAGGATGGGGAGTCATTTCTTAGGGAGAAGGGTTTTTTCCCCCCCTTTATACATTTATATTCTTGTGTTTTTTTTCTTTTTGTCTTTATTATCTTTTATTGTTTAATTCAAACTTTTAATAAACATTATTTGAAAAAAAATGTAGAATATAGCAATTGCAACACTAAAATAAACATCAGCCTAAGAGTAGATGAATGCAGTTGCCTGTTCCTGCTGGAGATGGGAAAACACATGCTCTGTATTGAGCAATGAATAGTCCACAAGAAATGTGGTATTACTTTTTCCCCAATTTAATTTTACTGCCTGTTTGAAAGAATAAGGCAAAGGAGATCTTTCCTTGACCCAGTTACTGTGATCTCCCAACATCGCTACCCCTTCTGGAATAGATTCACAATGAGGTGTTATGGCCATTATAAAAAAAACAACCCACTCAGAATAATGTTTCTAATCAGTATGAGTCTTTTGCTTTCTCTTTGCTCCTCATATTTTATTACCCTTTTGTGCTATTTCTGTTGACTGAGCCTGAACCACATAATTCTGTGCAATATGTACAATACTGTGATAACAATACTATGTGGAGGTGGAAATCTCTATAATGGCCTGCAAATAATATTTTATTATTTCACAGGGTGGTAAAGACTCTTCACAGGACATCCTATAAATAGGTAGAGGAGAAAGCTAGAGCATAAGAGAAAATTGGATTTCTGGATGTTTTTATCCATCAGAGAAGACTTCTTTCTTTTTTAATTTGAAAGCGAAAAGACACACAAACAATATTTTAGTCTTTGTTCTGTGAACCAACTCTTAGGATCTTTGCCTCTTGAAGACCAATTCTGATACAGCTGAGGATAACCCAAATGTTTGCTAGGTGAAGCTAAATTAAATGAAGTTATATTCAGGAGTATTGGGGGAGGGGGGAGTTGGAGATCCCAAAACAATCATACTCACATACATGCACACACACACACACACACAGTCTTGGGACTTCAATCACATGGTTACAGCCAACATATTGACTTTTTGATCTATGTATGCCTCTGGTTACGCTTGTACTGTGGAAATGACTGGAAAGCATGAGTAAGACGTGATAACGCCCACTTTCTGGCTAATATCTAAAAGGCACAACCCAAAAGAAAAGGGTTTGGGAAGGAAGAGGGAAGAAGCAAAATCATTCATAGTTTGTGGCCAGCAATTAACCAGTGCATAACATATGGTAGCTCCTTTGAAGCCCAAACAAATCAAAGGAGTTTCCTGTTTGATTAGATCTATTGTAAACAAAGAGAAAGATGCCAACTTTTCAGGGTGGCAAGTTGGACTGACCTGAAGCTGCCAGAGGAACAAAGAGGTCTATGCTTCCCTCTTCTTCTGGAGACATAATGCAACTTTTTAAGCGCTTCCAAAACTCTCTCACCTCAGGTTTAAGAAGATTTTGGGTGTTGACTGTGTAACCTAAATAAAATTAAGCAAACGATGCTTTTAAGGTGAATGGACAATATTCAGGGTTCCAGCTGTCTTGAACTGCAGAAAGATTCTCCTAATTATACCTCACCAGAAGTATTGATTGGTTCAATTTTTTTTTCTAGAAGAGGCATATAAGTAACATGCCAGACTCTGATTTTCCTACCTTTACTCTTGAGATGCACAAACTCCTATGATTTAATTTTGTTGTAAGAAGTAAGATTGAAACAATGTCATCCTGGCATTATTGAGTTGGAGCCCATCTCTTAACTTTAGAGCCACAATAATCTTTGCCTTGTATAGGAAATGTGGAAGAATTGTCCTCTTTCCCTCTTCCTGCTCCTTTTTGTATATATTTTTAGATTCCAATCAAACTGAGGGAGGAACCAGCAAAACCTTTCTTCCTTTGCAATTTGCCATCTGCATTGATGATGATATATATAAAGATTATCCTAGAGCAGGGGTGTCAAACTCAATTTCATTGAGGGCCGCATCAGCATTGCGGTTGCCCTCAGGGGCCAGGTGGGTGTGGCCAGGGTGAGCATGGCCTACTGGGTGGGTGTGGATGGAGTGGGTGTGGCCTACTGGGTGGGCATGGCCAGCTCTACATCGTTCGCATCAAGGGTGCCTGTGGGGGCCTGGGCAGGAGTGGGACAGATCTGAGGGTCTCTGGCAGAAGGGGGTGGGACCGAGACAAGCGCCAAGGCATGGTCCATTTCTTCATTCCTCACAAAAGGTGACACCTCCCCAGCATGAACCCAGGGGTGGGGCCGACACAGCAGGGGCTGGTTCCTCACTTTTTCTGGACGGCCTTGTGAAGCTAAGACTGAATGCGTTTCAGCAAAGATGGCCACACAAAATTGTACATTGAATATATTTGCTGGTTTCTGCAGGTTTTTTTTTGTTGTTGCTGTTGGTAATTTAAAAAAACCTTTTAACAATAATATTTCATATAGTTATCTTTTTTCTGGAAGAGGTTATTTTCCATAATCAGCTAGAAAATAGATAAACCAATATAACTTGCAATATAACTCAGAATCTAGGAAATTCACTTCCACATATTTCAACTCTTCGGTGTAATATTTCAGTATGAAAGATTGTGCCAGCTATTCAAGTTTCTTATTATTTTATCTTAACTTTACCTTGAAGCAAGTTAATCTCTCTGGAATCTCCATCACTAATTATCCCAATACTCTTTGCTATTTGGCCATCCAAGGCCTTTTCTACCGAATGAATGAGGCTTTCCAGTGTGGTCCCAGTATGCTCATACACTACCAGAACCACACCATGCTTAACACTATCCACAACCATCTGAAATAAAATTGAAAGAAAACAACAAGTAAGAACATAGTTTTCAAATTAAAAGCAAATGTGTTTAGTACAGTGAATGAATTCTATTAGTCTAAAGACATTCTTGTACTGTTATATATTTGAAAGTTCTTGTTATTAGATAGGATTCATTTCTATGACTAGAAAAGAAAAATATTAAAATTATATTCACAAAATGAATTACTCATAGAAATGCAGGGTTGAAAACAAAGCTGGAATCATCAAGTCCAATCTGCTGAGATTGGTTCCACTATTAAAGTACTCTTACTCTCAGGATATTTTCCTTTTCTATATTCTGCCTTCCTATAAATTAATTTATCTGTGATCCATATACTTTGCATAAAAGGTTTATTTTATTTATCGGTTGGTTGATTTTTATGGCAGTTCTAGGTCACACTATATCCAGCAGATTAGTTAAAACAACCAGTACAACAAGACTGCTACAAAAACCATAAAAATACTCATCATGGTATCCTTATTCAGTTAGGATAAGGACTGATGGAATAAGACTGTTTTCACTTGCTTACAATGTCACATGTAGCTCAATGGACAGATATTTATAAACTAGGTTATTGCTAAGAGGTCCTACCACCATGTCGAACTTTTACTTCACAAAGAGATGAAGATCTCTAAGTAGACTCTCCATGATCAAATCAGGTGGGCAGATTCCACTCCACCAAGATATCACCCAATATAGCAAGTTGCTATGCCTTTTAGGACTTTATAGATAATGACCAAGGCTAACAGTTGAGCCAAGTAGCCTACTGATAACCAATACAATGACTTCAACAGTTGTATTTTTCTGTACAAGACTGATTTTGCCAACATTCTAGTTGCTGATGTTGTACCACCACTAAGTCATATTAACAATTTTCTAATTGCCAAACTAGGAAAAAAAGCAAGACTATTGTCTTGGATATAGTCTAATAACTATGCTTTGTTATATCTACTTTTCAAAGCTACTTGCACTTCTGATGCTTAGGTAAGTACTAAAAGAATTCAAAGAATACCCTTCCCACACACAGAGAGAGTAAACCACGTATCCCTGTTCATGCTAAGCCACAACTGCAATTAGCCAACAAAAATCTATTATAAACTCTGGTTTACTCTCCTAAACTATTTTTAAATTCAATATTGTAATAAAATAAACCACATACAAATATGGAAGAGTGGAAACAAACCCTACCATTACATGTATATGCACAGTTTAAATAACATACTTCCTGTTTTAGATGGCATCTTTCAAAGTTTATTAATTTGACACTAGATGGTCTTTCTTCACTATTTGCTTATGCATTAGAAGAATGCCCAACACAAAAATGAGTCAGAAGGCTCTATCAATCAGCAAACCAACTTTAACATACAGTACTTATTCAGCTTAAGACTAGCCTTTAAACTCTTCAGCACAAGGCAAATATTTGATGGAAAAGGCTACGGAGAACTAGATTTCTTTCTGCTTTTCACTCTCCCCATTTTTAGCTCATACATTAAATGAATTGTGAAATATATTTTCATTTTGTTTGAGTCCTTGTGTTTTGTCATATTTCACCTAGCAAATTTTCTGTTGTTTGATTGGTTTATTTATTTATTTATTTATTTTATTAATAAAATTTATATGCCACCCAATCCCTAGGGACTCAGGGCGGCATACAAAATTAAAACAATAAATATAACAATAAAAATGAGTACATTCACACAGCATGTCCCAATCGTATCCTGGCCCCCCCGGGGACATCAACCCCAGGCCTGCCAGAACAGGAGAGTTTTAATAGCTTTCTTGAAGGCCGGCAAGATGGGAGTAGTTCGAATCTCGGGGGGAAGTTGATTCCACCACGTCAGAGCCACCACAGAAAAGGCCCTTCCCTGAGGGCCCGCCAGCCGACATTGTCTGGCCGACGGGACCTGAAGGAGGCCCAACCTGTGGGGCCTCATTGGTCTCTGGGAACTGTGCGGCAGTATGCGGTCCTGTAAGTAACCTGGTCCTAAGCCATGAAGGGCTTTAAAGGTGACAACCAACACCTTGAATTGCATCCGGAGACCCACAGGAAGCCAGTGCAGCTCGCGGAGGATAGATGACATGTGGGTGTACCTTGGTGCACCCACAATCGCTCTCGCGGCTGCATTCTGAACCAACTGCAGCCTCCGAACGCTCTTCAAGGGTAGCCCCATGTAGAGCGCATTACAGTAATCCAGTCTTGAGGTGACAAGGGCATGAGTAACCGTGAGTAGAGCCTCCTGGTCCAAATAAGGCGGCAAATGGTATACCAGGCGAACCTGGGCAAAGGTCCCCCTGGCCACAGCTGATAGATGTTGTTCCAAATTTAGTTGTGAGTCCAGGAGGACACCCAATATGGTTGGATATATTTGATGCAACTTTCCCCTTATGTGTACAAAATGGAAGACATCTCATTCAGTCCCATGGAGGAAAGCAGGAAAGACGGATTGCATGAAGTTTTACCTCGTATGCAGGCACGTGGGAAGATATCAAGACCAGGTGTGGATGGAGCGAATACTTCCCATTGGGGTATCCTTGGGAAATAGGCTGACGAAATCTGTGAGACAAGGTAAGACAAGAACTGCTACAGATAATGTTCCTTCTGCACAAATAAAAAGTTAATATTACATATGAAGTTTTATTATTATGATAATCACAGTCAACAGTGGCAAACCCGTGCGAGCTCTGGATTTATGGACTTAATATCTCTAGAAGATAGGCTTAAGATACAGAAGGATCTTGACAGACTTCAACCTTGGGCGCTATCTAACAAAATGAAATTCAAAGGTGAAAAAACTAAGGTTCTATATTTAGGCAAGAAAAATCAAATGTACAGGTATAGTATAATATAGGTGGTACCTTGCTCAATAGTAGCAACTGTGAGAGGGATCTCGGAGTCCTAATGGACAATCACTTAAATATGAGCCAGCAATGTGCTGCAGCTGCCAAAAAAGCCAACACAGTGCTGGGCTGCATTAACAGAGGGATAGAATCAAGATCACGTGAAGTATTAATACCACTTTACAATGCTTTGGTAATGCCACACTTGGAATACTGCATCCAGTTTTGGTCACCACAATGTAAAAAAGATGTTGAGACTCTAGAAAGAGTATAGAGAAGAGCAACAAAGATGATTAGAGGACTGGAGGCTAAAACATATAAGGAACGGTTGCTGGAATTGGGTATGTCTAGTTTAATGAAGGACGAGGGGGGACATGATAGCAGTGTTCCAATATCTCAGGAGTTGCCACAAAGAAGAGGGAGTCAAGCTATTCTCCAAAGCACCTGAAAGCAAGACAAGAAGCAATGGATGGAAACTAACCAAAGAGAGAAGCAACCTCGAACTAAGGAGAAATTTCCTGACAGTCAGAACAATTAATCAATGCAACAAACTGCCTCCAGAAGCTGTGAGTGTTCCAACACTGGAAGTTTTTAAGAAGAGACTGGACAGCAATTTGTCTGAAATGGTATAGGGTTTCTTGCCTGAGCAGGGGCTTGGACTAGATGACCTCCAAGGTTCCTTCCAACTATTATTATTATTATTATTATTATTATTATTATTATTATTATTATTATTATTATTATTATTATTATTGACAGAGGACATCAATCCATGGTACAGCCAGGCAGAGATAGAAAAATATCTGCCCAACACTCTAAAGATCCTCTTGCCAATCTGAATGGATAATACTGGATCAGATGAACCAATTACTGGGTCTCCTCATTCATTCTGGGGCAGGTTTTTAGATTCTGCATGCAGCTGCAGCAGCAACAACAGCAGCAGTTCTCTGCACAACAGAACAGGAGACCTAGACTTGTAAACACAAGGTTGGACAGACAGGCAACACATCTCCTCTTGTCCTGAAGTTGCAACTAGATAAGGATCTCCCTGCTTAAAAAACAAAACACAAATATGGAACATCCAAACTTCATTTGTTTGAGATGAGCAGAAATAGAAATTGAATGAATAAATGAATAAATGAAACAAATAAACGAACAAACAAATAACAAACTTTGATCAATCTTATTTCACACTTAACTTTTTCAAACAGTCTTTGCTAAAAACAACAGCACAAACAAGTCATCATGCTTGCTGAATGATCTCATTATTTCCTGGTGATATTATGGTTCTCCCCTGAATTTCATTAGGTGGAAAGTTCTACCTGTTTAGCAGCAAATCTGTCAACTAAGATTCCAAAGCCACTCCCCTAATATTTCAGAGGCTGCTTTTTTTTTTTTTTTAATTAGCAGAGATAAAAGTGGTGCACTCAGCTTCCAAAGGTCATCCTGGGGCTATATCCAGATTGAAGTCTCCCTCTAATATTACACCAGCAGATTTCCTCTCCTGCAACAGGATTTCCTCTGGTGTGTGTGAAAGCAACATATTTGTTCAGGAAGCTTCCCCAAACTCCCAGAACAGATCTGAGGAAAATGCAACAAGTCTTTCTGTTCCACTGGCAGGCAGAAACAGACTAGATAGTATGCAGTGCATTATCAATCCTTCCTTTGCTGAATCTCAAAAACAGTGCTCAGAAAGGAATACCACTCTATTTCCTGCAACAGCAAAGTTTCCCTTGGTCACCAAGCTACACCACTGGAAACAGAAATTCTAAGGCAAATGTTTTAAATCGAACTGTATACTCATTTTCTCAACCTTGGCAACTTTAAGATGTGTGGACTGCAACTCACAGAATTCCCCCACCATCCATGCTGCATATAAATCTCTGTAGCGCCCATAGACAAAAAATATCCCCAGAGACATTTCTTGGCTATTTTTGGCAGAACAGATTAGCTGTGGCACAGTGAACAGAGGTCCTACCATGTCCCCATCGCAAGGCAGTTAATAAGCAAGCACTTTTCACTCTCAAACTGGATATTGTATGCTGTACATAATCTGCAACACAGAAATTGAATGCCACTAGAGGACGGAAAGACAAGGAACAGAGGGAAGGGGAGAGGACAAAGAGAGGAAACATGTTTTTCCTCCTTTCTCTTAGGGAGGGCACAGCTACAGACAGATATCTTCAAAGTTTACAGCTTTTAAAAAATACAGCAGGCAAGCAGATGTTGGAGAAACACCGCTACAGCCTATATATAGCTCTATTGTCAAACTTCCATGTTGCAAGGAAACTCTGCTTCTGCCCCAAGATGGGGATTTTTTTCTTAATTCAGATGGTGAACAGGATAAGACAAGGTTCCCTTCTATCTCTAGTTCTGAACCCTTATAGAAACTTTGGTTGACCATCTTCTTCTTTCCATATGCAGAAGAGACCTTAATTTGAAATGGCATTTACCTTTCTGGTAGAGATTTCCCAGAAGACAAGATGTATGGCTTCTCAGCTTCTAGTCTGAAGCCTAATGCAGATTTATTCTGTTGAGAACTCTGTTTGAAAAACAAATTATTTGTGGAAAGTACTGTTTCAATAAAAGCATTTAGAGAGAGGGATTACATGACATATTGAAGAGGAACCACAACCCCAAGGATGATAGGTGTATACTCTAGAACAGGGCTTTTCAACCAGTGGTACGGGTACCACCTATGGTACATTGGCACCTGGCTGGTGGTACGCGACCATCCTAGAAAGGTGGTAGTGGGGGAGGGGAATGAGCTGAACTGGTGGCAGCACCGCACAAGCCTGAGTGAGAGATGGCTGGAGCTGCAGGGCTGTTGGTTCAGCGGAAGTGCCAGGATCAGTGCTTCTTCGGGGCTGTCAGGGCTCAGCGGAAGCATCAGGATCAGCGCCAGGCTCCAGCAGGAGCTCGGCACTGATCCTGGCGCTTCTGCCGAGCCCAGAAGAAGCGCCGATCAGCTGGAATGTTGCAGCATCTCCAGGGTCTTGTGATTTATATTCAGATGCTTGGCAACTGATTCATATTTATGACGGTCACAGTGTCCCAGGGTCATGTGAAGTGACCAAAACCTGCTGCAACCACCCAGCAGATGGGGGGAATAAAAACTAAACACCCCCACCCCCAGTGCCAATCCTCAACAGAAATGCTCACAACAATGGAAACCTCGGACAGGAGGAAGAGTGCTGCCGGGTGGGCAGGCAGGTGTCTTGCTCAGTTGTGGCTTGGGGGCACTTTTTTCAGTGCCATTGTAACTTCGAACAGTCACTAAGTGAACTGTTGTAAGTCGAGGACTACCTGTACTTTATCACTTTTTTCCTTTTTGGGGGGGGGGGTCATCAGGTTTTTGACATCTTGCTAGGCGACTGGTGGTACTCGGATATTGCTATATCCTAAAAGTGGTACAATGGGTGAAAAGGTTGAAAAGCCCTGCTCTAGAATAGTGCTTCCCAACCTTGGCCATTTTGAGTGTGTGGACTTCAGTTTCCATAATTCCAACAGCCTGAAGGGCCATTGATAAGAGTTCTGGCAGTTGAAGCCCATACCTTGAAAAAGGCTAAAGTTGGGAAACACTGCTATAGAAGAAGCAAGACACCTGAGTGCTAAATTCCTGCAGGAGATATAGACTACCTGCTGAAGGACGAAGAGCAAAGATGACACCATCATAGAGTCAGAGTAGGAAAAAAGGAAATCTGCCAAGGTCTAGCCTCCCAACTCAGCTCTTCAAGAAAGGTTTCTCCTGTATATATTGTTTCCCTTTCATTTTTCAGCGAGACAAAAAGAAATGGAATAAAACTATGAGCAACTGAAATCTACTTGTTGAACAAGAAAAGAAGTTTGTCCCTTGGCCTAGGGCCTTCACAGTCAAGCAATGTTCTGTGATTTGAAGGCATTCACAACTCTTAATCCCAAAGGCTGTTACAAGGATACAATTGGGAGGAGGAAAGATAATATTCTGTCATTAGCACATTGACATTCCATTTTACATTTAAGTTGCAATGGATCTTCCTGCATTTTCTTTTTAATGAATTGAACTCTGGGGATGTGCGGGTCGGGAACTGTTAATTAGCTCAGAACAAAAGAAAAGGGTAATATTTTTGATGAATACAGATCCACAGACCATTGACATTTAATTCCTCTATTGTTGGCTAAACATTTTAGACCTCTGCTACAAAGATTCAGACTGAATTATTGGAGCCACTTGAATGGCTTCTGAAGAATCAATTTGCTGCTGTTTAACCAACTAGATCTGCAACAAGACTAAAATGGAAAATGTCACACTTCATCTTGAGAATTTTAGTGGTGCCTTCTAAAATTCAGTTAAGGGCTGCCAAAATACAGAAAATGCTGTTTCTTGGATACAAAATTTCTCTAAGAAGGAAAAAAGGCACTTGATGCAAGCACAGGTAGTGTCAGCTGAAGGCATTAGGGAGTACCAGACAAGATGCCACCACACCACACCATTTTTGGTAGTTAGATTATTTATCTAGGTCAGTGTTTCTCAACCTTGGGATGGAAACACTGAGAGCTGAAGGTCACCCATGTTAAAATTGCCAGGGTTGAGCAACACTCATCTATGTTAACCTGCATAGCCAATTAAAGGAGGTAGTTGAAGAGAGTGGTTTTCCTACCATCGTTATTCAGCCGGTGGAGATTGATGGAAACACAGGGAGGGACAGCAAGATGAGATTAACAAGACCAGGGATTGGCAATGGGGACCCCAGAACCAACATTTCTTGTTTAGCTGATCCTCAGGCCCCTAAGCTCATTTCCACATATGCCTACACTGCTCTCCTTAACACATGCTTAAGCACTAAGCACTATTATGGAGCATTATTTTGGGGATGGAGACAAGTCTTAAGTAAAGCTCTGCATGCACAGACATAAAAATGTAAACATTTGAGGAGGGGGGGGAATAATACCTTCATTAATAATTCAGCTGATAATTTAGCCTGGTCATAGATAGATTGGGACAAATGTGGTTGAAATCCAGACTTGTAAAATCCTGAGCTCCGGGTTCCACTTATCCAAGGTGGACGAGCTTTGAATAATTCTTCTGAAAAATAAATCCCATTCAACTATATTATATGTTACTTTCAAAAGGTGATTATTTATGCTCCCTTTTTCATTGTCAGGTTATACTATTAATTTAAAAATCTGTTTTCATTTAGAGCCAGTTCTAGATTTTAATAAGCTGTGCAAGATTCCTAAACAGAAGAGAATTTATGTACGAATCCACAGGCCACCCACAACTAGACTAACATTTTGATCTTTATAGACATGTGGGCACACAAAAAATGCAAACTGCTCTACTAAAAAGGGCAAACCTTTCATCATATTTGTCATAGCAGAAGATTGACATGAGTTGTTCAATTTTGTCTCCCTATTTTTTTTTTTAATCATGATGCCAATAATGGGAACATGCCCTGGGGGTGCAAATAAAAGGATTTGGCCCACAAAATTCTGCCCAGGTTGGTTTTAAAAAAGAGATTACTAGGTGTCAAGGGTGCAGCTACACTCTTTGAGGGAGGTGGACAGTTCAGAAATGTGAAAAATAAATAAAGCTAAAGGGGGAACTACTGGCATCCAAAGAAAACTGGCACAGGCAAAGAATCAAATTCACAGGAGCAACAAGGGACAGAGGGGAAAGAATAACTCATTCTATAAACTGCATTCCATTTCTGCAATCATTTGATACTTCATATAGGAATCATTCATTAGAGTATTTTACATTCAAGCCCCACGGAAAATAATTACATTAATTGAGGAAGGCATCCACATACTTCAAAGAGAAGACAATATTCTTACCACTTTGCTACATTTATGAAAAGAGGTCAGCTAAACCTTTTCCATTTTTCTGTCTAACGTAATTATTTAAAAAGCTATTTATTTCAGATTTTAGTCCTTGGGGCTTGCTAGGCACTCCTGTGCATCTCATATATTCCTGAGAACTTAATGATTGCCAGCTGCTAAAGTCAAAATATGGGATCCACCCTTACTAATAACTGAACCAAAACTTACTTTTGTGTACTGCCAATCTCCCTCGAATAAATTTCCGAAAATAGTTTGCTTGCCCTCTTTCTTCTTGCTCTTCAGTTTTTGTTTTGAGATCACTGGTAGTTCTGTGGTATGCAATTCTCCTAGGAGTCAGATAATCCAGGTTGGTTGCACAAGCAATATAATAACGCTTCCAAGCGCCATATTCATTCTTTTCAGGAACATACGGAAGAAACCATCCTAACTTAAGGCATTTTGGCATCCACAGACAGTCCTTTAGTGAAGGAGGTGAAAACATGCTTTATTTTCAAAGAGAAATTATTATCACAGCTTATCAAATCAAATAAAGCATGACTTAATTGTTGATGACTAACATCAGATATGTAAGAGAAGCAGATCTATGGGAATGAGGTACACAAATACCAGCTTCCCCCTTTTCCTTGATTTGGAAGGTACATGCAATCTGTTTTATTCAAAAGCAATTTAAAGATAATTCCTTTGATTTTAACTCAGGAGCCTCATAATTTGGTTTAATTATAATGATCATAACAATGTATGGAAATAGAAGAGATCTAGAAAACAATAAATAAGATTGATTAATAGTATAAAAATAAATAAATATAGAAGGGGTTATATTTAAATTCTGCTAATCCATATGTGTGTTAATTGGTGAATGGATCTGACAGATGCCACCTGAATGTAAAATTAATTATTGCCAATTTTTGTATTGGTCTCAAGTGCACAGACATGAAGTTTTAAGTAAACTGATTTATTACTATTCATGCCTATGCACAGCAATCTACTCAATTACAGGTTAGCACTATTTTAGCGGTAGGAAAAGGGTCACCTAAATTCAAGAAGAGTTGGTCTTAGCCCATTTGTGGCTAAGTAGACTCTAGGCTGATTCCTTTTTTGACTCTGCCCCCCAGATTCTACCACTCCTTCTCCTCCTTCTCCTGACACTCTTTCTCCTACAATTGATAGTATTCCACTTTAAATTTGAATAAGGCCAATGAATTTTAATCGTTGAAAACAGGACTATTTTCCTTCCATATGGAATAAGAAAGATACCTTCTTCATCTAACGATTCAAGATTAGAAAAGAAATGGCTATAATTAAGAGACAAGTAACACAAATGGGAAACTTCACTAGAGAATGTTACAAATGTTCATGTCATTTCAAATCAATGAGCATAAGAACATGTAACTTGGCGTTTAATTGGGATGACTACAACGTGTAACCCTCAGTCTCAGTTTTGAACTTGGTGGGGCTTATTCAAAGGGTGAAGGAGGGATGAGGAGCTATGGTCTTTGAATGTTGCTGAACTGCAATTCCCAGTATCTCACCATGGGTCACATAATCTGGAACAGCTGAGAGTTGAAATTCACTTAGGTCATGGGTGTCAAACTCGCTACGTCATATGATGTGTTGTGATGTATCGCAAATTTTTTGCGTTGCCGGAGCTAGGGTGGGCGCGGCCCCCATATGATGCAACCGGCCCGCAGGCTGGCAGTTTGACACCCCTGATTTAATGGACCATGGTTCTACAACTCTAGCATGTAGCATTGGCTTATCTGAAAAAAAGGCATACGCTGATACTACCTGTTCAGTTAAAAATTTCCAGTGCCAATTGATTTGGGCTGCAGCACAAAGATCCCTCGGACTGAGAAAGGAGAATATATATAAAGATATGAAACGTGGCAGCAGAGTGGTGAAATCTATATGGCTCAGTGGGATATTTTCTACAAGCCATTTTTCAGCACACCTATGCAACAAGGAAGTAAAACACACACAAAAAGAACAACCCAAAGTAAATTATCAGATCTAGGGAAATGTTTACATTTATTGCCAGGAAAAGAAGATTATATAAATGTGAACTATGAACATTTAATGGGTAAGCCATGATTTTGAGATTCTCCCCCCTTCCCTTTGCCTCATCTATTCAGTTTTTCATGTTCACTTTCATTTTCATGTGGCAGCACCTCCTAAGGCAGGGCAACACTACTATTTTTGCCACTGTCTGTAAATTGACATGATTATAATCTACAGGTTTATAAGGAAGCTAGTGGACAGATTCAACTTTAAAAAAGGCCTGGCTTAACATTAGATATCTAGAGGCCAAGATCTTAGGCCCCAGAGGCAGATCTCTATCTGATGTACTTTTCCCATTTTGGCCCACCTTCCCCCAACGTTTTGGAAAATAGGGCTGTGTATGGGACAAATATATATTGTACATCTCCTTTAACTCTTTTGCTTCATATTTTATAAAATAAGCCTACATCTTGTCATCAATACAGAAATAATATTAAGGTGCTCGTGTCACTAGCTTCCAAGTACATATTTTATAACACCCATGAACAAAGTTGCTAGAGCCACCACTACCCCAAAGACCCATAACTAAATCACAACCCATAACTAAATCACAACCGAGGTAGTGCAGCAGTTAGAGTGCAGTACTGCAGGCCACTTTAGCTGATTGTGTTCAGCAGGTCAGCGGTTCAAATCTCACCGGCTCAAGGTTGACTCAGCCTTCCATCCTTCCGGGATAGGTAAAATGAGGACCCAGATTGTTGGGGGCAATGTAAATATATATACATTGCTTACTGGTGTACACCGCTTAGAGAGTGCTTGCACTTAAAGCGGTATATAAGTCTCATAAAAATAAAATAAAATAAATAAAAATAAAACTGTTAACTGAACAGGGAGAATTATTAAATGCCTAGTAAATAACTATATTCACAATGTTAAATTAATTTGAAATAATTTTACAGTATATTTAGTTTCCGCTTTAGCAGCAGTTACTTTTTTGAAGTCTAGATCCCAAAGGTTGAATGTGCCTTTTGGTCCACTCAATTTGTGCACCCACATTTTACAAAAATTACTACTTCTAGATTTCTGTATGGAGATCTCAATGAGCTCCAGCTGACTAGGATTGGACTCCAGAAATAGCAAACAATGTGCAGTAAATAATTCATATTATAGGAGGTGCCCTTGCATAATCTACTTTTTATTTTCACAAAGCATAGTATTAAAACAAGTGGCTCACTTACTTCAGCTGTGATTTACTGCACTTGTTCAATATCAAGAGGAGAAACTGCTTGCGTTGTTTGTCTGTCCACAAGTCAAACCAGTGGCTTATAAGTCTGATTCTTTCCTGATAAAGCTAAACAAAGCCACAAGTTTTTTTTTTAAATAAAAAAGACAGTTTGATAACATACAAGATGAGACCATTCCATGTGCAGTACTGCTAGTTTTTCATTGCAGGGTCATTTTATAATCTTATTAAAAGATGCAACTTGGGTAAGAAACTTAGACATTGGTTAACTTCAGTTTTCAACAGCCCTCAACATCGGCTGTGTTGGCCAGTGCTAATGACTTTAGCTACTACATCTGGAGGGCCACATATCCTCACATATGCTGCAAAATCAAGCTTTTGAACAAAACCATTTATTATTGGTTCCTCATATGTTTTAGCCTCCAGTCCCCTAATCATCTTTGTTGCTCTTCTCTGTACTCTTTCTAGAGTCTCAGCATCTTTTTTACATCGTGGTGACCAAAACTGGATGCAGTATTCCACGTGTGGCCTTACCAAGGCATTGTAAAGTGGTATTAATATTTCACATGATCTTGATTCTATCCCTCTGTTAATGCAGCCCAGAACTGAGTTGGCTTTTTTGGCAGCTGCAGCATACTGCATAGTTTTGGCTATCCAAATTATTTCTTAAAAAAAGCTTGAACTAGGGGAAGGAAATCTTTACAGTCTGGGGACCTCATTGGAATTTTCAAAATAAATCATGTCTACCCTCACAAATGGATGTCAATCACAGAACACTCGTTTACTTTCTACTATGCTGTTTTTTCATCATATATAGGCAGTAGCAGACCCTCTTTCAGCTGAGCTCCATCTTGATCAATTGATTGAGTTAAATTTTGAACCTGCCTATACAACTCACTGTGGCTTATGTTATAAATAAAAATAAATAAATAAAAGCAGGAAGGAAAATCATTAGGGGGGAAAACCTGAACATCCTGAAGAATACTAGATAGTCAACATTATAATTCTACAGGCAAGATAGCAGAATTTGGAGACCATCAGAGAAATGGAATAATGTTCCGACTATAGGTACTAAAGACAAAATAAGTCTGTATGGATGTCCTTATAGACAATACAGTGTAAAAAAATGGATCATTCTAATGTTTGTATAGGTTTTTCTTAGTGTTTCTTTTCTTGTACAGTATGTAAATATACAGTAAACAGTTGCAATTCTCTATATATGATGCACGAATGTTTATGCCCCAACATACCTTTTACTTATTTTTAAGTACTCCTTATGTATTTTTATAATGTATTTTTGAGTTTTATTCCTTTTTTCTTTTTTTGTTATTATTTTAAAAGCAATAAAATTATTTTTTTAAAAAACAATGTTACATCGTTGTGATTGTGGTGAGAAAAAGTTTTTGGACATGAGACTAATTTAACAGATTTTTTTTTTATGTTAGCAGCCAAAAAAAAAAAAAGAAAGGAACAAGAGCTGCATTAGGAAGCTGTATTTATTTCAGATTTATGTAAGAGTATAGAAACCACAAGTCAAATATGCATCAAAACAATCTTTGCGTACAAGTAGTAGGTTTTTGCTTCAGGCAGCCTGTAGATGAGCAAGTGCTAAAATAACAAACTTATTCTCTTGGTCGAAACCAGGAAGCAAGAAGCAGAACTCAAATCAGTTTTTATGAAGGCTTATTATGATACTCTTCAGTTATAGGCAGAACTAGATGCCACAATTTCATGGAATGTATATGCTTGCTACAACAGAGCACTTTTTTTTCTGGAAACATTTAAACAAAGTATAAAACCAGCCTGCTGTTGATGAACAAGCGAGCTATGAAAGTTTTGGAAATACTAAATTATAAAGCAAATTATTTAGCAGTTTAAATGTTAAGTGTTAACATTAACTCACCTGATTGTTAAGTGGTTTGTTTTCAATTGGTGTCCAAGAACTGAATCGTGTATGCAGGGTTTCCATTGTCTGACTCCGATTCGGACTCTGTCTCTTGTAGGGTATCCTAAGCTTTTCAAATGTCACCATGAGGTATATATATTGTATGAACTATAATTATTTAGGTAATAGTCATTCTTGTCTGCTGTTAATTCTACTGTAGACATCAACTAGATTCCTTTAGTAGCTAGAAGTGGAATAATGGTATAACTTTCATATTCAAGAGTAAATGCTGAGTTCTAAATTCAGTTAAATTCTACATCCTAATTATAAAACTCCTAAAAACAAGCCAAACATTTGGACTGTGTCTTCAGTTTCTTCAAATTATTCTAGGTCCCCTATATCATTTTTGTAATATTTATGATTATAAAATAAAAAACACATCGCATTTCATATGTATGGTATTAATGTTATGTATTATTGTTGGGGCAGAAACTAATCATCATCATCATCATCATCATCATCATCATCATCATCAATTGCAAAAGGCGGCCTTACTAGGAACTGCTTCCATTCTGCGACGATACCTGTAATACCATCAAACATCCACATCTGCCTATCCCAGATCCTGGGTAAGGACTCGATAGGTAGACAAAATGCCAAATCCAGTCTGAACATCTGGCTGACTGTGTTATGATCCATAATAATAATAATAATAATAAAGTTAGAAGGGACCTTGGAGGTCATCGAGTCCAACCCCCTGCTCAGGCAGGAACCCTACACCATTTCAGACAAATGGCTGTCCAGTCTCTTCTTAAAAACTTCCAGTGTTGGAACATTCACCACTTCTGGAGGCAGGTTGTTCCATTGTTTAATTGTTCTAACTGTCAGGAAGTTTCTCCTTAGTTCTAAGTTGCTTCTCTCCTTGATCAGTTTCCATCCTTTGCTTCTCATCCTGCCTTCAGGCGCCTTGGAGAATAGCTTGACTCCCTCTTCTTTGTGGCAACCCCTGAGATATTGGAACACTGCTATCATGTCCCCCCTTGTCCTTCTCTTTGTTAAACTAGACATACCCAATTCCAGCAACCGTTCCTTATGTTTTAGCCTCCAGTCCCCTAATCATCTTTGTTGCTCTTCTCTGTACTCTTTCTAGAGTCTCAACATCTTTTTTACATCGTGGTGACCAAAACTGGATGCAGTATTCCAAGTGTGGCCTTACTAAGGCATTGTAAAGTGGTATTAATACTTCACGTGATCTTGATTCTATCCCTCTGTTAATGCAGCCCAGCACTGTGTTGGCTTTTTTGGTAGCTGCAGCACACTGCTGGCTCATATTTAAGTGATTGTCCACCAGGACTCCGAGATCCCTCTCACAGTTACTACTATTGAGCAAGGTACCTCCTATAGTATACTATACCTGTGCATTTGTTTTTTCTTGTCTAAATGTAGAACCTTACTTTTTTCACCATTGAATTTCATTTTGTTAGATAGCACCCAGTGTTCAAGTCTGTCCAGGTCCTCCTGTATCTTAAGCCTGTCTTCTGGAGTGTTGGCTATTCCTGCCAGCTTGGTGTCATCCACAAATTTGATGAGTTCCCCATCTATCCCCTCGTCCAAATCATTGATGAAGATGTTGAAGAGCACTGGGCCTAGAACAGAGCCCTGGGGCACCCCACTATACACTTCCCTCCATGTAGATGCGGTTCCATTGAGGACCACACACTGAGTACGGCCGGTCAGCCAGCTACGAATCCATCTGGTGGTGATGCTGTCTAACCCACATTTTTCTCCATACTGAAGTCCAAGTAAATGATGGGCTAGTATTTGATTAAAATAGGGCAATACTATAAAATAGAGGCAGTTATTGTCATAGGCACCAGGATAAAAAACCCAGGAAATTAGGAGTACCAATCCTGCCTTAGATACAATGCCTGTTCTGTAACTCTAGGCCAGTCACTCTCTCAGCCCTAGGATGAAGCAATAGTAAATCACTTCCAAACATCTTGCAAGGAAAAACACAGGGACTAGTCCAGGCAGTCACCAGCAGTCAAAACTGCCTTAAAAGCACACACACAAACACACACAGAGAGCTATAAAACTTGGATTGATTTGTGTAGTCCAGCTGGGTGACTCTCGGCAGTCACTCTCTGTCAGCCTCACAGGGTTGTTGTGGGGAAAACAGGAAGGCAAAAGTGTATTGAATATGTTCACTGCCTTGAGTTATTTGTAAAAGTAGTAAAGACTGGATAAAAATAAAATAAATAAATACTGTAATCTAAGATGGTGGACCTACAACACCCATTGTCCTCCTACCAAAAAAGGCATTGTTTGTGCAAGCTGTGGGAGGGCTAAAATGTGCAGAAGGGGTTGAAGTATGCATATTGAATTGGGAATGCTACCTCATGGGCAATCTCTAGAAGCTAATAACTTTATCAGAATGAGCATATTTACACATATTTATATTGTATAAATTATCCTTCTCTACATCCTTCATTTTCAGATATTACTTGGATCCCCATCAATCCATGTTGAGCAGGACACCAGCATCAATTAATTTAGATTATTATGATTTGGCAGCTTGAGAAACTGTAGTGATATTTTTATTTTTTTAATGTAAACTGTGTACATGAGTGTTGGGACTCTTTTCATTCTTACACAAAATGTTGGGGGGAACCACTGTTTAAAACATGGGGTTAAATGCAGGAAATAAATCAGTGACTACTGTCTGTGTGTAGAAGGGGGAAAATAAAATAATAAGCTATTCGGGGTTTTTTTTTATTAAAACATACACTTTTCTTTTTCAAAAGCTCTGTTGTGGATTTTGTGGTTGCATTTGAATGCAATTAGACATGGGAATCTGAGTTAGGATAAATTCTATTAACTTCTAGAATTATACTACAAATTAAGCTTTTGTGCATCAGTCTCAGGATTCAGCATTGTGTTTTGTTCTTTTTAGTCTACGAGAATACCAACTCTGCAGTTGCCGAAACACAACACACACACTACGCACCCCGGACCCTTCAATATCCTACCACCAATTTCACACTCTTGAACAAATAAGTAATCACAGGTAGATCTACTACTTTACCTTAAGAAGTGGTGGATCTTTCCCTTCTGAGAAAAGCCAGAAGTACTGTTGGCTGAAGGTCTTCTCCACATCTCCATAGAAACCCATGTACACAATACAACATACCTTGGGCTTTCAGCCAACATTGCTGACTCAGGACCAGAGGAAAATATTCTTTGTCCACTATGAATCTATTTACAAGGGCAAAGTCACCTTGGATTTGTGGGAGCACTGTAGCACTAAGTCTATCAACCTGTGTACTTATATGACAGTATTTCTTCTGGTTCAGCTTTGATTAAAAAAAAAAGAGAGAGAGAAAGAACAAGAGAGATAAAGCTCTTCCTAAAAAGGGAGGTCCATTAAAAAAAAAACTCCAAACTTTCATACATTGTTGTTGGCAATTCAAAAATGACATAAAAGGGTGATGTAGACTTTTAGGATTTCCCTGCTATTTATTCATCATATTTATATGGACATCCATCTCACAAAATATCACTCTAGTTGGCATACAGTAAAAAACTATAAAATTGTACTATGAAAGCAAATAATTAAAAAGTATTATAAAATAGTACTATGAAAGCAATAATATTAAAATTAATGTTATGATTACAAGCCAAGGAGCAACAAATATTAACAACAATGAAACTACCTCAGCAACTCCCCTTTCTTTTAAGATCCCCAAGCCTTTTGGCACAATCAAGTTTTGAAGGACTTATAAAAATAGGGATGGAGCCAAATGTAACAGCCACTTTAACTTACTATGCTCGCTCTTCTTCCTTGCTAAAAAAAAACCCAGAAGCAAACATCTGCAAATTCCTTCCATTTTTTCCTTTTCAAACAATAGCAACTTGGATTGAAAAAGCCTCTTGAATTAGTGGAAACCTGCTAAGTAGAATTGAGACTTCTCCAAATAATAAACTGTGAACATATGAGTTCTTGTATTCTGTAGTAATATAAGCTATACTACACAGGCAACCAAATCAGTGTCTACAGAAAAAGGTATGAAAAAGCAGGAAGAAGTGCTTAGGAAGAGCTGTTCTTCTAGTGAGTTTAATGTTATTTGTAACTTCTAAGCAAGGCTACTCCGATTTTTCCCCTTTCCTATCCAGCTACTCCCCCCTTCCCATCTTATTTCAGCTTCTCTTTCTCCTTCGCAGTGCATCTATCCTTTTTGTTGTTGTTCCAATTCCATCCTGTTCTTTTGGTCCCCTATGCTAAAAAGTAATTCCACGTGTGCTTTAAGTGGGGAAGCTGTGTTCTATCCAGGATTTTTGGTTTGTGTGTGTGTGTAGTTTATCAACTCTACTTAGCAGTTGAAATCATTTAAATATATAGCATACTATATATCACAAATGCAATCCTATATATTTCTTTCCAGAAAATCTCCTGATTTTTAGGATGAACAGAAAGGTTTTATAGAGATATAAAAGGTAGGGAGAAAGCAATCTTAAGAGTCACCTTGACTACTTCAGTTAGATTTAATGTATTCCTTGTCTTACCTGGACATCAGCTTCCTCTATTAATTGACCACATCATCTATTAAGATGTGGCACACTTGTCACGGAGCCACCATAACATGAAGAGGTTTCACATCTGTAGTGGCGATTTCCATGAATATCAAGTATGGGAATAGAAATCCATATTGTTACTAATTTTAACACATGAAACTGCAATACAAAGTAGGGACTCAAAACAATTTTCTAGAAAATTGAAACAACTTACCACTGAAGTAACACCTCAGAAACAATTAAAACCTGCCAATACTTATACTAGTGAGAATTACTGTGGTCCCCATTTATATGGAAGGGACCAGATCAGTAAGGCTCAGCAGAAAAAAGGTGTTATTACGCTGAGAATCAAGCTACGATGCTAATCAGTCATCAATATAATGATCTCCGTATGAAACCACTCACTTTCACATTTTAATTTCTTGTTTGTCAATCATCTGAAAATAATAAGACCATACAGATATAGAAGGTTAATTACCTGAAACTAGAAGTGGAAAATTTGAACACCACACCCTCACACTTTCATTACTTAAAATAAATATATATATACATACAACAGAGACCAACGTGGAATCCTTGGTGCCCTCCAAGCTTGGTTGTGTGCTTACAGATGTCTGAGACTGTTTTCTCACTCAAGGTTATTAAATGGGTGAGATCAATGTACAACTGCAAACTCATTCTTTCTAATAACAAGGTCTCCCAAGTGATAAATGAAATGTAAAGCTGTAATGAAAATGTAGTGCAATTCCTCCCTTGCTCCGAGGGCTGAGTTAGGCGCAGGATATGAGCCCATCTTCAGCCATTTCTGCTCATCCAACTTAGCCGCCCAAAGTAGATATGCTTCAGGTTCCCAGAGGCAGTTATTTAATGGAACCTAGACTCCATGCCTTCACTGTTGCAGCATCTGCTCTTTGGGATGAGCATCTTCCCCACCCCTGATGTGCAGGCACCCTGATCCTACTACTCTTTTGTAAAGCTGAGAAAAGATGCTTTTCTCTTGTGTTTTGGGCCAAGATGGTAACTGAACCCACTTGATTATGAGAAGGAGTGTTTATTTGAGCCATGAGGGCATAGTGGTTAGAAAGCAGTATTCCAAGCTAATTCTGCTGACTGCCAGGAGTTCTATTCTCACCAGTTCAAGGTTGTCTCAGCTTTCCATCTTTCCTTGGTTGGTAAAATGAGGACCCAGACTGTTGGGGGCAATACGTTGATTCTGTAAACCGCTTAGAGAGGGCTGTAAAGCATTATAAAGCAGTATAGAAGTCTAAGTACGATTGCTATTATTTTCAGCCTTGATTATCTATGTACTGGTGTAGTTTATTATGTTGGTTTCATATTTATTGGGCATTTACTTGTATCTGTGGCCCAGAGTAATAAATTATGAATGTGGCAGCTTTATAAATTCAATAACACATAAAAACACTCAATGGTAACATAAATTCTATAGAAAACAGAAATCTTTAAAATTATTTTATTGCTAAAATAAATTAAACATTCATTTAATGGCATCACTGAGCATGTGCTGATTGTCTACATTGTGGAAAAGGAAGCAGGCACACCATAGTTCATTATTAACTTAATCAATACTGATTTTCTTTTCCATTTTAGAAATGTTCTTTCAAGTTTCCCCACATTTCACAGAGGATAAGGCAACGATACAAAGCATAGCAGCAAAACATGGCCATACTGTACCCTAAGCTTCAAGCCTGACAAGGCTACAACAATGCACGTCTGCTAAGAGGAGTATGTGCACATATTAATTATTTTCAACATGTTGTTTCAGAAGCAAGGAACAGTCTGCTGGAAATTAAATACAAGAACTTGGATTCCCCCATACAAGCAAGAAAATGGCACATTTAGCTTGTGCTGGTTTTCGGAAGATCTTGAACATCTGCTAAGTGAAGTTTCTGTCTGAAGCAAGGAGTCAAGGAATAGCATTTGATGAGTCTGAGCTAAAGGTAAAACCTCTTATGCTCTTCTAGGATTCCATGCATTTCAGGAGAAGCAAGTTTTGAGTTAATGTCTGGAGAGGTTTTTAAGAGGCTGCAGGATACATAGAACTTGTCTTTTCATTTATTCTGAAAAAGGACCCTGAGTAGCAGGTGAGCATGAGAAAAATGGACAAGTTACATTTCACATAAAACATGCAACGTGGCATTGTAGTACTACTTCACTAAAATTTAAATCACAGCCCTAGACAGAAGTAGTATTTAAAAAAGTATGTAAGTGAAGCATTTAAAAAAATAAATGGCTTCTTTCTCTGTGATAATCCCAGAAGTTCTCCTCTAAATACTGCAATTCTCAAGTTGCCGATTTATTTATTTCACTTACACCTGCCTTTTCCCTGGGAGCTCACAGTGGCAGACGTGGAAGCCTTTTCACCTTTTATTTTATTTCTTTCTCACAAAAGAAAACGAATGAGGTAGATTGAGTTGAGAGCAAAAGTCGCCCAAAAACACTCAGGGAGTTACAGTGGTAGAAGATGGACCTGAGCCTGAGATTCCCTGGATTTAGTTCAGCATCTTAACTACCACACTGAGTTGCTACTAGGCTATATCAAATGGGGGTTTGGAGGGTAAAACTGGGCACATTATAGCCCCAGCTCGTACTATCTTTAACATTTTTTAAAATAATGCAAAATCAACATTATGTTCCTTAATTAAATTTCACACTGGGTATTAGGATTGGGTCTTCACAGCCTTGGTGCAATATTCTGTCTTATCCTTTCACTATTATTATCTTTACTACCTTTATTATTATCTTGAGCCGTGGTGGCACAGTGGTTAGAAAGAATATTGAGGGCTAGTTGTGCCGCCTGCCAGCAGTTCGATTCTCACTGGCTCAAGGTTGACTCAGTCTTCCATTCTTCCAAGATAGGTAAAATGAAGACCCAAGTTGTAGGGGGCAATATGCTGACTCTGTAAACCGCTTAGAGCAGTGGTTCTCAACCTGTGGGTCGGGACCCCATTTGGGGTCGAACGACCATTTCACAGGGGTCGCCAAACAACGCAGTCTGCCAATTTTTTCCCCTTTTCCTTAGCTGTGCTACTCCCTTTTATTCTGTTGGCTTTTGAAAGCCAATAGGAATTGTCCAGGCTGTCTCTGCCCTGCTGAGCCCGCCAAAAGTCCCATTCTGCAAACGGTGCTGCACCAGTTGAGTAGTCCTCGACTTACGACCGGTTGGGGGTCGCGGCATTAAAAAGGTTGAGAACCACTGGCTTAGAGAGTGCTCTAAAGCACTATGAAGTGGTGTATAAGTGCTCTTGCTATTAGAAACAATAGGAGTAAGGCAATTAAGTTGGGGATGGTAGGCATTAGGAAAAATGATATGAAGTAAGCATATCATCTTTTTTAAAAATCTACATAGTAACAGACACACAGAAGAGAGAGCTCACCCCAAATTATAGTTTATTAAGCCACGTGGAGAAAAGTATTACTGTGCAAAAAAAATGAAACTTCCCACTATTATTCAGGTCTATATTAAGAAGAGTTTTGTGAGAAACACATGAAATCAAATTATAGCCCAAACATGCAGTAAATCACAGTTTCTTATCAAACTCTTAAGTTAGTTCATATTTGATACAACCAATTTTCATTCCAAGCCACTAAGGAAATATTGCTCTGTTCAAAAATTGAGTAGAAGGCAAAGTAACCAGGTAAAGTTGTAGATGTACAAAGACAGGGAAGTGAAAAGAAATGGAAATGGAAGGAAGTGACTTGCATGCTATTTAAAATAACTTATAAATCATGAAGAAATGTTAAATGTTTCTGGATTATAAGCTTAAAAAGATAAAACAGATCAAACTGTTCTTAGATTGAGGTGCAGTCGCATCGCATGCACTGAATTTTACCCTTTGTATAAAATGAGCTATTACATTTAGACAGCTATTTGGTCAAGACTGGACATTTCACAAAAAGGATACATAGAAGAATTCAGTTCTTCCAGCTACAGTAGAAGGAAATATAAAAAATTGCACTTAATATATTAATTGTCCAGATAATTTATCAGTAAGGCTTAATTGCATTTATAAAAGAGACTGAGATCTATTGGAACCCCAACTGGGAAAGAACTGGATGTCAATTTCTCACAGCAATGTCCCACAATATTCTGCAGTGTTTCTAAACTAGTGGTGCTCAACCTTTCTAATGCCGCGACCCCATAATACAATTCCCCATGTTGTGGTGACCCCCAATCACTTATACATCATCGGGTACCAGGGGCGTGGCCAAAGAAAAGGGGGAAAAATGGTCGTTCGACCCCACATGGGGTCCCCACCCACAGGTTGAGAACCACTGTTCTAAACTCTCCAGAACAGCTTTTCATCAATGATAGAAAAATAAGCTGAATTTGCTTTTTCTGCTTGAGACTTCTACTTTGGAAACAACAGTGGACCACCAATTTAATATTTTTTATTATTCAAATATTTGTGACAGCACTAAACTAATCTTACAATCCACATTAGATTCAACTTTCATCCTTTACCAAATTTCCAAATGCAAATGTTAATGGTACCACAAAGGCAGAATGCAAAACAAATATTTGAAGCCTGTCAATACCTCTTTTGTTGCTTCCAGAGATTGTAATGCTGAAATTTATGAAAATTTAATGGGAAGGGTTAGGAGACAAAGGACAAAGGAATGATAACTTCCTTTTTAAATGTATTTTTCTGTTTTAAAAAAAGAAAGGCTGCAGTGTTTTCTCTTTATCAATAGAGGGTAGTATAATATTGGGAAAATGTCTCATTGTCAGGGCACACTCACTTATGAAGGAAAAGGTTACAGTTTGAACAATGTAATTTTGTTATTATGCAAACCCTACAGAAATAAGAAAGCCATATATTTTTATAGGATTAAAAAAACAGAACTGAATTCGGGAATTTTTGCATTCCTGCTATCAAGTAGGAGTGTGCAAAATACTTCATTTTGGACAATTCTGAACATAAAATTTCACAAAAGTACAGGGTTGAATGAAAGGCAGGATGTTTTGAATACTGTGAGACAGTTTTGCTGTTAAAATGGGTCACTCTTTAAAATTTGGTGCTCAAAATTGTTTGAAACAAACAGAAGTGAAGAAGCTTCTTGGGTAAGAAGCAAAACGTCTTCAAGGAAAAACAAGGCCCCGTTGCCTTTTGAAAAAGCACCTTTGGGGCATTTGAAACCAACCTTTTGCAAAATTCTATTATAAACTTCTTGTGCCCTGTTTATACTTACATCTGACAACAATCTATCCAGATTAGAGTCACTAGTTAGTTTTCTTTTATCTTCAGGGAGTTCTTCCAACTCTCCATAAAGTTCCAAGTTCAAGCGGGCCAACTTCTCTTGCATTTCTCTTACATGCTCCATTTGCTCAATAGAACATTCATTTCCTGAAGTAAACAAAGGTATAAAAATGCATTGTCAAAGATTTGATAATAATTAAAAGTATTAACTTTCCATAATGCTAACAGACAGATCAGAACTGCTACAGGAGGCTTAAGAAAATGATCAAAGTGCAACGTCCTAGCAGTGTTTTACTCTTCAGAACTGCAGGGCAACATTACCTCACAAAACAGCTTCAAAAGAGTACTTTACTTGAAACAGCATAGAAGCAATGCTCCCCTTTGAAGATCTGATAACTCCATAATTTAGCTCCTCTTCACAGTCATTCTCTCTGAACCTGTCCTTCCATAAATCTTGCAGGTGGTTTTCTGGTTTCTTTAGGCGATCGCAAGCTAAAGATGTGGCATCTCTGGAGATTTTGAAGCTACACATCATTTTTAAAAAGTGGTTTTGTGGGGTGATGAATAAATATGATTTATTGGGTTTGCCTCACTACATCAAGAAGGCTCTTGTCAGTTTACCCTTTCCATATATATAGTACCATAAAACATTCACAATAAAAGAGAAAGAAAAATGACAGTCAACCAACCAACCCTAAGGGAAGTTTATGACGTCAACTCAAATCTCAAAAGCTCTGTAAAGCTCCACTTTAACAGCTTACAGAAAATCCGAAGTGTGGGGGGGGGGGTTTGACATAATTTCCAGGAAAAGGCTCTTCCAGAATGCAGGCATACCAAAGGACAAGCAAGCTGTGAGTCACCAACCCTGTTAACTTTGCAGATATGAGTGACCACCAGCAGGTTCGACTGTGACACATGGGTCAAGACTAGTTAGAGAAGGTAATCCTGAAAGCACCTTCACGCTAAGCAATGTAAGGCTTTAAAAGTTAAAAACAGCATTTGAATTGCACTTAGAAACCAACAGGAGTCATTGTAGGGCCCAGAGCACCGGTGTCACGTGTTCATGTCAGCATGTAACAGCTAGCACCTGGGCTGCCACACTGACAAGACCAACAGAAGCCTCCAAGTGATCTTCAGAGGCAGTCCCATCTAGAGCGGTGCAGCAGTACAATCCACTGGTGGCAAAGTCATACAAAACTTTTTTACTCCCTTAGCGATATAGGTTCATTTTGCTATTTTCAGAAATACATTGTAATCTGCATTACTTTACTAATACATCAAGTTTGGTATGTTCATTAAATGGGAAAGCATACTTTAATCCATTGCTTCCAAAATGTTTTCCTTCGCTTATCAGAAAGAGTCCCTTTTATCCATTTAGGTAAAACACTTCAATTTCAATGTCCCTGTGATGATTCAGTAATAGATTTGTGTGGCATTATCCAAAGAGCTTGAATAATTTATCCAAGTTTGAGAAGCACTTTAGTAACATAGTAATTTTATTTCTGGGTCTTTCTTCTATCCTTTGAGGCTTATTTAAGGCTTTAAACAAAAAGTCAGCAGCAGACTTTTCCACAAGCAAATCAAGCACTGCCTTCCTTGTTCATGGCCACCTAGGAACAGAAAAGTATCTAGTGTTGCCTTTGAGAATTGTACTGCATTGCTTGTCCTCTACATACAGGAATTGAATATTCTGTTGCCCTAGATAAAAGCCTACTTATTACAAGTAAACAGAAAGTAGGATTGTGAACAAAGGCAAAATAATAATAATAATAATGCTTTGGACAATGCAAGTATGCTTACAGAACAGCTCTCTGCAACTCTTTAAAGCAGGGATATCTTTTCCTAGGGTCAAATACCTCCCTCCAGTTTCAGCGTTATTCCAGAAAAACACATTTGATTTTCTGAGTCGCAAGAGGGTCTACAAGGGTCTAAACACATTGCTTAGCCATAACCGGAGACATTTGGTAAAACTAAAACAACAGCTTTTTGTCACATTGTGTTCTTTATTCTAAAAAAAACCATTTCACTGGAATTATTTTATTTCTTCCAATTTGTTTCAGCTTTCCCAATTTTTAGGGGAAAAAAATCAAAGATAGAAAATAATGTAAAGATTCAAATATCTAGCTATAATTCATCTCTGATGAGCAAGACTCATTCTATTTTCCCCATGCCTGAATAAGTAGCAAATAAAATTTGTTTCATTTGGAGGATAAAGTAATTTATTTTATTTATCAAAATTTGCTGCCCATCTTGTGGCTAATTGAAGTATTTATTATGATCACTTACACAGCTAACGAGAATGTAGGCTTGTGAGTGAAGTATGCTGAAATATATATGGTATATACTCTACTTTCCAGTCTTAGAAGGTGAAGCCACAGCCACTGTGGACAATTTACACAGGGTGCTAATTTATTTTTTAAAATCTCTTTCTACTCCAGTCCTCTAAAAAAAACACATTCTAAAGGTAGAGTCCGGACAGCAAATATATTAAAAATGGAATACAAAACAGGATTGCCAGGCTCAGAATTGTTAAATATCATTATTGTCTATTTTAGTGTTAATTTTTATCTTTTAAAAACTTTTTTAATTATCTTGAGTACTCACCACAGTAGAAAACATAAATCCATTAAGTAGCACCATAATAGCAACAGTACCTTGATTTAAGCAATTTGTTCTGCCTTGAAAAAACAGTTTAATGAAACATTTCCCAATTTGTATGACTTCAGCAAATCATGCAGTTGTTTCAGTTATGCTTTCAATGTCCCCCTTTTTCAGCAGTGGTCAACATGAGCATTTCAACACGTAATTTATCTAGGGGAACAGTCAGAATAAAAATACCAAATGCTTGCAGTTTTCCAGAATGGAAGTCATTCAGAAGACCCAGAAGTCCTTTCTCCATTTCTTGAACATCTGATACATCTGTGAGAAATGAATGCTGGATTGGAGCTGACTGGGCTCCTTTGTTTTCCACTCCTGGTGTCTTGGCTTTCTCTTTCACACCTCTGAGAAAAAGACAGAAAAATTGTCATTTAGTTCCTTCAGGCTGCTTGCTAATTTGAATGTCTCACCTCAACAAATGCTTTGAAGGAAGAACTTAACCCCCTTGTCTCCCAAATATAACTCCTGATCACTTATTATATGAACTGGGGTTATGATTTGTAGCATTAGTTTCTAAAGCTACTAGTGAGTGAGGAAATGTATTTATCATAGGTCTCTAGATTTTGCTTTTCTTTATCAAGAGGGCTAATAGAAAACTGCTTAAATAGCTTAGGAAGGTTTTTCAGTCTTTGGGAGAAGCCTCCTTTTCTTCTCTAATTGGTATGGAACAACTATTTCAATTGCTCCACTAAGTGAAGACATTGCAGTGTCTTATTTGGACAAATCATGGTAGGATTTAGCTTTGTTCCAACCTTCCCCCCCCCAAAAAAAAGATTTTGCATTATATACACCTTCACCAACACATAGTCCACATTAACTACAGTATGTTAATTCCATAGTTAATAATAATAATAGTAGTAAAGTTGGAAGGGACCTTGGAGGTCATCTAGTCCAACCCCCTGCTTAGGCAGAAAACCCTATACCATTTCAGACAAATGACTGTTCAAGTCTCTTCTTGAAAACTTCCAATGTTGGAGCATTCACCACTTCTGGAGGCAGGTTGTTTCATTGGTTAATTGTTCTAACTGTCAGGAAGTTTCTCCTTAGTTCTAGGTTGCTTCTCTCCTTGATTAGTTTCCACCCGTTGCTTCTTGTCCTGCCTTCAGGTGCTTTGGAAAATAGCTTGATTCCCTCTTCTTTATGGCAGCCCCTGAGATATTGGAATACTGCTATCATGTCCCCCCTCGTCCTTCTCTTCATTAAACTAGACATACCCAATTCCAGCAGCCTTTCCTTATATGCTTTGGCCTCCAGTCCCCTAATCATCTTTGTTGCTCTTCTCTGTACTCTTTCTAGAGTCTCAGCATCTTTTTTGCATCGCGGTGACCAAAACTGGATGCAGTATTCCAGGTGTGGCCTTACCAAACATTGCAAAGTGTTATTAACACTTCATGTGATCTTTTTTTTTTAAGACAAAGTACTCAAGACACACCATGGTGTTAGGGTGGTCAAACATCCGCAAACAAAACATATATACATAATTCAATCAATACATCAAATATTCCCTCTCTCTTTCCCTTAAGTACTGTATTTTATTTAAAATAATCCAATTTTAGCTTAAATTTATTCAACCTAAACCTGTTTTTAAAGCTTTATAAATGTACATTACCATAATGAAAATAACTTTAAGTACAAACATTATCAGTAATACTTCACGTGATCTTGATTCTATCCCTCTGTTAATGCAGCCTAGCACTGTGTTGGCCTTTTTGGCAGCTGCAGCACACTTCTGGCTCATATTTAAGTGATTGTCCACTAGGACTCCCAGGTCCCTCTCAGTTATTGCTATACCTGTGCATTTGGTTTTTCTTGCCTAAATGTAGAACCTTACTTTTTTCACCATTGAATTTCATTTTGTTAGATAGTGCCCAGTGTTCAAGTCTGTCCAGATCCTTCTGTATCTTAAACCTGTTTTCTGGAGCGTTGACTATTCCTGTCAGCTTGGTGTCGTCCACAAATTTGATGAGTTCCCCATCTATCCCCTTTTTCCAAATCGTTGATATAGATGTTGAAGAGCACTGGGCCCAGAACAGAGCCCTGGGGCACCCCACTACACACTTCCCTCCATGTAGATGCGGTTCCATTGAGGACCACACGCTGAGTACAGCCGGTCAGCCAGCTACGGATCCATCTGGTGGTGATGCTGTCTACCCCACATTTTTCTATCTTGTCAAGTAGTAAGTTGTGATCTACTTTATAAAATGCCTTACTTTACCCTAAAAAGCTGAAAGAACAGATTTGGTATCTTTCAGTTCCAACCAACTGTTCTTATTTGTACTCTACTATTCTTGTACCAAGTAGGTAATGAAATAGCCTCCCAGCTAAAAAGGAAAATGGTTATTATGGCTGAAGTACTAGCCCTTTTCAGAAATCCGACAATATTTGTCAGAACATGCAAAGCTTGTTGCAACATCTAGGTCCCTCAATATTTGGCCTTCTTATATTGTACAGGAATGTTTGAAGATTCAGCTTCTGGCCTCATGTTTGGGCTTATCTCTTGAGAAAATAATTTAGGAAGATATATAATATACAGGTGCCATCTTATCTTGACCAGCATGACCTACTATCTGATCAGTAAGAGTAGCAGAATCATTAGATGTCTCCTGAAGAACTTGCTTTTTCACTTTCCTGTATTTTGGTTTCAGTTACGCTGTATTTAAGTAGAACCTGTTATTTTGATTACTGTTTTGCAACTGCACTCTGTCCATTGAACAGGAGATTTCAGACGTGCCTGGATATTTGCTATCAAAGCCTTGGATGTATTCCTGGATGTATTTATCAAATTTATATGCCGCTCATATCGCAGTTTGAGGTAACTCTGAGTGGCAAAGTAACTATCTCTCAGTTACTAGGACCTTCAAAAGAAAAGAGTGTGCTTGCATTGCATATCACTATTCCTGAAAGAGAAATACAAGCCCATTTAAGGGCTGAACTTAACAGTAATTCCAGACAGGAATGTACACTTTTAATATATCTTTAGCAGCCAAGAACTCATCTTTGGAAACAGCTTCCTTGACTGCATTGTTACATTCAGAAATACTTTTATTTACAGAACAACCACTTCAAATCTAGCAGGGAACACATTTTTCCATTCTTGAGTATTAAGGGGAAAAAAAGAATAAAACTTAGGGAAATGTTCCTTGGTTCAAATAATTAGCAGAACTTGAACTACTCAGTACTCCTGCCTTCATTCTGAATGTTCATTAGATCTTGAAATGTTAATGCATTTGTTCTAGAATGGAGACATTTCAGGACCTAACCAAAGGATGCTCTCTTATCTGGACATATCTTGTTCCATTTTCTGGCCAAAACATTCCTTGCCAAATCTAAAAAAGAAACAGTCAACAGAGCAGCTGAGATATTTCTCAGACCATATTTGAATTGCTCTGTAGTTAATTTTTCTTTATCCAGTTCCCTAATCAGAAGCAAGCAACTCTGTGAAACATGAAGTCAGATATAGAAATGACAAAAACAGCAGAACAGAGTATAAAATGTTAATGGCGTGGCTGCTTCTATTCTTTGTCTCAATGATTTTTGGAATTATTGCCTCCATCTGCTGAAATGACCGCCATAGCGGCACTATTTTTTCAAACAGTGTTGTGTTGATTGGGTTCTGTGAGAAACTAAGAGTAAAGTTTACTTGAACACAATTAAAGTTTGGCCTCTTGATCAGAGTTTTTTTTAAATATTATTTTAACAGGTTCATAGCCTGAAATCTTTTTAAGGTATCCATCCTTAGAACTTCTAGCAATGCCACATGTTGTCTGATATCTTTATTTTTCTTTTGAAAGTATTGTTCCACTCTGCTTTTCATGCTTTTTGAAAAAATCTGGAAAACTGTAGCATCTGGGGATTAGAAAAGCCCTGAGGAAGAACCTCCTTAATTGTTTCAAATTACAGGGATGTGGAGTCCCTGATGCTCTCAAAACTGGACTGTCTCCTTGCAGATATTTCATTACATTCATTCTCCTTGGTAGTTCTTTGATTAAGAGAAAACTACACCCCTACCAAAACTGGCAGGGCAAGCTGTTGTATGAAAACAGAGCAAAGCCCACACTTACTCATGCTGATGATGTCATCTAGTTGGGCAATGAAACATCTGCAAGCAAACAACCAGCTCAGAGAGCACCAAATACTTCACTGTTCAATTCTGAGCTGCAGATATTCTCTCGTATTGGAATTACAGGATTGGCAGGAAATGTCCACTATTACTAATACCTGAGGGCTGGAAACATGCCAAAGGACATACTTTCCTTGAGGATGGGGGTACATGTGGTACATTTGTTTTTGTGTGGATATATTTTATCCCCCTTAAAACCCTTCAAAAACTGTGTTCTTGCCCCACCCACTTGAGATGTCATGCAAAGCTCCACGAAGCTCCTTGAGCTTATGGAAATTTGTATCAAAATATTGTACTGACAGGAAGAAAGAAGTAATTGCTTCTTTTATTTTTATGCTGACCTTGACAGAGTACAGTGATGAAAGGCTTCAGGGAGAGACGTCCCTCTCCTCAGAACTACTCCGGTTGTTAGACTTTGCTTTTTCAACAAAAAGGGTTTAGCTTCCAAAGAATCTGGTCTGGTCTCTCTGATCAAGGAAGAAGGTAGTTCTATTTCCTGTCATGCACCATTTTCGCGACTAAAGATCACACTCCATTTTAAAAATGCAAAATTCCCATTTAGTTAAAGAAGAAGCATATATGGGTTTGTATGTGTTTAATTATTCTAGCACAATAGAACCAAAATTAGTTTGGAACCAAATACTGGCTCTAATGATTAAACTCATACATAAGAGTTTGGATGATTTCAGAAGGGGCCAGCAGACTTAAGCTCGACTCTGTCCAACCCATAAACCTCCCCAAATGAGAGGGGTGGGAAATATCACACCAAAGAGTTTCTGCGGGGGGGGGGGAGCTTAAAAAAAGGGGATTCTATAGATGGCTTAGCATGGCAAGCTGGATGGTTTGTGAGCCAGGTATTCTTTATCCCTTAATGTTTCCCTTCCTGAAAACTGTACAGCCCTCAAATTTGACCAGCTTTGATAGCTAGTAGCACATTCCATATAAAACCTTACCTTTTAAACTTTGATCTTTGTAAAGGAATCTGGGATGCAGAATTGGTAAATGCTGTACTTTTGCTAGAAGGCACAGTGTTTTTCTTATTGTTGAGAACCTGACTGACATGAGTCATGGATGACTTGGGACTCCTCCTTTTGGTTTTTTTCTCTTCCATTTCCTGGTTCTTTTATCTTTTATTATAGAGGAAGAGAAATAGCAAACAACATTTAAACATATGCTTATATCATGATTTCAATGGAAAAGTAATTTTGCACAGTATGTATTTTTATATTTCATAAACCAGCTTGATTTTGTTTGGTGCCCATCTTGCCACAAGCCAACTCAGATATACTAGAAATCAGAATATAAATCCTCCAAGTTAAATTGGAACATATTTGAAAGCTACTTTCAGGAAAAGAAATATTATTAATCAAATCCTATGACTATATATTCAAAGCCAATACTTCATAAAATATTTTTCCAAGTAAAAATAGAACTGAAGCTCCAAATTTCTAAATGGCTATTGGGACAGATGAATTTTTTATTGACTATGTCCTTCAACTCCTTGAAAAGAAGGGTATACCACTGGATAAATAACATACATTTAAATAGTCCCATTTTGCTGGAGTAAAATCAGTTCTATTTCTTATGGCCTTATTTAAAAAGTGTTGCAAAATGTATTAATACTTTGGTTAATAAGTCTTCAGAATTTCATCTTCAAAAATGGGTCTAATGTCATAATGAACCTGTAACCCACAGAAAATGTATTAAAATATATACCGTATATGCCGGCTTACAAGGTGACCAGGCGTATAAGACGACCCCCATATTTGTCACCGGGCCGCATTCCTAGAACATCGTCTTATACACCGAAAACTACCAGTATTTCCGGTGTATAAGACGACTCGGCGTATAAGACGACCCCCGTCTTTGTCGCCGATTTTAGCGCTTGCGGAAGTCGCCTTATACGCCACCATATACGGTATTCCATTAGAATTTTGGGTATTACTGGAAGGTCTATAAGTGATATCAAATATAAATGCCAGCCAGTATGATCAACCTTGCTTGAAAATCAGTATGAGTATACCATGAAAGAAAATGCTAGTTATTTGGAAGAGAATAGATAACCGTTTCCCCCTCCCCCCAAAAAACTAATTCAGCCTCTCTGAGGTATTTTAAGACTCCAATCTGTTCAATAAAAGCTTTGCATGGCTATCACATTGGTATATTGTATATGCATAATCACAAAGCTCCTGAAAAACCTTCTGTGCATTCCTTACTATTTCAAGACTTTGTTCTAGTACAATTGTTCTAGTACAATTCCATTCAAAATGGTAGGTGTGTCCCCAGATTATGGTTAAAAAAAAAAGTCAACTAGTAACTATACATAGTTATACAATCCTTGAATTCTGGTTAATTTTTATATTTTATATTGTCTATTTTATGTATTCATTTTATTGTAAACTGCCTAGAACAGCGGTTCTCAACCTGTGGGTCAGGACCCCATTTGGGGTCGAACGACCATTTTACGGGGGCCGCCAAACAACGCAGTCCGCCATTTTTTTCCTTTTCCTTAGTTGTGCTACTCCCTTTTATTCTATTGGATTTTGAAAGCCAATAGAATAGACTCTCTTGAATAGAGTCTAATTCTATTGGCTTTCAAAAGCCAATAGGAATGGTCCAGGCTGTCTCTGCTCTGCTGAGCCCGCCAAAAGTCCCATTCTGCAAATGGTGCTGCAAGTTGTCTGCAGCGAAGGCGAGCTGTCTGGAAGTTTCCACCCCTCCCTGCTGAGCAACTACTAAAAATGTAAGTAAAAGAGGGCCAGGGATGGGAGGTGGGAGGCCGGCGGGCGCAGGGAGGGTTGCTGGCGCGGGTGGGGCCCGGCGAGTGCCTTACCTCCCTTGGGCTGGGCCAGCTGGTGGTCGCCCTGCGCCGTCTCTGATGCTTGCCAGCTACGCCTTGGCCGGCGCAGGGGGTGGCACCACGCATGCGCGGCGCTCCCAGGCAGGGAAAGTCCTCAACTTACGACCGGTTGGGTAGTCCTCGACTTATGACCGGTTGGGTAGTCCTCGACTTACAACCAGTTGGGGGGTCGTGGCATTAAAAAGGTTGAGAACCACTGGCCTAGAACTAGATCAGGCATGTCAAACTCGCAACGTCATGTGACGTCGCATGACGTATTGGAGCTTTTTCGCCGTTGCCAGCAATGGGGTGGGCGCAGCTCCGGTATGATGAAATCAGCCTGCAGGCTGGCAGTTTGATACCTCTGAATTAGATGGTCAGCAATTGGATGAATACAGGTAGTCCTCGATTTACAACCATTTGTTTAGTGACCACAACAGCACTGAAAAAAGTGGCTCGTGACCATTTTTCACTCTTGTAACCATTGTAGCATCGTCATGGTCACGTGATCAGAATTTGGATGCTTGGCAACTAGTTCATATTTATGATGGTTGCAGTGTCCCAGAATCATGCAATTGCTTTTTGCAACCTTCCGAGAAGAAAAGTCATTGGAAAGCCAGATTCACTTTAAAACTGTTATTAACTTAACAACTGTGGTAACAAAGGCCATATAGTGGGACAAAATTCAACTGCCTCATTTAGCAATAGAAATTTTGGGCTCAACTGTGGTCATAATTCGAGTCCCTATATATAACACTTGCAGTTTTGACCATACCATCATGGCTAGCATTTTTATTTTTACCATATCCTGGATAATATTTTAAGGAGGAAAATATCTAGTCCCACGATGTTAAACCTAAAATATAGTCTCTTCCTTCTCAGCTCTTGCTTGATTTGTTGCTCTGGAAATGAGAGCCTCCTAGTTCAAACTGACAAAACCATTTTTGAAGATTCCTGTACTTGGATGGCCCTTTGGTAAGTAGGCCCTCTTGGGTCTGGTCCGGCTTTGATTCCAGCCCTCTGATGGGTCTTTGCTATTCTCTGATGCAACAAATAACATCCTCATTTATTCCAGATGAAACAGAGGCAAAGTAGACTGAAGCATCTGCAGAAAAGGATGCTTGTAAAAAAACAACAACCCAACTTCACCTCGTGACTTTTCCTATTTGAAATCCAAAGTCAGGTCCGCAAACCCTTTAATCGAAAGGGGCCCGTATTTCAACTAAAGGAGTGGACTGTCTGTTGAGTTGTATACCCTGAATGAGGTCTGACCTGAATCTTAAACTGATCGAGGCCCAAGGCTCAAGTTAAAACCTACGTCTTGTTTATACGCACTCCCACAGTCACGCAACAAGCGTTGACGTTTTGCAGACGCGGGATCCCCGCAACCATTTTCTCATTTGACCGAGCTGTCCGATAACGCTTTAGGCAGGTTCGCGTTTCACCGTGTGGCGGAAGCGCTGCTATTCTCAGGGGGCGGCGAGCAATGGGGGCCTTAGACCTACCTGCGGTGGCGCGGAACTGCCCGGTATCTCCCAAGTCAGCCCAGTCCGATTGAACCCCGTAACCTGCCGGCCCTGCCTTATAGCTTATACCCAATCGGCAGCCACCCCAAATTCAGCCCTTCCGAATGAGCCGGCAGAACGAAACTTCCGGGCCCGCTGCAAACAAGAACCCACGTGCTGTAGAAGACGAAGCCAAGCGAGAGAACCCGGAAGATGTTGGTCACGTGACCGCGCGCTCTTCTCGAGAGGGACGCTTCCACGTCGCCGAAACGTGCAACCGTTCGCTTAATCCTCTCTTCTCCCGCCCCCCGCCTTCTCGAACCGAGAAGGGATCGAATGTGCGGTTCGCAATCGTGGATTGGGCTCTGATCGGCTTGTATTTGTTCCTTTTACTCGGGGATAAAAGGCTCGACAGAAACCCAAAGCACTAGAATGGCCAGCATCCTACTGCTTTTAGTAGGATGCGTTACTTCATAGCTCCATCATCTCCCAGCTACAATAGATGCTGCCGATGGGAATTTTAAGCTAGCGGGAGCCAGGTTGGGGAAGAAGATTGTCGTGAGGAAGGGCAGACATTGCTCTCTTTTTCCAACTGGGGCAATGAATGCAATCCCAAATATCTCCCTTATCCCTTTTTTCTCCTCCCCTCCCCCCTCAATTTTTTAACATTGAATTCAGTTTGATGGCAAAAACTTCCAAAAGTATTTCTGCAATAATGCAGTGGATGGGGGTACTCGTATACAAGAACTTTTTTTCTTGCATAATTTTAACTGCTGTAAATTTCCCACAGTCCTGGTTATCTGGTGGTATATACATTTAGTAAAAACAAGTTGTTATAAGCCAGTCACTTTTTTTAAAAAAGGAAGGTGACATAAATAAGAACAGATGTGGCTAGATTCATCCATCTTCTACACTGGCAAGACAGTGAATTACCAATTTGCCCAATTCAATATTTATTCTGTTACAGACTCAAAGGATTTGTACTGGCCAGTGATTGCAATTTGATGGTGATTGCAGTTTTCTGGGAAAATCAACAGAGTCTTTGTACTTGGAATAGTGGCAGATCAAAATCCAATCTAAATGGATTGCCTCTTTCAAGGGACCTCAATATGCCAAATGACCTACATACATGAATGACCAAATTAAGTCTGTTAAAGTATCTTCCACAGTTTGTTCTTATGGCACTACTCACAAAGGCAATACTCCTCTTGGGATCTAGCACAAGATGAAGTACAAATTGTGTCCAGGAGTGGCATAACATGATACCTGCTTTTGAAGTTATGCAGAAAACATACCAAAAATGACACATGCACAGATACCTGTACCACATTTTCTTCCACAATACTGTAGGCAACTTTACATTGAGTGCCATTCTACCTTCCTACATGTGTGATTGCATTATGCCTCCTGTTGACTGAGAAGCCTGAAAAATAGCTGATATATTTAGTATATATTTAGTATATGCTATCTCTGGAGGTAATTAATGGTGTAAAGACACCTCCATCAATCGCCATGGAATTTCCAGCAACAAATAGAGTTCTGAAAAACAAAAGGCATTGAACTCTTATACAGTGCAGAAATCCCATTTCACCAAATCATTCATGATTTACCATAAATGTGAACTCTCTGCAAACTGTTTGATATTCATACTTAACTGCACATCTCAACCATTATGGTTGTTCCCACTAGGGAACTTCCCAGTTGAGACTGGTGCACAACTTCATGGCAAGTGACCAGTCCCCACATTATTATAGTTGTGTCCTCCATTCTAGCTTGTAAAGTTTTGTTGCAACTGTGGACCTTAGGAATTGTCATATTGAAGTAACAATTGCATAATAGGAAGTGGGGGAGTCAAAACTAGTCATGTTAATGGTTGAGGGGAATTTGCACAACAATGCTTTGTACAGTCACATCAACATTTGTACAACCTCCTTTTCTCATTTTGTTCAAAGTGTATAAAGGGAAATATAATCCCTGGTACCATGTTTTGCTTGCATGGCTTTTTATTTCCTATTATGGAAGATGGGCTGTGGTTATCCATTCTATACATCTACTCATAGCTTGACAATAATTTTATGTGTATACAGATGTCCCTAGACAATTGCAAACCGCTGTGTTTATGAATACTTGGAAGAAAACATGTGTATGACCCAGATATTCATGCACTGTCAAAAGAACAGCTGGTGAGGGGATTCCTGCCAATTTGTGGAGGGAAAACCCTGTAGAAAACCATAGGCAGCCAGAAGGACAGTGATTAAAATTAATGTAACAGAAAACCAAAAAAATATTATTGTTTGTTTCCTTCACTGCAGTCTTTGTGGTTGCTGCTCCCCCCGCTTCCATCTTAGACTATTTTATCAATGCATTAGTTACTGTTGTATTCTTGGTGTGCTGCCAAATGCTGCTTTGAATTTGTGTTATTGTGTTTGTGGAACTGCCACATTTGCAGAGACAGAACTGTGACCTGAATGGAGAAAAAATACTGAAAATGGGTTTGCTATGTAGCAGATTCTTTTCCTGTAATTAAATGAAGGGAGCAAACTTATCCAGGGTTTTAATGCTCTGTCATACCCCCCAATCTACTGGAGAGCAGCATGCACTGTTCTAGGCTAGGGCCCTTCAAGGAATTCAAAATTATTCCTTTAAACAATCTTCCTCCAATTTCATCTCTTGTTTTTGAGCAAGACAGATCAAACAAAGACCGAAAAAGACATTCTAGAGTAGAATGCAGGGAATAGGGACATACTGTTCCAGGCCTTAGGTTACTGACCAGTATAACACACGCATGCAGAGAGTCTGCATTCCTGCAACAAAGAAAGTTATAAAACAGGTGCTTGAAGCACATAAGCAGTTCAGTTGTTAAAAAAACCAACCCACTACTGTACTTTCCAGTGACTCACTGCAGGAACCAGTATAATATTGATGAATACACCTAGTTTAAAGTTCCATTAACTGTTGCTGCACGGGAAAAGTTGAACTGCATTCCACTTAAAGCAATTTAAATAAACATTTACTCACAGAGACAATGTATGCAACTGAAGAATTATCTTTGTATTTATTTCAGTTTAAGTTGCATTGGTGCCATCTTTGTGGAATACCTATGAAAAGCTTATACAATATTAGTTAATAGAAAATTGAATATGGGTCAGCAGTGTGTTGTAGTTTTAAAAAAGAAAAATCCAATTTAACAGAATAACAGAGTTGGAAGGACCTTGGACCTTATAGTCCAAGTCCCTGCTCAGGCAGGAAACCCTACTATTTCCAACAAATGGTTGTCCAATCTCTTCTTAAAACCCCAAGTGTTGGAGTACTCACAACCTCTGGAGGCAAATCATTCCACTGAGTACTGTCAGGAAATTTCTCCTTAGTTCTAAATTAGTTCTCTCCTTGATTAGTTTTATCCATTGCTTCTTGTCTTGCCTTTAGGTGCTTTGGAGAATAGGTAGACCCCTTCTTCTTTGTGGCAGTTACTTAGATATTGGAACACTGCTATCATGTCATCCCTAGTCCTCTTTTCATTAAACTAGTCATAATCAATTCCTGCAACCATTCTTCATGTATTTTAGCCTCCAGTCCCCTAATCGTCTTTGTTACTCTTCTCTATACTCTTTCTAGAGCAGTGGTTCTCAACCTTTTTAATGCTGTGACCCCCAACCGGTCGTAAGTCAAGGACTACTCAACCGGTCGTAAGTCGAGGACTACTCAACTGGTGCAGCACCATTTGCAGAATGGGACTTTTGGCGGGCTCAGCAGGGCAGAGACAGCCTGGACAATTCCTATTGGCTTTTGAAAGCCAACAGAATTAGACTATTCAAGAGAGTCTATTCTATTGGCTTTCAAAAGCCAATAGAATAAAAGGGAGAAGCACAGCTAAGGAAAAGGGGGGGAAAATGGCGGACTGCATTGTTTGGCAACCCCCATGAAATGGTCGTTCAACCCCAAATGGGGTCCCGACCCACAGGTTGAGAACCACTGTTCTAGAGTCTCAACATCTTTTTTATATTGTAGCGACCGAAACCAGATGCAGTATTCCAAGTGTGATCTCAACAAGGCATTATAAGGTACTAACTTTATACTAACACGTCACATGCTCTTTTTCATAGCCTGAATTTTAGGTTTCCTTCACAGAAAGATAATACTATGGTGACCAGTAATGTTATACCATTATCTCACCAAAGCAGTTTGGTGACAGGTTTTTTTGTCTGCCTCATATGAGGGGAGCATGAAGATGCTCCTCCTTGTGCCTGTCTGGATGGAATGTGTCTCTGTCCTTTGGGCATGCACACACCAGAGCAACTTAATCCCTCTCAGAAAATTGGATGAAGTGTCATGCATAGAGCATGGATGCCTTATGTATGAAAACTGGCCTGGCAACCTATATTGGTATAGAGCAGGTAAAACAGAAAAAGAGGAAGAGAGGGAGGGAAAGGCAATGGCTGCAATTTGGGGTCCTGGAACCACTTTTATATCGCTGGGTTGGCCTGAATTAATATTATTATGGTTCATCGCACAGTCAGCCAAAAGTTTAGATAAATTTGGCATTTTTGTCTACCTATCAAGTCCTTTCCAAAGACCTGGGTAGGCAGATATTAAATGTATCATGGCAGAAAATAAGCTGTTCCTAGTAAAATTGTCTTTTGCAGTTGACTGATGGTGGATTTGTCAATGCCAATAGTGTTCAAGTGGTGATACAGATGTTTGGGGATTGCACTCAAAGCATCTATTACTATTGGCACTACCTTTGCTTTATTTTGCCATAGTTGTTACTATTTCTGTTTGCAGGTCTTTGTATTTTGTTGTCTTCTCCAGTTCTTTCTTTTCCTTTCTCCAGATACTGCCACGTCCACTATGCAGACTTTTTTTCCTTTCTTATTGACAGTTGTTAAGTCTGGGTATGTGGTGGGTGCCTGTCTGTTTGAATTCTAAAGTCCCGGAGCAATTTAATTTCTTTATTTTCTATTACCTCTGATGGTTACACCAGTTCTTGCTTGCAGACAAATAATATTTCTTGCAGATCTTCCAATGCCCTTTTGTCTTGCCATTGTTTATAGGCAGTCTGGGCAAACTTTTTCCAGCAGCTATCAAGGTGATCCACTGTTTCTTCAGCTTCTTCACTGAGTTGACATTTGCTGTACATTGCTATCTTCTCAATTCTGGCTTTGTATGCATTTGTTCTTAAGGATCAATCTTATCCAGTCAGAATTAGCCCCTCTGTCTCTTTCTTCAATTTTCCTGCTTTTAGCCATTGCCAGGTCTTGATGTTATCTGCTTTGCCTGCTATTAGTTTATGTACTAGCCTTGTAATACTTTGCCTTGCCATGTCTCTTTTTCTATTTTTCCTTTGCTTTTCTTATAGACTAGTTTTGTCTTTTCAGTACTCAGTAAGTCTTCATCGTATACTAGGTTTATCTTCTTCACTGTGCTTCAGATATTCTTCCGATGCCGTTTTTCTTTTTAAACTGACTGGTGTACTTGCAAATACTCAAAATGTCTAATTATAAACTGTAGCTAGAAAGCATACATTTTCCTGCCAACTGGCATGATGTGTGGTACTCATCATGTTTTTAGTGAACTGTAAATGTTCACTGCATCAAGATGTTTTCCTATGACAGCTCTGCCTCAAAATGGCTGTACCTTGTGCAATTCCCATTCCGTGCAATTGATCTTATGTGGGAGATATAAGATATCCACGCCCATTTATTTTCCTTGGCAAGTAGAGTCTATCAACGTTGCTTTGTGGGTGAAGGGCATGATTCATTGTTGTTGTTTTGATCTTCTAATCCAGGACTTTTTATTCTACTTGAGTCCATTTCAATATTCCAATTGTGTGTCTAATGACGAATTGACCAGGTGTTAATTACCTTGATGGTAATTCCTCCACTCTGTTTGGATTTTAAGATCTTCTTCACTTTTATAATGTATTCACTTGTAACCTCCTTCTTGACTTCAGTGTGCTTGATGTCATCAGCTTGAAGGATGCCCAGGTGTTTGTAGTGTTTGTCTTTATCCAGACTCTTGATGTTATTTCTGTAGGGCATCTTGATTCACTCACTGTTTCCCCCTGTTGATGGTGAGAGTGGCACATTTGTCCAGTCCAAATAGATGTTCCAGTGAATCATTTTGGTGACTATGTTATATTGTTGTTTATAATCAGCTTGTGATCGCATGAGCAGTATATATGGTATGTTGTTCCTTCTGCCTCTTTGCACAATCTGCAATTTGAATCATTTGATGAGTTTTTTATGTTGGCCTTTACTAATTGTCATTCTCTTTCTCCTCCTCCTTCCTCCTCCCCTGGTCCTCCCTCTCTTTCCTCCTCCTCTTCCCTCCTTCTTCCTCCCTTCTCCCCTCTTCTGCGTTTAGAATTTGGGTTGGAATCACTGAAAATATCAAGACAAATTGCTACCCTGTTCTCAATGATAGCAAGGATTGGCTGTCCTTGTTGTGACACCCCATGACTAGGACTATCTTCACCACAACATATGGCTACAAAATGTATTTTACAACAATTAATCATTTAGTGATGACTAAATGCCAGGAGGATATAAGAACAGTGTGCTCATTTTTCCACTTAATTTGCTATGAGTACACTTTCTCATTAATCTATTTTTTCTTATTAAATTAGTTCATTTTTAGTAACTTTAAATCAGCTATCTGCATCTCTCCCTCTAGTTTGAAATCTGACATTTTAAGATTTTGGTGGTATAATTTATATCTGGAGGAGGAACCCAGCACCAGACTATAGGAGGATAACAGACATTATTTGGTAGTTTACTATACTGGTATGCTGTCCATTCCCAGATTTTTTTAGGAGAATAATATTTTTTTAAACAATTGAAATGTCAAATAGGTACAAAAACAAAACTCATATAAATATACCAAAGATACTGCAGGCATTGCCTCTGTTTTACAAAGCCTTATCCTGTGGTGAAAGGAAAAGTTTTTTTTTTCTAGTTTCTTGAAGCACAGGATGGATAAAGCCTACTGAATCTTGTGAAGGAGTTCCAGAAGATGGAGATGTTGGTGAAAAGAAAACTTGCTTCTGTCTCCCTCTGATGACAATTGCCAAGGAAGGAAGCCTGGAGATTGTTGGCCATATGATACCTATTTGGACAAGGAGGTGAATGGGCAGACAAGATAGCCTCTGAAATAATCAAGACTGGAGCCAAGTAGGACCTTCGAAGCGACAACCAGCACTTTGAATCACATTCAGAACCCAATGGCAGCCAATGGGGCTTCTAAAGCAAAGGGTAGGGTGGGGTGTCATCCAAATATATCAGGGCATACCTGAGCTGATGGATTCTACCTGTACCTTTGGAATGTTCTTCAAGGGCAACCCATGTAGAATGCATTAGAGAAATCCAACTGAGAAGTGATAAAGTATGAGTGATCATGAACCTGCCTTTCTGATCCAAGGATAGTTATAAGTGGTGCACCGGATGGAACTAGGCAAAACTCCTATTTAGCTGCCGGTTGTACTCATTGCCATGAGTCTAGGGCTTCCAGATTGTGGACCATCTCCAAGTGGGGTAATAGAACCCCATTCAGAGAGAAAGGTGCCATTTCTGTGGAATTGTTAGATCCACAAATCCAAAGCCAATCCATCTTGGAAGGATCCGAGTTTATTCCTCCTGGCCCTGAGAGCCTCCAGGCACTTCATCAGCATCATCAGATAATGATGAGTGCCCTTTGGCCATCTAGGGGCTCGTACTAAGTATTTTTCGGGCCTTCTAAAGTAATTTGGATGACACTATACCAGTTCAGTGCTACCCTAAATTTCCAGCCGTGTAGCCCTAGTCTGAAGCTGTGCAAGATCTTTGAGTTGTCTATTCTTGCTCTACTAATTATCTATGACCCCTAGGCCCTAATTTAATGCTGGTGTATGCCGGATCATCTAATCCAACTATAATGACCACCTGAGCCATTATTCAGGAAGAATGTAATTAGCTGACATGTAATTAAAACTTGGTTGGATAAAATGGCAGGTGTAATTCTTTTCTATGTGCATTCACTGGTTATTAAGTAGCACCAAGCTTGAACTGAATGTCCTTTATAAATGATTTCTTCTTCATGGTTAGATGTTCTAAGTAACAAACACCTGGTTTTGAATGTTTAAACTCAAGATTGGGCAGGGATTCTAACATCTGCTCTGTAGCCTAACAGTTCCCCTGCCTGAAGTACGGGAGATAGACAAGCATACACATGTTTGCAGAAATACCTAAAGTAGGAACAGAAGTTTTTAGTGATTACAGCTAAAGTAACACCAATGCATTTTTCTTTTGTATGTGCCTGTAGCTTATAATTGTATTTTATGACATTGAGAAACTTAATCAGATTTAGAAAATCCTTGTAATTGAATAACTGTGGAGCCAGAAAGATATAGAAAATATTATGCATGACTAATATGAGTGAGCTAACACCATTCTAGGCAACACAAGAGGTTGAAGTATTTTTATGAATGTACTTTACTTCCAGAAGACGTGAGCAAACTATTTTTTTTTAAAAGAATAACAGTTCTATTCCTCTGACGGTACAGTTGTTAAAATGCAACATTGCAGGCTAATTCTGCCCACAGCCAGGAGTTTGTTCTTGACTGGCTCAAGGTTGACTCAGCCTTCCATCTTTCCGAGATCAGTAAAATTACCCAGATTGTTGGGGCAATATGCTGACTCTTTAAACTGCCCAGAGAGTGCTATAAAGCCTATGGGGCAGTATATACATAAGTCTTAAGTGCTATTGCTATGTCTGCTATATAGATACTTGTTTTCTTTCCAAGTGTATCAGCCAGATGGTCTCACGATTCAGAGGTTTTACTTAAAATGCCCCTATTTTCAGCAAGCTAAGGCACTACAAGAAATAACATATGGTTAGTATTTATTTATAAAAGTTATTGGCCACCAATCTTATCACAAGGTAACTCTGGACAAGTTAGTATGCATCTAGCCCTTAGAGATATCCCACAAACCTCAAGATTTATGGAAAAAACCAATTATCAATGAATAGTATAAGAAATTCTCCCTAAATAGTTTGCCACATATCAGTCCAAATGAGCATGTGACATGCATGACATATACTAGAATGTCACCTGAATAAAAGATCAAAAGAGATACCAATATTGACTCTCATTGAGACAAAATTGACCACAATTTAGCTCCCAGGGTTCTAGTGCTATGGAAAAAAGTCTTATCTTTTGGCTAGGAATATAGATAAATGGAAGATCCTCTGTGCGTGAGGGGTCAAGAAGTTCATCATGTTGCTTTGGGCCACTATTTTCTCTAAATTCAAACTACCTCAGAGAGTTGTTGTTGCAGAGCATAAGAGGAGAGAACCCTAGATGCTCTGCCTTCTATTCCTGATTGAAAAATGGGATATAAAACTACCTCGCAAGGTTGTTGTTGCAGAGCATAACAGAAGATGCTCTGCTTTCCATTCCTGATTGAAAAATGGGATATAAAAGTAATAAATAAATGAGTGTTGCAAGAAAAAGGATCAGGGAGCCCACCCTTAAAACCGCCACAGCAATGCCATTAGGGATTCAGTCCATTTTACCAAAAGGTCCCAGAAAAATCCAATTCCCCATTTATACTCTTGTTCTCCTACCCTTAGCGTAAGACCGCTTCTGTGAAAAAGAACGGGCATTGGAGACCTAAATAATAAGGCCGAGGCTCTCCTGGGCCCTTAAAATAGGTGAAAAGGGTGGCAGCTGTAAAGGGACGGCTCCGCTGGGCAGCTCAGAGTGAAGAGGAGGAAGTTCATTTTTGAGGCAAAGAGCCCGGGAAGATTCCTCGGCCGAAAGAAATGAACTGAGCCAAAGCTGAGATTCGCTGACCTCCAGCGGCAGAAAGAGTTAATACGAAGGCGGAGAAAGAGGCGCTCCACCTTCGGCTGGCTGGGGGCAAGGAGTAACTCAGGCAGGGAGAGCCACAGGTAGGCGGCGGCCTTGATTGTTGTTATTGGGATTGCTTAAAGCACTCGCGCCAGGTTTCTGGTGAGACGGATCGTCTTGCTCCCGTCCCCGTCTTGTCGGTTTCCCAGGGCGGAAGAGCGGCTGTTTCGGGAAAGCAACAAGAGGGGGATCCCAGGTGACCGGGCGAGGGGTTCAAGCGCCTTCGGGGTCCGCCGAGCAGAGCCCTCCCCTTTTCTTTCCAGCCCGCTTCCTCGTTGACTTCCAAGAACATCAGTTCTCCCTCCGGTTTTTCTGTTCGGAGCTGCCCGGCAGCGGCGCAAAGCTCTGGATTCCTCTCGCCCCCCCCCCCCTCCGCCACGCTCCGCTCTTGCAGCGCCTTTTCGGCTAAGCGGCGGGGCAAGCGAACCAACTCTTTCCAAACGCTGGCATCGGCGCAATGTACCTGTGGCGATTCCCCTGCGGGCCCTGGGCTAACGGGGCTGGCGGCCACGCGAGCTCTTTGCTCCGGCCTTTTTAATAACAAACGGCGAGGAGAAGAAGAAGAAAAAGGAAAGCTCGGCCTTCTTTGGGAAGAGGACCCAGCGCGAAGCTTTCGCTTGGGTTGGATGCGTGTTGCTTTCCGCCCAGAGAAGCGGAAGCCCAACGATGCCTTTTCCTCTGAGGACCGTGGCGCCCCTCAAGCTCTGCCGCTTGGAAGAGGGCGCCGCCGCCGTCGTTCAGAGGGACAAAGACGGGCACGCCAGGCGGAGCGGCGCGGGGCTTCGCCTCTTCGACTCTTTGGAAGAAGTCTGCTCCCGCTCGCTGGTCTCCCTCCTCTGGCAGCTCTCTGATCTCTCCCGCTGGGCCAGCGACATCTTCAGCGGGATCCAGAGCGAAGCCGACAGCCTCGGGCGCCGGAGCGTCCGGCTCCAGTGCCGCCTGGAGTCCCTCAAAGCTCTCGCCGGTTGCTTGGATCACCGCAAAGTCAAAGTCCGTAAGTCTCTAGCTGTGACTGCGTTTGGCGGGCGAGCTAGTCGGACTGCTTGGCTGGAGGGCCACTCGCAGCGGCTGCGGGATGGGGAGGGGTGTGAGTGAGTGAGTGTCTGCCTGCCGCCCGGGAAAGAAGGGAGATTTGGGCTGATGGAAATGTTTGAAGTTTCCAAAGGAGCAAAAGTTCCCCTCGCTATCCGTTGGACCAACGGAATACCCAACCCTCCCCCCTCCACTCGCGAATGAAAACGGGGCCGTCTCCTCTTCCCGTCCAAACCGGAGCTCGGTTCTGGACCGGGGGCTGGTGGTTCTGAGCGGGTTGCACGAAAGAGTTTAGCGGTTATTGCAATAGGTACAGGCTCCACGGGTTGGGCCACATTGTTGAAATGCTGCTTTGCCTCTCCCAAACAGGGATCCTTGCGAATCCAGTTCTCAAAACAAAGCCTCGGGTTTCTTCCTTTTCTAGGTAGTGGTTAGCCGAACAATTGGCCACTTAGGAACCCTCCGTGACAGTGCACGACACATGTGTTTGGCCTGCGTGCGCTGAAATACAGATGTGTGGCCATCAGATGGGATTATTTCCTTCTGGATTGCATGCCTAAAATTCCAGAAAGGTGTGAAGCAGGCTTGGGATTAGGTCCCAGGCTGTAAAAAGTTTTCTCGAGATAAGAGAAAACCTTCCACATCTATGTTTCTTCGTGCATGTTTTTATAAACAGGACAGTAAAGAGGGGAAAAAATGGGAACACTAAGAACTTAAGTTGAAAAAAATATTTCTGGGACACTCTGAAAGATTTCTTTACAATGTCATTAGTTAACTTCTCCCATGGAAACATGAGATTATCTGACTGAATTTGTTCAGATGAAAGCTATTTGATAATACTAAACTCTAGAAATGGTCTCTTCCATGGGTCCCTTAATTAAGTAAATTTGAATATTATACATTTTTTTGAAAATAATGCATATAAGTTTATAGAAGCCCTATTAAAAGTGATGTGTTATTATAAAATCTGTTGGTGTCCCTTATAAAAGTCATTCAAACAGAGATTGGCTTTGGATGACACTGATAGACACTTGAATTATCAAACCCTCATTGAAGAGATATTGAAACATGATAAACATTCAAAAGCAAGTTTTAATTTAATTTTTAATAAAGTTTTTTTGATAAAGTTAATAAAGTTTAATAAAGTTTTAATTTAATTTTTTCTTCTGAACAATATTGTTCTTATGCCCAGAGTGTTTTTATGGATTTGACTTTAGTATTAGATGCACAAATGGTACCTTCAGGATGAAAAGCTTTTATCAATTTCATTTCATTTGGAAAGAAAAGGACATTCTTGCTAAACTGTAGATGTTATCAGAGTCATGTTGTTCCATAAGAACACAAAGCCAACACCCATGTGCACCAAAATAGCACAGAGGTGTCTCCTACTAAAGAAAGTTGTACAATAGCTTTTAAATGTTGCTGCAGAATATATGAAGTCCTAGGGCAGGAGTCTTCAAACTTGGCCCTTTTATGACCTGTGGACTTCAACTCCCAGAATTCCTCAGCCAGCGTGCCTGGCTGAGGAATTCTGGGAGTTGAAGTCCACAAGTCATAAAAGGGCCAAGTTTGAAGACCCCTGTCCTAGTGGGTCTAGGGCAGTGATGGCGAACCTATGGCACGGGTGCCAGAGGCAGCACTCAGAGCCCTCTCTGTGGGCACGTGCGTCGTCGCCCTAGTCCTAGGCCTTCAGCTGGGTTTTATAAAACCTTTTCGCTTTAGGCCTCCGCTGCCATGTGCAAAAAAAAAAAAAAAAAAAGGTTCAATCAGTCAATTTCAACTTCTCACAGGAAAAAAAAAGTTCTTGCAAAGTTGGAATTGATTGATTTAACTTTTTAGTCCTACCCAGTCTGCCGTTACCACTGCAGCCATGCCCACCCAATTGGCCACCTCCACCCAATTGGCCACCCCCACCCAATGGGCCACACCCACCTGGCACTCCACGATGCATAAGTGGGTTTTGGGTTGCAGTTTGGGCACTCAGTCTCTAAAAGGTTCGCCATCACTGGTCTAGGGAAAGTGTTTATGAGTGGTCCTTGGTACTCTCTCAGTTTGGTTGTTTTCTTGCAGATGTTTCATTAGACCAGCACTGATGATGTTACCTAGTTTGGGTAATGAAAGGTTTGCAAGAAAACAACCAAGCTGAAAGAATATCAAGGACTCCTCATTTCAGCCCTGAGCTACAAATGTTCTTTATTGGGAAGTGTTTATTTATGAGCATATATTGAGATCAACAATTGACACTTTTGGGGAGACCTTCTCCTTGACTGATGAGATAGTGGTTGGTAAAGATGGCATCTTCTGTGGTAGCAGCTATAACTGCTGCTAGAAAATTAGCCTAGCATCTGGCTAGTCTGTTTTTTGGAGAGCAGCTGAAGTCTGGTCTCCTGAGCCTTTAAAGCTAATTAAAGCAAAATTTGCTCTTGTCATTGGTTATTTACCTTTTACATAATAATCTGTTTCTGTTGTTTTATCCTTTGAAAATTGGAATCCACTTTGACTACTGTTCAAAGTGTGATGAGAATATTTTATAATGAACAAAATACATCTTTCTTTAAAATGTCCTTGCCTGAAAAATGTGAAGATTTTTTTTTCCTTAGGAGGGAATTCCTTAACTTTTGCTGAGTTATGTCACAGTATATCTTTCCTTAATTTTCCCATGGGTAAAATAATTCTAGTCTGGTATCTTTGCTCAACCTCAAAGTACTTTAAAGTTAGACAAAGGCGTCTAATCCTTAAGGGTATCTTTCTGGGAGAATACTGAATCAACAGTACACAAAAGTTATTTGACTTCAGCTTTCACTGGAGTCCACTCCAAGTGCTGGGAGTAAGCTCTAGTGAGTATAAGATGTTTAATTTCTCTTTATGCTTATGAAAGCATTGCTTTAACACTTCCCATTTTATTCCATCTGTCTAAACATGGAAGTGCTTTACTTTTTGCACAATATGTTCCTTTTTATTCACCCCCGCTGTCCGATTCAATTTTACTTACAATCTGTTCTAGTAAAGTAATTTGTTTTTATTTATAGTATGTGTTCAGCTTATTCAGAGATCCAAGGCTAAAAAAAAATTGCTGTCACATGATCTGTTCATTCTGAATTAAAAGGCTTCCATATAAATAATATACAGGTAATATTGGAATTGAACTTTAGGCATGGGCAATCTACCTTTGACTGTTTAAAATGAATGGAAACAAAGCCAGGGGAGGTATGCTTCTTTCCTTCTGTCTTTTCCTTATCCCAGGCCCTGTCATTGAAGGTTCAGAAGCATGTTATGATTTTTCCTCTGTATACTCACACACATCCTTTTCCCAGAAACTTTGTTAATTCTTTCATGGAGTGTTTGGAATTTCCTGCTGGCTCTCTGCAGTGAAATATTCTCTCGACCTCTCCTCTTTTTTCAGTTTTGCAGTTTGTCCCACTCTGCACAAAACAAGGCTTATAATGTATGATGTACAGACAATTCAGCAGAGTAGAGAAGCTTGTTTGTCAGCATTTCTGATGGGTATCAGTTTTCAGCTTTTATTTGGCACATTAGCCTTAGGAGAGTAATTGGGGTTCTTGTTTGCTTACACTAACCTTTTTGTTTCAATTCATATTTTTTTGTTTTAAGAAAATAAAACCCTTTTTAAATTCTGTCCACAATAGATCGTTCTGTTGATGTGATTTATATATATATATATATATATATATATATATATAATTTACAATATCTAAAGCTTATTCTTTCAACACTACATTCTATTTAGATTGGATCGCGAATAGTGTTCTGAGATTTCATTGAGGAATTGGGAAGCTATGCAATATTTTTTCCCTGGTTTGCGTTAAAAATTGCACAGGTATATAGAGCAGCTTTTCAGAGGGCTCATTAGCCCAAGAGTTTTCAATTTTTTTTTCAGGCCACAGAACCAATTAATTAAAAATATTTCCCGTGAGCCTCTGATCAAGAAGCATACTTTTAGTAGTGGAAGACTGCATGAACTTTTGGGGTTAGGGTATTGCCCTTGTTTTCTCATGGAACATCATCAAATGCTAAGGTTTTCAGTAACATAATTCAAATAATCCTGTGTTAGGTAACCAATATCTTTAGCAGAAGTTCGTGCTGATTGTTGAATTTTAAGCTTCTTGATAATATACAAGAAATAATAAGCAAGCACCTTAGCATATTAAGATGAAGTAATGATTTATGCACATAGCTTAATTTCTGCATATAATTCCGAGAACAAAAAAGAATTTACATTGTGCTAATTTATTTCATTTTGCTTTATACTTAGCAAAAATATTTAACAATTTCTGTAAAATTCTTTCCTATTTTTGTCAGCTTGGGCTTGCTAGTTTTTTCTTTCACGGTTTGCAGTATAAGTCGTTTTTGCCCCCTTCTCTTCAATTGTATCTGATGTTCAGAAACTGCCTGGACAACTCCCTGCATTTTTATTGGCAATGTTTTTCAGAAGTGGTTTGCCATTTCCTCTTTCCTAGGACTGGAAGAAAGTGACTGGTGAAGATTATCCAGCTTTCTTTGTGCCTAAGGTGGCCTGGAACTCACTATCTTCCAGTTTCTAGCCTGATGCCTTAACAATTAAACTGACACTCAGTATAAGTCCTATGCCATAAAGGATATTTGGAGATATAATATTTCCGGGAATTATGAAACCACTGAGATTTTTTTCCAGTTTTTTCAGAAGAAATGTTGGGAATATTTGACATGTATGCAGTATTTCATTTAATGTTATCCTTAGTGTTCTGAGTTCTTTTTGCTTCTTTTGAGAACGTTCAGTACAATATACATAACTTTGCTCATACAATTATAAAGTTTGCCATGCTTATTACATGCAAAAATATACACTGGTCACATAATAATTATGTCTAATAATTGAATTTACTTTTAAGATATTTTGAAATTTTCAATTTGGTGTTTCTTGATGCTGCTTCTGTCCTTTGAAGCCAGATCAAGGCAGATCTACCAACCTTTAAAAGAAAAAATAGCAAGAGGCCTGTTTTCAGGCAATGAACCAACCTACCTTCCTTCCTTCCTTCCTTCCTTCCTTCCTTCCTTCCTTCCTTCCTTCCTTCCTTCCTTCCTTCCTTCCTTCCTTCCTTCTTCAGTGGCATTTGTGGCAGAACTGCCTCTTGCCTTTGATTTGAGAGTCATATTGCATACAGGAATTATATTGCTCTGGTACTCTGAATAAAAAGATCCAGGAAAAAAGCACTTTGCATTATGGAGTTCCAGATAGGTAGTATATATCTACTGTTACATATTCTGAAGCATCTTTTGATTTTTGAATCTCAAGCACAGCACAGTCCTAATAAGATATATTTGGAATATAAAGGATAGCAATATACGATCACCCTGTTTTATTTCATCCATTATGCCAAACAAAACATTGCATTGGAATTTTTTCATCTTTCCCCATTTTTTCAAGTTTTGAAATTTTCAAGCTTTTTATTTTTTTTTCTGCAAGCCTTCATATCTCCCTATATATCTAATAGTTTCAAACTGCTATGCTATACAAAGTCATTTTGAATGGTAAACCTGAAGCAAAATTTTGCAAAATTTAATTTATAGTATGTACCATCAATGAAGGATGTATATATTTACCTTATTTCATGTAAAAGACCTTAGAAATGCCTTTAGAAATAAAAATGAATACAGGTAGTCCTCGATGTATGACCACAATTAAGCCCAATATTTCTGTTGCTAAGTGAATTTTGCTCCATTTTACAACCTTTCTGGTCATAGTTGTTAAGCAAATCAGCGCAGTTGTTCAATTAGTAACACAGTTGTTAAGTGAACTTGGCTTCCCCGTTGTGAAAAGGTCGCAAAAGGAAATTTCATAACCCGGAAAACTCCAACTGTCATAAATATGAATCAGTTGCCAGCATGCAAATTTTGAGCAAATGACCATGGGGATGCTGCAAGGGCTGTAAGTGTGAAAAATGGTCACTTTTTTTCAAGTGCTGTTGTAACTTTGAACGGTCACTAAATGAACTGTTGTAAGTTGAGGACTACCTGTACACCCATATATATTTTATTTGATCTTGGGGATCTTTTTTATGGTTGAGAAATGGAAAATGAAATTATAGGCATTGCTGAAAGTTAACACCAAATAAGATATAACAGTCATGGTTAGAAAAACTTTATAATCAGGACAAGTTTTATATATATGCTAGCACTTAGCATCCTATTTGTTTATTCAGAGGACTTGTTAGCCATTGAAAGAAAAGATTGTTTGTATTTTTTCCTTAAGAATAATGAATAATGAGTTTGAGTTCTCATCCAGAAATTGGAAGTAAAGAATGAAATCTACAAAAAAAATACCATATGAACTGAGAATTTAAAGATTTTTTTTTTTTAAATCTCTCCTTCCTGAAAAGCTTTGCAAGCCACTTGGAGGCTGTTTAACCAGAGCAGCATAAAAAGTATAGCTATAAACAAAAATAAAATCAAAATGAAATGTTTTCCTTGTATTTGAAGCCTGGAAAACTAGCAATTTACTGCATGCTAGGTAAGATAATATGCTTCTTCTGGATTTGTATAAAAACTGTCTGGCTTTGGTAAAAGTTAATGGTTTTCCTTTCTGATTCCCTTGACACATGGTATAATAAAATTGTTATAGATAAGGTAGAAGAGATTCTTTGTAGAAATTGCTAATTCCTTTCCCATTTATTCTGATGATTCATACAGTAGGGTGACTGCAGTTCATGTCTTCTCCAGAGCCATCCAGTGTTAGGAAGGAAATACTGTGCAGTGCAACTTGTGACTGTTTTTGTTTTGTTTGGGGTCAGCTGTTTCCGTGGGGGAACATCTCATTTGGCTCACTCACCTCCTGCTGCAACAAAGAAAAATACTCTGAAAGGGCTTTCCTGTGTATTAAAAAAAGAAACATATGAATGGAAGAATCTTCCATCCTTCACAGCACTTCCTGCCTTGAAAGAATTTGTTTGTAAAACATTGATTCAATATTGTAATCACTTCTGTGGCATATATAACACTGCAGGATTGTTCTAGCAGCTTTATTTTTCTTCTGTACCTATGCTTTTCCACAAGTGAATATCATAGTTGTCTTGTCCAGTTTTCTGAAGAAACATTGCCTGTCTTGTTAAGATGCGGTCTGAGCCATTGGAGCTTTTTAGGAACCAGATAAAAAAGGCAAAACAGCCTAATTTGATTCACTGGATGGTTTCAGCTGTTTATTCTTAAATCTTTACTAAACACCTAAGGTTCTACAGCTCAGACCAAAATTTTTCTCTTCTTTTACTTTATCACAAAATTACCTGAAAAACTGTCAAATTTCATTCAATAATTTACCTCAAGACTATTGCAATACTAGCAACAAAAGGTACACTGGAATTAATAAGTTGCAGCCATAATTCTGTAATTTAACAGAGAATAATAAAAAACAAGAATTTGTTTCAGAAGTTTAGCCTTTGCAGTATTAATGACATATTTTATAAGAAGTAAAAAAAATGCAGAAGGATTCATTAGAACATGAACCCTTTCCAACCAGAAATACACAAATCTTCGCTGTGCTAAAGCAAAATCTGTTTGAATAAGCAATGGATTTGCACATAAATAATTATTGTCTAAAATTTGATTTTTTTGTGTATAATATAGCCAAACATCCTTGTAATAAAATTTATCCTATTATCAATGCTTCTAATAATCTTCAAAAGAATAACTACATATAACGAACAATTAGCAATGATCAGATGTAGCTGTAAAAAATCTGCCTTAGTTTTGGCTAACAATTTCTGATTTATGTTCAGATCCGGCATGACTTGGAAAGAACTCTTTGATTTTTTTAAAAAGTAAATAATACCAACTGGAATATAAGAAAAATAACAGTAATTAACATCTTTCCTCTTCGGCAGTCTTGGAAAACAATACTATTCTTGTATCTGTTTTAATGTGTGGAAGTTCCCTATTGCAGCCATTGATTAAACTCGGTGCTTATTATAGTAATCATAATAATTTAATCTTGTCACAAAGCCATTTGCAGTTTTATAAGCCTCTTTGTTATATAAAAATGCATATAAAGTCCCTTTCAGTAAATGATTTATTATTTATTTAAAACATTTTGTTTTCTCATTACTAAAAGCAATTCCTTTAGAAGTCACTCTAATAGGTCTTTGACATTTTATACCACTGGTGGTATCACTTTTTTCCATGTGATTTAGCAGCTATATCTAGGAGACACAGAGATATATTGTAGAACTTTAATTTATGTACTGCATAATCTATCTACTGTAGTCTGTGCATCAGTTCTTCATTTCCAATAACTAATATATAAAGTTTGCAGAGAAAAAAATCTAAATATTTTGAGCTTGAAACCAAAAGTAGTATTAAAAGTCATTTCTTTATTTCATATTTGGTCAGTGAATATTTATTAATTATAAGGTATAAAAAGTGTGTGACATTTTTGGCTACTGTTGGCAAATTAGATGACTAATTACAACATTAATTAATGGGTGTAGGACTGTGGACTTGCAAGGCAGGCATAACAGGTAAGGTTTTATTTTCTGCTATGTCTTACTTGGAAAGGGATTAATTTCAAACGATAATGTTGTGTTTCTTAAAATTAGTAGTATTATACAATACTGTAGTATGGTACTTAAATGTAATCTGATACATGAAGAAATTGGCTATAGTGACAAATGTCCTTATTCCAGTCACTTTTAGTTTTGTAGTCAGTTTTTATTTTTGGCCATGGAGAAGTGCTTTTACAAAGTCAAATGCAGGAATGGATATATTTTGCTTCGTGAAATTCCAGAATAGTATGGAATGCCAATTTGCGGTCATCTTATGCCATATTCCTGGTCTCATTTGAAAGAAGGGAAATGTAACAGATATGGTTATATGAAGATATACTGTACAGCAGGGGTTCCCAACCCCAACCCCAGGTCCATGGACCAGTACTGGGCCGTGGCATGCCAGCAAATGGTCCGCACAAACAAGCAAAGCCCCATCCATGGGATACAGTCAGCACACAAAACCATGCACTCTCCAGTCTGTGGAAAAACCTTTCTCCACGGTGCCCAAAAGGTTGGGGACCTCTGCTATACAGTAGCGCATTGGGGAAAAATAATTTGTAATTTAATATCCTTTTTCCACCTAAAGTTTAAGCAGGAAGAAATTATCTGCCCCACGTTTAAAGGTGAATTACATGTATAAAAAAAATCTAGTTCTCATTGTTCCTCCTGTTTTAAAGTATGCTATCACCTTATATCCTTCTGTTACTGACTTATTATGTATTGCAAGGCTCATAGCTGCCAAGTGTATCAACCAGTAATAAAGGAGAAATTACTTGTAGTTATGTAACTATTTTTTTTTTGTGTGTAGTTGTAGAAATGTCACCTGTATTTAAAGTATATGGTAAACTGTCCAGAGTCTCTGGGAGTTGGCAGGGAAATAAATTTAATAATAATGAAAATGTATATTCAGACTTAATGATATGTAATACAATCATTGAATGCAATTGACTAAAGTTATTCCTAAGTTTTGTTGATGTCAGTGCGTCTATTCTATATATAAATAAATCTGGATCCACCCAATGACTATTGGAAAAAATCCTTTTCATTTGTGATACTTAGAATTTATTTTGCATTAAAATATTACTTTATTGAATTATTTCTGTGTTATAATTTGGGATTCTACCATTTTCATCATAGATTAACAGGTGACAGGTGGCCTTGGTGACAGGTGTTTAATTATTCATTTTTTATATCTTCAGTTCATATAGCCAACTATCATACAATAATGACTCAGGGCAGCTTACAAGATTTGTTTAGAGGAGGTTCATAAGGATTTTAGGAAAGTGATTCTGTGCTTTCTTTCAGATTATTGATTTATAGTGAAAAAAATGCTCAAAAGTATTTGTATTCTTTTCATTTATTGAAAATCATGCTATTGTATGATGAAATAGACTGATGCTAATTTGAATCTAGTGAGAAAACTCCGTTCTTGTCTTGTTTAATTCTTACAGATATAGCAATAGCAATATCACTTAGATTTATATACCGCTTCACAGTGATTTACAGCATTTTCTAAGTGGATTATAGAGTCAACATATTGTCCCCAACAATCTGGGTCTTGATATTACTCGCCTCAGAATCATGGAAGGCTGAGATACCTATAGAGATACCTATTCTGTTCTATTTCAGGGTAAGCAATATCATATAAAGTGCAGAAAGGATTAACATACCAAGCCAAAGAATTAAAGGCATTAAAAAGCAAAAGCAAAGGAAATTTAGCTAAATCTTTTTTACATCAACATCAACCACTCTGTCCATTTCTGCCTTTGCAAATGATCCTCTTCTATTATACTTGTCCATTGCCCTTTGTTATTTAAAATTCTCACTTTGATCCTATCAACTCCAGTAGTGACTGGGATCTTCAGCTTCCTCTTGACCCATTCACTCTTCCTTTATTTATTTTTTATCTATGTGTGAGAGACTTGTCCTCAGTCATTATTTCCAGAAGATCTAGCCAACTCAGCACAATTCTTTTGTACTAGTCACCATTTTTGTATTCAAACACACTCATTCGCCACTCATTCCATCCCACTGAGTTTACTTATATGTTTTTCCAGACATTAACAATCTTCACTTCCATGCAACAGTGTGGGCAAAACCATGTTATTTTATACCTCCACTTTGTCTTTTAACAAATATTCATTAATCTTTATCAACTGCATGCTATCCATTACTTTTCTATCTGCATGTGTGCATCTCTTTACTTCTCAAATTTTCTCTGTACTGTCTTCTGATTGCCCCTATCCATTTGAATTATCTGACAGAATAACAGTTTGGGTGAATTGAAGCATGAGGATAGTAATATAGTATTAATTTATTTGTTTGATATACATTCCATTTTTATTTGTACAATTCAGGTTGACATTTATAATGGTCCTTCCTTCTATTTTTGTAACAGCAGTGAGTTGTGGTAGGGTAAGAGAAAGTGGCTGGCCCAAAGCCTAAGACAGGACTGTGATCTCCTGCAGGTATACCTACCTACCTTAACTTACAATACCTGTGTCACTTCCCTGCCAATGGTGAAAATATTGGTGGTTAGCTTTGGCACGTTTTGATCAAAGAGCATGCCCAATTTTACTTCAAGGATATTCGTACTATTTTATGCAAACTAGGATCGCTAGCAGAAAGCACCCTGCAAACCAGTATATTTACATCGTACCATCCTGGAAATTCATTCATTGTTTTGACAGTTTCTATTCTTCATAGTCTTTATTCTTCATATTCTGTATTTTTTCATTTGCTTCACTTGGTGGCCATATATTTTTATGAGAATGGTTTCCAGACTTGAATGATGGTTGCATGCAAAATTCACTAAAACCCATACAGAATTAATTTGATTGAAATTTTGTACTCTAAACAATTAACAAACTGCTATAAAATGCATTCATTAAGCTTGTTCTAGTTAAGCATGGCAGATTGCCAGTTTTGGAGGAGTGCCTCAACAGAGCCTTGTTTTTGTTGCTCCACCTGTTAAGATGAGCACACCAATGAATACCATATGAAAGCAGGTGCAGCTGGAGATTTAGCACGAATGGAAGAACAATGCAGATATTCCATGGTGTCTGCAGATTTCTCTCTCTACCTTGTGAATGTCTTGTGATTCAAAGCACAGGAACCACCAAAGGAGAGAGAGAAAGATGAGAGCTGCACAAGTCTTTGCTTCCTTGCATTACTACTTTAAACACTCATATTGGGAAGTCATCAGGGTCCTTTATTGTTGCCTCATGAGACTCATCTGTACAGAAGTACTATGCTTTGACTACATTTAACTGGACTAGACTCATTCTGTGATACCACGTTAGAATTAAAATTGTCTCGTTCATAGAACTTAACACAAAAACAAAATAAAGCTCTTATTTTCAAACAATTTGAAGACCATTGCTCAGCAACGCATTTTTTCCAAATAATGTTATTTGAGATTATATGATACAAGCAAAACTTGTACAACTACAGAATAAAAATATATTTTAAAAAATAAATTAAAAAGGGGACGCAAAAAAGAAAAAGAGAAAAAGCTCCCCCTTCGTCCTTAATAACTTTAATAATTTCATCACTATCTCTTAAATTATAAGCAAACATCTCTTCATTCCATATGTCATCCCAATTTCTGTAAACCCATGTCTAGAACTCTATTAAACAGGAGAAACCCAAAATATCACAAATTATATCTATTACACCTAATCTAAATCCTTATTTTCCCTTTAAAACAAATCCCCATTTTCTCTCTTCAAAGTTTAGTCCCGCTCCAAAAAGAATTAAATGTTAATTGAAATAAACCATCATCTAGTCCTAATCAAGCATCTGATAAATATTTCCCAAAATAACAACTCATTATTTTCATTTTGATGGAATAAACTAATTCTGTATTCTTTCTTTTTTCCTGTAAACAACCTTTCTTTCTTCAGAGAAAGTTCTAACATATGTCTTCTCATACCCCCTCTTCTCACAAAATTCTTGTTTTCATCTTTATGAAGCCCCTTTTGTACTTCCAATGTAGCAACTCAGCAAATCCCTCTTGCAAATTCAGTACAAGGAAATAATCCATATTGCTAATTTGACTATTTTTTTGTATTTATTTATCAGTTTTTAAGCCATAATACTTCATTTGTAAATCCCTTATTTCCATCTCCTTTTTGTTACCTCTAATTTTTAATTTTACCCATATGTCAGTTTCAACCAACCAATGTACAAAAGAGTTAAATAGTTCAAAACTTCCTGTCACCCTACTTTACAGTAGATCAAATGTTTCTTTTAAGGTAGCCATCTGGTGCCCTCTAGTGTGTAATCCTCAGTGTCTTGTTATCAGTTTCAAAATGTAAACAAAGGATCCTTTGGGAGAGGAGCCTTTCAATCAATTTTAAAATCTTAAATCAAGTCCACTTGAGCCCTTAATCTGTTTAAAGCTTTCTAAGGCCAACAAAAGTTTAAGACTTTAAAATTAATTGAAAAGCTCCTCTCCCAAAGGATCCTTTGCTTACATTTTGAAACTGATATCAAGACTTTTGCTGTAATATTAATTTTAATTTTATTAATTTGTAATAAAAAATAAAAATCTTTAAACTTATAGTTAAACTTTTTTTAAGAATTGAAATAAACTTACCAGTGATTTCAATAAACCTTGCCAGTTTAAAGGTTCTTAAACTTTAAAGAAGTCAAAGAAATATCAAATATAAAGCCCAAAGTGGTTAAGAGTAGACTCCAGTTGAATATAGTCCATATAGATGACATTAGTGATTGTAATGTGGTGGAATCTGGTGCTGTTGCAGCATGGAGGGGGTCTTTCACAAAAGCTAAGAGACAAATCAGCCTTGAGTCTTCAGTATGCAGAAAGAGACCCAGGAGGGATTCTTCCTAAACCTTCACAGAATTTATCTGATAGTTATACAGAGTATACCTTAATCTGGAAAGATTCCTGTGTATCGGAGAAACAACAACAAACAAATTTCTCTGAGCAATTCATCGGGTTATTCTTGGTTCCTAGCACCTGACGTATAAGCAGGATAGAATCCCATGACTTCTGGACAATTGCAAGCTGACCACAAAAATGTAGTTCCTGTCATCTACTTGCAAAAATATAGCTGTGTGGAGTACATGTAAGATGATGGTCTCTCTTTAACTGCCAAGAGATTTCAGCAGCCTGATTCCTGTATTCAAGTACCATTCCGTGTTTCTCGCTTATAGAATAATTATGGCTCATTGGAAGTTCTGCTCATCAACACAGTTTCAATGATATTGTAAAGCAGGGATCCCCAACCCCCGGTCCCTGCACAGCAAAGCCTCATCCACGGGATGCAGGCAGCACAGAAAACCACAAACCCTCAGGTCTCTGGAAAAACCTCTCTCCACTGAACTGGTCCCTGGTGCCCAAAAGGTTGGGGACCTCTGTTGTAAAGTATGTTCTTCATATTAATTCTTTTTCCTATAAGTTGTTGTTGCATTTAATATAAGCAGGAAACCTTATATCAAATAATCATAGGTACAGTAGATTAATAATGGGCTTGGGAAACAGATGAAAGATGTGATGGGGGGGAAAAATAGCTAGAGCAATAGCTTTGCAAATAAGAGAACCAGCTTCCCGCCCACTTTTCCCAGGTACTCATTTTGAACTAATTAGCACTTGTAAACATAACCTGTCAGGCAGGCTTTGTTAAAATAATGCTAATCAGGGAAAGTTTAGAATGAAACATCTATCCTTCCAATTGTATTTCATCCCTCTATCATGTTGTGATAAAGTTTTTTTTTCCCTGCTTTTTAACTTGGGTTTAAAAGTTTAAAATTGGGTTTAAATATACTGTATGCTGCAGTTGCTGCAACTTCTTTGCTAACTTGATTTCACTTTAAATTATTATATACATCATAAAAAAATACCTTCGTAGTCTTTTATAACAAGTTAGCATCCAAGTATATTTTCTGGGAAACATTTAAAAGATTTTCTTTTTTATCCTTACAGATACATCAGTGATAGATTTTTTCATTTTTATTCCTTCCACAATTCCTTCCATAAGACTGGTAAATGATTGATACTAGGTGTAGATATTTGTGTGAATAAAAAAAAATCTGCTATAACAGACCTATTTTTAAGATCAAATTTTAAACATAGGTGTAACTCAATATTATTCCTTCATGTAAAATGTTGAGTAGTCTATGACATATCATGTCGGTATTAATGGTGAAGAAATGTCAGTGTTGAAAGCTGCAGCTGATAATTGTCAGTCATAGGCTCCAAATATTGATTTAGTTTATTATTCTTATCCTGGCTATTACTAATCTAGCATATTTTTTATAACCTACTGAAAAGTGGAGATATTTCAGTCTGTTTCAATTCTAATCTGTCATTAGAATTTGTGTGTGCTATGTTTTTTTTTTTTTTTTTTTTTTGTAGATATGCTTTAGAATGATATCTTATGAAATGCTGCATGAAAGGGCCCGGTGTGGAGATAAGTCACCTGGGAAAGAAGGATTGAGCTCTAGTATGACCCCATTCTGGCAATTAGCAAACAAACAGGAACATAAAACAAATGGGAAAGTCCAAAGGTTCACAGAGCCCTTTAGAACATTGATATGTTTAACACAATTAATGCAATTAAGTATAAATCCTGATTTGACCAGTCAACTGTAGGATCTCTTTTGCAAAAAAGTTAATATCTGGAAACAAGAACTAAGGATACACATTTTACCAGCTGGAATTTTAAAGGCATTGGCAAATAATTTAAGTACTAGACATGATATCTTAATTATTCATGCAGATGATAAACTAAATAATATTGCTTCAAGGAAGGACGCATATATTTGAGTGAGAACATCTACTATATGTATATGCAACTGAATAAGACAGTTGCTTTATCGCTGTAGGAGAATTTCTAATTAATAGTAATTTGCAATGTATTGTTAATGTGCAGAAAGAGTAAAATAAGGAAAAGTCATAATTATGTTTCCAACTCGAGTTGTATGCTCTGTGCTTGCCAGATTATCCAAAAGTTAATACCATATCTAATTCAGAGAAGTAAAACTTCTCTGTTTTACTTTTTTTAGGTAATGATTATTTTCACATACTGATTTTTGCTATTTTATAGTTCTAATAAAAACATACATTGCTTATGTATTTGAAATAAAACTGTACAAAGCATTTAAAAAGTGCACTTGTGAAGCATATGAGCATGAGCAAAGGCTTGGTGTGGCTGCTTCACAATCTTTCCTCAGTATCCAATTATATGCATGGAAAATACTTCATCTGGAATTGCATTTCAATTTTCCTTAAACTTGCTAAGTATGTGTGTGTATGTTTGTGTGTTTGTATACACACACATGTGTATACACACGCATATGTTTGTGTATATATGCACATACATGCTTAATAAGTTTAAAGGAAATAGAAATGAGAAGGAGCTAATAAAGAAGATTGATTAAAGCAGGAATATCATTTGAGTATCTCTATAAAAAGTTTATATATATATATATATATATATATATATATATATATATATATATATATATATATATATACCTTATTAGCTACATCTCATGCCATTCATTTTGATCTTCACTTATAAACAAAAATGTAATGCAACATACATTTAAAAAAAATTAAAAATGCAATTTTTTTATTTGAAAACATTTGTCTTCTGCCTTACACTATCCTTCCAAACACATCCCTCGTTCGCTATTCTTAAATCTAAATCTACACAACAAAAGTCCACTTTATTGCGGTCAGTTGTAGATTGATGCAGAACTGGAAAATGTCTCCCTGAAACCTTAGAAAGAGATTGTTCTACTGGCTTTGATGGATCAGTGATCCATATGCCCTTTCATATTTAGCAATCCAGAAACCCAACTGGTATCCCACTAAAGGACAGTGATTGTCTTTGTTAGACAATATGATCAGGTTGGCCTACTGAATAAAGAAACATAACGACAAAAAGAGGATTAGAAAACTATACAATGAAAAAGGAGAGATGGTATATCAGAATGAAAGGAAAAAAATGGTGGTCTATGAGTTTTATAAGAAATTATATAAAGATGTAGAACGGAAAAATAATGATGATATACTAAAATACTTGCAATTAGCTGATCTACTGAAAGTTCCAGAAGAGATTAAAAATATATTAAACAAAGAGATAACACCTTTGGAACTATCTAAGGCGATTAAAAAACAAAAAAACAATAAAGCCCCAGGTCCGGACGGTTTACCAATAGAAATATACAAAATTATGCAAGATCTCTAAGTCCAATATTAATAGATCTATTCGACGAGGTTCTGAAGAATGCGAAAATTCCGACCTCATGGGAAGAAGCAACTATCACTTTGATCTCCAAGGATAATTCAGATTTGGTGTTCATTAAAAACTATAGGCCCATTTCACTATTAAATTCGGACTATAAAATTTTCATGGCCATAATGGCTAAATGTCTTGAAAGATTCTTAGTAAAATTCATACATACAGATCAAAATGGTTTTCTACCCAAAAGATACATAAAAAATAATGTCAGGATCATATTGGATGTATTGGAATATTATGAAGCTCACAATGAAAAACAAATGGGATTAATCTTTCTCAATGTACAAAAAGCATTTGACAACGTGAAATGGGGTTTTATGTTTAATCAATTGGAATACGTGGATTTTGGGGAGAATTTCATAAACATGTTCAAAGCGATTTACTCCAAACAGGTAGCTAAAGTGATAATTAATGGAGAAACTATTAAAAGCTTTCAAATCCAAAAAGGTACAAGGCAAGGTTGTCTGTTATCTCACTATTGTTTATATTACCCCTGGAGGTACTAAACAGAATGATTTGGAAAGATGAGCAGATTAAAGGTTTAGAGATCAAGAGAGAAATTTCCAAATTGCAAGCCTTTGCTGACGATCTTGTTTTTATAATCGAAGAGCCATTACAATCAGGGATAAGGCTAATGGAAGTACTGGGTGAATATGGTGAAATGGCAGGCCTAAAGATAAATAAGGAAAAAAACTAAAATGCTCGTGAAGAATATGATTAGAACACAGAAAAATGAACTAGCTGATAGATTAGGCATTCAGATCACAAAGAAAATAAGATACTTAGGGATACAATTAATAGCTAGGTGTGTGACAATTAAAAGAGACAATTATGATAAATTAATGGAACAGATTAAAATGGACTTGGATACCTGGACAAACCTTCAGCTCTCTTTTATGGGTAGAATTGCTATAATCAAAATGAACGTATTACCTAAAATATTATTTCTATTTCAATGTATACCAATTAAATTATAAAATGAATTCTTTTGAAATTTCAACCAATCCATACTTAAATTCATTTGGCAAGGAAAAAAAGCAAGGATTAAATTAAAATTATTATAGAATGCTAAGGAAAGGGGGGGCCTTGGCCTCCCTGACCTGGAAAAATACTATCAATCTACAATCTTACTATGGGTGCGGGATTGGATTCGACTGGAAAACCGGAGATTATTATTTTTTTTTTTATTAAAAGTTTTATAAATTTTACAAAAAGACAAAAACAATACAAAACAAAAGACAACATATACAAAAAAGAAACTAAACATTACATATATATATAAAAAAAAACCCCCCATCCCCCACCCCTCACAAAAACCCTCCCTTCCCCCCCCTGAGCTTCCCAGAGCAGAATATAGGCTTAATTAAAAATTAAGAAATAAAAATAAAAAATTAAATTAAAAAATTTATTTTATATATATATATAAAAAAATATCTATATATATATATAAAAATAAAACTTATAAAAAAGCTATGTGATATTTTTGTATACCCAATCTAAATTGTATAAATTTTATCCATTTGTCCCAAACAGCAAGGAACTTCTCTTGCGTTTGTTGCTTTAAGAAAGCCGAAATCTTTGCCATTTCCGCCAGATAAGCTACTTTAAGAAACCATTCCTGCAATGTAGGCAAAGATTCCTTCTTCCAATATTGTCCTACTAACAGCCTAGCGGCTGTAATCAAATTTAACATCAATACAACCTCCTTTGTATCACAATCTGTAACAATGCCTAACAAAAATAATTGCGGAGTAAATTTTACCCTCCTTCTAAAAATTCTCTGGATATTCCACCATATTTTGATCCAAAATGCTTTTATCTCTCTGCATGACCACCAAATATGATAATAGGAAGCATCCTTATAACCACATCTCCAACATTTGGGTTGCACGTCAGGGTACATAAGAGACATTTTTTGTGGATCAAGGTGCCATCTATAAAACATTTTATAAAAATTCTCCCTAAGGTTCTGTGCTTGTGTAAATTTGACATTTCTCACCCAAATGGTTTCCCAAATGTCCAATGAGACTGGGACACCAAAATTCTGCGCCCATCTAATCATACAATCTTTAATTAATTCCGTTTCTGAGTCCATTTCAACTAATACCCCATAAATTCTCTTGATATGGGTTTGTCTTTGATCCTTGACTTGCTTAATAAGATTTCCATCTTCTCTAAGAAAACCCAATTTACAATCCACCTTCCATTTATCTACTAGTTGCCTATATTGAAACCAAGAATAAATAATATTTTCTTGCGCTAAATCTTCCCGTAATCTTAACTGCCAGTTTTGCCCATCCCATCTAAGTAACTGACTATAAGACACCATATCCATTTTTACTCCTCTTTTTATTCCTTCTATCGCATGCCAAGGTATAGCCCATAATGGAACTTTAAAATCACTTTTATAATATTTTCTCCAAATCCTAAGTAAAGAAATTCTTAAAATATGAGATTTAAAGACCCAGTCCATTTTTTTATTAAATATTAAATAGGCATGCCACCCATAAAGTAAATCCCATCCCTCTAAATGAAGTATCTCAGGATTTGTCAAATTTACCCAATCACTGATTAGTGTTAAGACCACCGCATCGTAATATAATTTCAAATTTGGTACCTTAAGTCCACCCCTCTCACGGAAGTCTTGCATAATTTTAAACTTAACCCTTGGCTTTTTCCCTGCCCAAATAAATTTATTAAGACCCTTCTGCCACTCACTTAAATTAATCTCATTTTTCAAAATCGGTAACATTTGAAACAAAAAAAGAAACTTGGGTAGAATATTCATTTTTATCACTGCAATTCTTCCCATGAGGGATAATTGCAACTTCTCCCAATTCTTCAAGTCCTTCTGTACCCTGACCCACAACCTTTCATAATTATTTTTAAATAATTTTACATTAGAAACAGACAACATCACCCCCAAATATTTTACCTTATTAACAATCTCAAAACCCGTCAAGTTAGCCAAAATCTGCTTCTCCTGACTAGACATATTTTTAGGTAAGATTTTAGTCTTATTTACATTAATCTTGAAACCCGAAACCAAACCATAATGATGAATCAACTGTAATAAGTTTACTGCAGAATAATCAGGTTGCGACAAAGTAACAACCAAGTCATCCGCAAAAGCTCTCAACTTATATTCTTTTTTGTTAACTTCTATTCCTTTAATTTCCTGAGACTCTCAAATTTTGATCAATAATATTTCCAGTGTTAAAACAAACAACAATGGCGATAAAGGACACCCCTGTCTAGTACCTTTCTCTATTGTAAAAACCTCCGACAAACCTCCATTAACAATAAGTTGTGCCATTTGTTTTTGATATATTACCGTAAGAGCTTGTAATATCTTTTCGCCAAAATTCATTTCTTCCATTACTCTTAGCATAAAATGCCAATTCAATTGATCAAATGCTTTTTCAGCATCTAAAAATATGAGCCCTGCAGGAACTTGGTTGTTCTTGTCTAAATATTCTAATAGATTAATAATTTGTCTAACATTATTTTTCATATACCTTCCTGTTATAAACCCTGATTGATCTTTATGCACAAGATGATGCGCCACCCTCATAAGCCTATTTACCAAGATTTTTACAAATATCTTATAATCCACATTTAAAAGAGATATAGGCCTATAATTTTTTGGTAAAGTAAGATTTTGATCCTCCTTTGGAATCAATGATATAAAAGCATTACGCCATGAAGGAGGAATCTCTAAACCCTGTAAGATACCATTAAAAAGATCATTTAATGGTTGGATCATCTCCTCCATTAAAGCTTTATAATAAACAGCTGTTAACCCATCCGTACCCGGTGCTTTCCCTAGTTTCAATTGTTGAATTGCTGAGGCAATTTCCTCCTTAGTAATTAAGCCATTAATTTCATGTTTCTGATCCTCAGTCAATTTAGGAAAACTTGCCTCAGCTAGATATTTATTTATATCTAGCAGTTGCACATTAGTAGATTTGTATAACTTTTGATAATAATCCAAAAAAGATTTTTTAATCAATTCCTTCTGAGAAAGTAATTTACCTTTGTAATTTATTTTCTCTATTATTCTCTGTCTCTGTTTCTTTCTTAATTGATAAGCCAACCATCTCCCAGGCTTATTAGCATTACAAAATGTATTTTGTTTCATAAACAATAAATTGGTTACCGCTTGATCTGCTATCAACATATTAAATTGTGACCTTAGTAACTTTACAGATTCTTTGATACTTTCATCAGAAGGATTTAGAATCAAGGCCCTTTCTTTTGATTTGATTTCATCTTCAAGTTCTCTACGTTTCTGAATCTGCTTCCGCTTATGACAATTATTCATTTTTATCAAAACACCACGCATAAATGCTTTACCTGCATCCCATACCATTGACATTGAAGTCCCCTTATACATGTTCAAAGCAAAATAGTCCTTTAAACACTCCTTTAACTTTTGAACATTCTTCTCTTGTCTGAACAAATTTTCATTAACTCTCCAGGATCTCCTTTCCTCTTTCTCTTGAGTCAGCTCCATCCAAACTGGGCTATGATCCGTCAGTGATCTAGGAAAAATCTTTACATTCTTTACTTTATTATACAAATCCGTAGTAATCAAAAAAAAGTCAATTCTTGAAAAAGATTGGTGTCTATCAGAAAAAAAAGTGAAATCTCTCTCCTCTTGATTACATTCCCGCCAATAATCCCTTAATTCCCAGTCTTCCTTCATATCAAAAAAAGCTTTAGGTAACCTTGCTTGTTTAAGAAAAGGAGAGGAACCTTTCTTGTCCCTTTGTATATCTAAGACACCATTCCAATCACCCATTAATACCACTGATCTATAGTCAAGCAATGTTATTTTTTGATGTAACTGCTTATAAAATTGTTCCTGTTGTTGATTTGGAGCATAAAGTCCCACTATAAGTACTTTCTTACCATATATACCAAGTTCAATCATCACATATCTCCCCTGGGGATCTGATTCTACCAGACAAGCTGGTAGGTTTTGTTTAACATATATAACAACTCCCCCTTTCTTCCCAGGAGCAGAAGATATAAAATGAGATCCCAAACGAGCATTGACTAAATATTTCTGATCTTTAAGTAAAATATGAGTTTCCTGTAAGCAAATAACATCATTGGTATGTTGCTTCAAATAATAAAAGATTTTTTTCCGTTTCTGAGGAGAATTCAATCCATTAACATTCCAGGTCAAAAACTTTGCCATCTCCCTTGGCACGCAGCCTGGAGAAGACACCATCAAGATCTGAAAGAGCTGCATGTGTTGCATAACTCTTGGGTCTTGCTCCTCCCACCGGCGGTGATGCACTTCCAGAAGAATTCTCTTTAGGCTCTTTTTTACGTTGCTCCTTCTCTTTACGCTTATAAGCTGCACGAGTCATTCTCTGCTCTTTAACCTCCATCTGGCGTTGCCTTTCAGCTTGTATCATCCCAGCGGAAACCAAACCTAATGCCTCAGATTGCTGCTCGACTTCCTTGCCACTCGGAGATTTCTGACCAGATGGAGTTGAGCCTGCACCCAGGACCGAAGTATAAAACTCTCTAGCTTTGTCAACTGTATTCAATCTGTAGCGTGTCCCCGCATGGCTCAAAACAATACCCATCGGAATTTCCCATCTAAATGGCATCAATCTAGCTTTGAGCTCATTGGTTAAAAAAGCGAAGTCTTTCCTGCTTCTTAAAATTTTGGATGGGATTTCCTTTAGAATGATAACATCTTGGGCAGCAATCTGAAATCTTTTGTTGTAAAAGGCTTGTATAATCTCATTCCGCAGGGACTTCTTTGTAAAATAAATCACCACATCTCTAGGCAAATTCTTCTGCTTAGCAATCCAGGAGTTAAGTCTATAAATTTTTTCCACTTCTCTATGTAATTCTCCTTTATCCATATCCAAGGCCACTGCCAGATCAGTAAGGACCACCTCCACCAAATCTTGATTCATATCTTCCTTGAGGCCTCTAATCCTCAGGGCATACTCCATCTGTCTGTACTGAAACATCAAAATATCTTCTTGTGAGGACTCCACCTTCCTTTCCACATCTTGAATTTTATCATCAAAGGAATCAACTTTGTTTTCCACTTCCTCAAGCCTTGCATCGAGCTTAACCACCACAGTAGCCAAGCCTGAAACTGCTGCAAGTATATCTTGTCGTAAATCATTATTATTTTCTTGCAATTTAGTCTTTATCCCCGTTATCTCTTCTTTAAGATCAGATTTAATTTCTGATTTAATCTGTGAGGCAAATTGCTTCATTTCCTCTCTCATTTGAACTACAATCTCTCCCATTATGCCTCTGACCTCTTGTGCTGAAAGTCCAGGCAGAGGGGGGGAGGGTGGTGGCTGAGCCGGTGGTACATGTTTAGATTGTTGTTGTAATTGTGCAGTGGAAGTTATAGGAGAAGAAACAACCTTTGGTATTGAAGCAGGCTGCTGTCTCTTTGAAGCCATTTTAAAAAGCGCAATTCTCACTTCCCTTTCCCCTCCACACAAGAAGGGAGGAGGAAAGAAAAAGAAAAAGAATTTAAAAAGAGACAAACTATAGTCCTTGAAAATCCAGAGAAAATCCAAAGAATAAAAGATAAAAGAGCAAACAATTCAAAAGAAAAAATTCTAAGCCAAAAGCAAAAGCAAAAGCCAGTCCTTAAAAAGGGAAAGTAAAACAAAAGGGAAAGGAAAAAAAAACTCCGACACTTTCAAAACGCCATCTTAAATCCTTTCACTAATATAACAAAGAAAAGGAGGAAAAATAGTAAAAATCAAATAATAAAAAAAATAAACACCTAAAGTATATAACAAAAATCCTTTAAACTGCTCCGTCCGTTTAAAAATTACTCACCAAAATACTATAAACACGGAGATAGAAGCGGCGGTTTCTTTTGCTTCCTAGGAAGCAAAAACAGCTGGGAGGCGGAGATCAGCAGGAGCTCCGAGGGAACACTCCTTTCACCCCCTCTAGAAATAAATCCAGAGGGGGTTTAGGGGTTCTACCTCTATTCCTGCGTTCTCTGTCCCTTCCCTTTGCCCGGGAAGGGAATTCCGAGCCGCGGGCCAGCTGATGCGCGCTGTGCTCCGCGGCTCTGACACTTCCCCAGCTGGACGGCTAAAAGATAGCCGCCATCGCCGTCACCTCATACCGGAAGCTCAAAACCGGAGATTATTAAAATTGGAAGGTCATGACATGCAGACTGGATGGCACGCTATGTTATGGGACAAGAAACATATGTTCACCAGTACTTCCGGAGGCACTACATCAGACGGGCGTTAATAGATGTATGGACCAAAATACGGCAACAGAATTATAGGCAAGTTCCCAATTGGATTTCAACATTAGTAATGTATATACACCCAAGGTTTATCCAGTTAGGGAATGTGATAACTTATAAAAACATATTAGATGAGAGAGGAGAATTAAAATCCAGGAAAAATCTTCAAGATGCAGGGATAGAATTAGAATGATGGGCAAACCTCCAACTACAAGCAAGATATAGGAAAGACAAAAAAAGAGTGGGGTATAAAAATAGAACCGACAGAACTAGACAAAATATTATTAGGGTCCGAGGATAAAATGATTAAAAAAATATATCACTTTCTTTTAGATCAGGCAATGCATGAAGAACAGGTCAAGGAGACTATGCTAATTTGGAGTAGGGATTTTGGTTTCAGTATTGATCTGTATATTTGGCAAGAATTGTGGGAAAGAAATAGGAAACTCACTCTAGCTACCTTGTACAAGGAAAATCTCTACAAGATGTTTTATAGATGGCACTTCCCACCCGTAAGGCTAGCCAAAATGGGTCCAAATATCTCACCTTTATGCTGGAAATGTAAAACAGCAATAGGATCATATTATCATATGTGGTGGGAATGCCCAAAGGCCTGTGAGTATTGGAATAGGCTACAAAGATGGCTGAAAGATATATTAATGTTGGACTTAGAGTTAAAACCTGAACTTTTCCTGTTGGGAATAACTACGAAGAAATACAATAAGGGAACAATCTATTTGCTGTTACATGTCTTGATTGCAGCTAGGCTTGCGTTCGCGCAAAAATGGAAGAGCAAAGAAATTCCCACAGAGGAAGAGACACTATATAAAATATTATCATGTGTGGAAATGGACAGGCTCACAATGGTATTGAAAGACAAATGTAGATCAGTTTATTTCGAAACCTGGGATAAATTTTACCACTGGAGGGATTCGAGGAGGACGGTTGGGATTATAGGCTAGTGTTAAGATAGAAATATATGTAATTTTAGAATAAGTATTGTATATAAAATTTAGATGTATATTCAAAGATGAAGAACCGATTGTAAAATGTGGAATAATTTGATAAGAATGTATATACTGGAATGTCACGTTATATCCAATGTTTTTTTTAATTATATTATAAATAAAATTTTGAAAAAAAAGACCAAAAACAGATTTGAGGATTCTGCACCAATTTTATGCTTAGATGAGGACGAAATTGGCAAAAGTTACGCAAATCAGCATATATGATGCAAAGTTATATAATTCTTGTTAATTCTTATAATCTGTCACCAAAATGTTGGGCACAGAATTTGCTTATGTCTAGATATAGTGGTCATAAATCTGATTTTTAGATTGCCAGGTTTAATTCTATATTATAATCTGTCCAGCAAAAAAAAAAAAAGTCTGTTGTTTATGATAAGGACAGAAAAAAAAATAGAAACCAAATAATTAGTGCACAATCTGGAACAGGGAGTTCCAGTGAAAAATGAATCCAGTCAACAGAATTTTTGATAAACATTTTAAAGTCACTAACAGGGACTGCCAATTAATACTTCTGAAAGATTTTAAACATAGAAAAATAGCACTGTTTATTATATTTATTAATAGAAGCATATTCTTTATGTTTGGAATGCAGCGTTAAAACATGAAATAAATACCTAATTAATAGATGATTTTGATTTAACTTTACTATAAATTAAGTTAATGTTGATCATGAAAATATTTCTTTAAATCTATAACACGTGCTGCTTATAATATTAAGTGCCTTTAAAATCATAGAAGAACTGTTTTGTAATATGGCTTTATGAACTTTCTAATGCCAAAAATTCAGCATAGTCCAGATTACTGTGTAAATACTCATATGCATGTGACAGTAAATTACAAATTCCACATTATACAACATGCTGCACTTATGTTTTTGTATATATAAAGAGCTTGGAGATCTTAAACTACTTTTCTGTTTATATGTATCTAGAAATGTTGCAATTATACTATAAATGCGACTTTGAGACTGTTTAAGTCTGAACTACATGTTAACATTAAGGGAAAGAGGAAACAGGTTACTGTAAAGGGCATTGAATACTATTATGTTTTAAAACATAAAATAGTATTAATATTATTGGTTAGCATTATTATCATTGTAATATGTCTGCATGTTCAGTCTGATTCCTAAAAACTTCTTGATTGCCTATCTCAGTAATCAAAACTTATTTTACTACAGTATTCATGAATTTACTATTCATGAGTAATAATGAATCATATGAAAAGTATGCATATGTTTATAAAAACAACATGAATTTCTAATGACACAAAAGTTTAAATCACATAAATCCCCAATTATGCTAGGCATAATGTAATTGTAACTGGAGAGGGAAAACTCAATTCACAACACAATACTGAGCTCACACGAATGCCTTTGTGTATACAGCTGTACACACAAAGGTTTCCTCACAGCAGATTTAATTATTGAATGTGCCATTGAAGATTAGATTCACTAGTATGACTTCAGAGGAGTAGGCCTCATTGTATGAAGAGTTTCTTCTCTTGTGAGGATGATTGCAAAGGAAAATAATATACTTTGGTTTTGGCTTAGCATAATACACAAATTTAGCCATAGAAAGAAACTATGGCTTACAAGCAAAGTAGTGGCATTCACACTTCCCTCCAAGTCAAAAGCAAATCACACTATGGCTATTGATGTAGAAGTAAAATTGAATAATAATAGTAATCCTTTGCCATGCATGCGTGTAATAAATGTTGATCGTGCAGCACTTCTATTTCTATCTCCTTTTTTCTTTTCTTTTTAAAACTATTTCTTCATGATTTATTAAATGTGAATATTTAATTTCCTAGTTCTAAGCGTACTATCTTCCAGTTAGTGGAAGTTTAGCTTGCTCTGGAGGAATGTGAATTGAACTTATTCTTCTCAGTCCCAATGAGATTTCTCCTATTAATGACATTGTTTTACATGTGATATTAAAAAAAAAGCTTCAAGGGTTTCAGCTTACTAATGAAAACATAAACTCACTCTCAAAAAAATGGCTTATTTGAAATCCTATTTAATCTGATACTTTAGGCTTATTTCACTAAAAAAAAATTTCTGAGTAATCATTAAGCTTGTATGAAGTTCATTTATATTAAAATATATTAAAATATATCCTTGTGGAAAATGATGGAAGAATCCTTTCTGAGTTACTGAATCGTGAAAAATCTGTTTCCTAGAGTGTCATCAAATTATATTAGACAAAAATTTAATTCCTACCCAGCTCAAAGAATATTCAAATGTTTAATCTTGAATGTCCACGTAAGTTAACATGAAGATCTATTTTTGAGAAGAGCTGAATATTAGAAAGAAGGCCTGCGAATTGTACCAAAGCAGATTTTTGTAGGGTATTCCTGTGTTTGAGTTGTGATGAATAAAAGGCTGTAGGATTTAAGGAAAAACTATGTTGCCTGAAACATCTTTTTTAGTGGCTATGCTCATAGAATGGCTGGTAGTCCTTGACTTACAACCATTTGATTAGTGACTATTCAGATTTACAACAGCATTGAAAAAAGTGACTGAAAAAGTATGTCCATGTTTCACACAATCTTTGCAGAATCCCCATGGTCATGTGATCACAATTCGGGTGCTTGGCAACTGGCATGTATTTATGACAGTTGCACTATCCCAGGATGATGTGACCACCATTGGTAATTTTCACAGCCAGGCTTTGACAAGCAAAGTTAATGGGGGAAGCCAGATTTGCTTAATGATCACACAATTCTCTTAACAACTGCAGTGACAAAAAAGTTCATTAAATGGGGCAAAACTCACTTAACAACTACCTTACTTAGCAATAGAAATTTTGGGCTCAATTGTGTTTGTAAGTTGATGAGCTCCTGTAAGGCAGGGGTGTCAAACTCAATTTCATTGATGGCCGCATCAGCATTGCAGTTGCCCTTGGGAGGCCGGGTGGGTGTGGCCAGGGTTGGTGCAGCCTACTGGTGGGTGTGGAGGGAGTGGGTGTGGCCTACTGGATGGACATGGCCAGCTCTACATCATTTGCGTCAATGTTGCCTGTGGGGACCTGGGCAGGAGTGGGACAAATCTGAGGGTCTCTGGCAGAAGGGGGTGGGACCAGGGCAAGTGCCAAGGCATGGTCCACTAGAGGAGCCTCACTGTTCCTCTCAGGCCATGTGGGGGGGGGCTGCCCGGAGCCCTGGGCAGCAGAGGCCAAATGCCCAGCCCCACTTCCCCAAGGGGGCGCCCAGCTGCACTTACCTCATTCTCAAGGCTGCTGCTATGCTTGCTCTCCTTAGCCAGGTTGTTCATGATGGGTACCAGGGCAAAGTCAGAGGGAGATTGAATGTGTTTCAGCATAGAGGGCCACTACAAAATTGTACATTGGCTTCCGGCTGGCTGGCCTGGGTCAGAGCCAAGGCAGTGGGGGCCATTCCCTCACTATTTCCAGGATGGCTTCACGGGCCACATGAAACCACTTTGCGGGCCGCATCCGGCCCCCGGGCCTTGTGTTTGACATGTCTGTTGTAAGGAAATAGAATGACTACAAAAAGTAGTACATAAATACACTTCTTTTCATCAGTCTGAAGACTGGAAAGTATGGTATAGCTGCATAATTAAAATGGGGTAATGCTGAACTAATAACATTTATAAAGGGGAAGAGAGAGTACAGTAACATACAGTAACTTAAAGCTTAGTATGGAAATTTGAATTTTTCATTGCTTTTATTTGTGTATTGTATGAAAATATAGGCAAACAACTGCAAATATCTATAAGTACATTTAAATGCATTTGGCTCCAAGAACAAATAACGTCCCAAGCATAATAAATAAGCATTCTATTACTTCTGGGTAATTGAAATACTCTATAGGGATCTATTCCTGCAGTGCGGATGTTTTAGTCTTAAATGCAATAAGTAGATCTGAAATTGATCTTTAAAGTCATGCTTATCATATCATTTCAATTCAGAAATGGACTACTTATCATACCAGTCAAATCATCAAAATAACTAGGTGGTTTATGTATTAAGGTTTATTTAAAGGAAAAAAAAAGATCTAATTTTTATAGTTGTCTTTATTTGACACATTGCAGCACTACTGCAGTGATAAATCACCATTTATTCCATTCAGAACTCTGTTGCTGGTTTCTGTATTTTTCATTAACTTTATAAACTATATTATTCCAAGCTTTCCCAGCAGAAAGAACAATATATTTATTACAGTCAGTGTCCAAATAAGAATAGGCTGACCCATAAATTTTACGATCTTAATGAGGTACTTTCTTTTAAATTACTAATCAAAGTTAACACTGTAAAGGAGCTAATTATTTAAATGTGGTCAGGCCTGAGAGGTAATAAATTATTTCTTTGTTTTAGTGCTAACTGGCTATTGGTCTTTTATTTCAAGACAGATTTTACCATCTTTTAAAAATAATATATAGTTACAGAGCTTTTCATGTTCTTAGGATCTGTTCTTTTCTGCTTGTACAATGAGCAAAGGTGTCTTAAATATTTAAAACAAAGATTTGTAATCTTTAACTACACATGGCTACCCAGAAGTACATTCAGCTGACCATGAATCTTTAAAAATTAGACGTAAGAGCCCTTAGAGAGGCAGGCAGCTTTTGGCTATATTTGTTGTGGGATAAACTTTCCTTTAGCAATTAGTACAGGCAGAATGGTTTGATATATTCTCTCCCCAAGTCAGCGGTTCAAATCTCACCGGCTCAAGGTTGACTCAGCCTTTCATCCTTCTGGGGTAGGTAAAATGAGGACCCAGATTGTTGGGGGCAATATAAATATATATGTACATTGCTTACTGGTGTACACCGCTTAGAGAGTGCTTGCACTTAAAGCAGTATATAAGTCTCATAAATAAATAAATAAGTGATAGCTGGGGACTGAGATATAAAAAGGAGGAAATGAGCAAGATTTTCCAAGATTCTGCAAACTGAAAACCTGAGTTTTATACAGAAATACACTGAAGAAGTTACTAACTTACGAAAATTCTCCCAGGAGAATGACACAGATGTTTTATAGGGAAACTATACTGTATCTGGAACAGGGAGAAGCTAGGTAACATGAAGATTGATTTGTTATGGAATTTGTTATGGGATGAAATGAACATTGCCCTATCTATCTTGCTTGAACTGGGATTCAGAATGTTTAGGTGATTTATGCATAACATCCACAAGCATTTTAGATATTAAATGGCAACTGATAGGTATCCTTGATATAAAGGAGCCTAATTATGAGTTCATTTGGGATTTTTTAGAATTTATATTGTAGTAAGGATTTTTTCCCCTGGGCTCTTAAGATTCTAAAGACCAAATCATTGTTGTTGTTGTTAATTGCAAAGTCGTGTCCGACCCATCGCGACCCCATGGACAATGTTCCTCCAGGTCTTCCTGTCGTCTACCATCTTCTGGAGTCCATTTAAGTTCACACCTACTGCTTCAGTGACTCCATCCAGCCATCTCATTCTCTGTCGTCCCCTTCTTCTATTGCCCTCAATCTTTCCCAGCATTAGGCCCTTCTCCAGTGAGTCCTTCCTTCTCATTAGGTGGCCAAAGTATTTGAGTTTCAACTTCAGGATCTGGCCTTCTAAAGAGCAGTCGGGGTTGATCTCTTCTAGGACTGACCGGTTTGAACGCCTTGCAATCCAAGGGACTCGCAGGAGTCTTCTCCAGCACCATAGTTCAAAGGCCTCAATTCTTTGGCCTCAATTCTTTCAAATCATTACTAGTACTAAAAATATTGATAAAAATGCCTTTAGGAAAAAAAAAGACATATACTTCTATAAATCTAACAATAGAAAAGGTTAACAGATATTTCAATGCAGTAGGCTAAAACTATGAACTTTACCTTTAAAATATATAAAATACCTTAATTCCTCTTCTTCAGAATGAGAAATATTAAATATGGTAAGTAGCCTGGACCTTATAGCTTAACAGGGAATTTTGTAAGGAGTTTAAAGAAATTCTGATCTTAGAATTTTTGTTAATTAGCAATTTCTTCCACCAAGAATATTCTGGCCATCAACATGGGAAATATTCAAAATAACTTTAATTCTCAAATCAGGTAAAGGTTTACAAAAGCATCATTTTATAGACCTATATCTCTTCTTAATATAGATTATAAATTATACACTAAGTTTCAAATTAATTTGAACCAGTAAATTATACATTCTGTTCAATCAGGATTTATCCCCAAAAGGAATATATATATATCAGATCCTACTAGGAAATTGTTGAATATCATTAATCATTGTAAAATTAATACACGATCTCTATTATTTTGCTAACTAAGCATTTTCAATATTTTTGATTGTGTTGAAAAGATCTTTTTAAAGCAAACATTACAGAAACTTGAATTTGTTGATTATTTCTTCAGTCTCATATGTCAAATTTATAATCATACTTTTGCTCAGGTAAGAATTAATAGCTATGATTGATAGCAATGTGTACTTTTAAGAGTCATAAAGCACCTGTTTATCGCCACTGTTAATTGAATTTGTTATAGAAATAAGGTAGCTAACAAGGAAATAAAAGTAGGAGGGAAAAAGTTATTTATTAACTTGTTTGCTGGTGACACAATTCTGACTTTTTCAAATCCTAAACATTGTTCAAAATTGTAGAGGGCAGAGGGAATGGCCTTGAAGACAGGGACAAACTGCTGCTACCAAGGCAACAGTCAGATAAGCAGGGCTTGAGCCCATTCTAAGAAACGACTTTGTGTATCTGTCTCAGACAAGCTCTTTCTTAGTTCTGGTGAATTGAGAGAGTGGGAAAGCACATTCAGATTTACAAGATTCTGTTACTGTAGCTATCACAATAATAGTAGTTCTGAGTTATATGTCATTAATGTCTTAGTCAGGGGTCTATGTTATAGGGCAGGGGTCTGCAATCCCTGGACCGTGGCTCACTACCAGATCATGGTCTGTTCAGAATTGGGCTGCGCGAGTGGCTGGCCGGAGCACACATACAAATACATAGCTCAATTTGCACAAGGGGCAAGCTGGTGGGCACTCGTGCGTGTGTGTGCTTGGCCTGTCACTCACATGGCCTGGTTCCCCTCTTCCCCCCCCCCCAGCCAGGCCACCAAGCTACAAAGGTTGGGGATCGCTATTGTAAGGTGCATTGGAATTTACAGAGCTATTAAGCTAAGTGGTATGGATCATACCTACTGTTAACCCATACACTTTCAAACTAGAATGATCAGGTTCATACCTCATCTAAGTCTAAACTAAACAAACCACATCATGGTTTATAATAGTGAGTGAATTCAGCCACTGTGAAACTGTATTCTATTAAATATTAAAAGGGTATTAGTTTGGCTTAGCACATGGAGAAGAATTATAAATTTTTAATTGTTAAATGAACTTTGTTTCTTCTATATATTTTTTCTCCTGGCTGTTAAAACTCTGGAAGAGCAAGCTATTGCACAAAAGCAGGAAGCTGACATAGAAACAATAACAGCATTTTTTCAAAAGCCAATAGATTTCTGCTTCTGTTGAATTCTTCTCTCTTATTCAATTGGTATTTCAAGATTACTGCCTGAAAATTGCCGCGGCTTGACTGGTTCCAAATGTTTTAAGATGAGAACATTAGTCTTTAAATTGGTACATAAACTGCCTTTTAAAAAGAAATGAATGAGCTTGTGAAACAGCGTATTGAAAGCTTAAAATAGGTTCTTGTCTATTAGAGGCCCTTCTAACTCAGAAGAAGCATCAACATAATTGTCACGATTTTCATTTTACAAAGAGCACGAAATCTTGGCAAAAGTATAAAAACTTTTTGTGGCTTGTCTGGCTTGTAGCCTAGTACTAAATCTTTGCTTCATAGATTTCTCTACTAAAGACAGGAAACTGAGTAATAAATAAAATGTTATTCAGGTTGACTGTCATGACGATGAGACACACCTTCAAGTCCACATGATTTAGATGAAGAATGGATGTAGAACAGCACATTCTAAAACAAGGATTAATTTTTAAATTTAGGATAGGCTAACCAGGTAGTTCTTTAAGTTTTATTATAATCTAATATTTGTGTTTGTTTTGCCACTTCCTTATGTCATGTAAGCACTGTCATTGTTTATCTGTCAGAATAAGCATCTAGTAAATTATTAAACATTTTGGATTTCATAGAAAAAATATGAATTGAAAGAATTGTAGAAAGTATTCTTACATAAATTAGCTTAATTTTTTTTCATTAAAATCCACTGGGCTGAGAAAATGTAACTGGCCCAATGTCACCCAGTTGACTTTCATGTTCTTGAATTTCGGGCATTAGGTAACAGTGGGAGTTGAAATGAAAGAGGTTTGATTGACCAATTCACGGAAGAACAGTCATATTCAATATAGATAAGTTCATTTATCAAGAGATCCCAGCCACCAAGACAGCACTAAATCCAGATTTGCTAGCATTTCAAAGACTTGAATTGAATTACAGAATGGGTGGGAAGGGAAGATGCAGTCTCATCCCTGATGTCTCCCTTCCACTCTCAAACTTTCAACTTTGAAAGTTGAATCCATATAACTGGGAACCAGCATAGCTCCATTGTCTCCATGAGAATGATTGCAAGGTGTATACCTCTGTTATAGAATCCTTGACTCTTTGAATGTGGTTCTCACTTTTCTGAGTAAGGCAAAAACCTTTTGCAAGCTGATGCCTTATATGCTCCAAATCGTAATTTCTCAGGAATCAAGATGGCTTCAAACTGCATCCTATGTGCTAGGTTTTAAGTAGTGGACCAGGGTAGAGTGTGCAGGTTAGGAAGGATTGTAGGGAAAGACATATTTTGGCATAGATGGCAAAATATCATGCTACTTGTTTTCTAAGCTTGGAATGTAAAAGATTTTAAATTTAAAGACTGTCAATGTAGAATGAAATTAACCTGTCCTTCACCAATATAATTGTCCATCTTCATTCATTCATTTGTTCGTCCGTCCATCTGTCTGTTAGTTCATTCGTTCGTCCATTCATCCATTCCACTATGACGTTCCCAAGGGAACTTGGTCTTCCCGTAATTTGTCTAAAATATGATAACTTGAACCTGTCAACTTGTGCCTTGATGAGAACTCTGGATTCATCTATACTATGAACCATGTCATACAAAATGCCTCTCAAATATTCCCAAATCATGGGATATAAATAATTATAATTTAATACAATAACTAGATGACAGACTTGTCACTCACTACACATAATGTTTCTAAATAATTTCTCATAGGGTAATAAAATTTCTTAGCAGCAAAGAATGTTTCATCTCAGGTTTGGAGAAGAAATCAACTTCATTTTTATTATAGTTTAACAATTTAACAGTTTAAAAATAATGTTTGATTTTTGTTACCTTTCTAGGGAATAAGGTGCCTTTCTATGTCAGTGTGTTTAAATAGTTTGATGTTATATGGTTTAGATTGATGTACTTGTCCCAAAAAAGTTTGGATGTAGGACAAAATATGTGCCCTGTTTGTATTTTGTAGGAATACATGACAACCATTATTACATACAAGAGAAAGTAAAGGGATACCCCTCTGGCTTTGGGGTGTTAAAATATTTTCTGTATGTATTCAGCCATTAACAAAGAAGCCTGCTATTTCCTGCAAAATCCTATTTTGAATTATACAGGTGACAGCGGAGCATCCTCAGGAGGGCCTCTCCACTGTTGAAGTAACCAGAGAGGAACGATCACCATAGACTCTTGAGCCATAATTGTGTATAGATCCTGTTCACAATCTGACATACTGTTCACGATTTGCAGCTATCTGCAAATCCTGTGACAACTGGGAGTGTAAGGATCACACCCAAATGATGAACCTGCTTGTTTCTGGTTGAGTGCAGTCCCGTACCAAGCAAGCTTCATCTTAATCCCAGAGTACAATATTCTCTTTACTAAAAGCATCCCCGTGTTTGTTTTGTTTTTTGAATTCAGTTTTTTATTCTTGCTTATCCAGACTATTATCAAGAGTATTCAATGTTAAAGATTAGTGGTTGCTTCCTTGGAGATAAAAGATAGTGAGCAGCATAGCTACGTGTCATTAGTATACTCCAGAGTTCTGAAGGATCTCCCTGAACAGTTTCATGTACAGTAGATGTTTATAATGAATGAGCAAACATTTCTCCCTGTCATTCAATTGTTTATTGTAGTTTTTCAGTTGACTGTTAATTCCCAGAGATGGCCTTAGCATCTCATCCTCATCCTGAACTTGTGGTTATCCTAACTAGGTCTTCATCAAATCCAAAAAAAGATCCAGCAAGAGAACAGACAAAGAAGACAACAACAAACGTAGCAACCTTGTCATTCCATATGTTGCAGGAAATATCTGAAAAGGTGAGGAGAATTTTCAACCAACACAACATATATGTACAATTTAAACCCAAGAATACAATAAGGTAGAAGCTTGTCCACCCAAGGATAAAACACTCAGACAAAAATTGAGCAATGTAATATATGCAATACAATGCAGTGAGACGTGCAGGCCTGCACATTGGTGAAACAAAACAACCCCTTCACAAGCGCATGGCACAACATAGGAGATCAAACCCATCAGGACAAGATTCAGTAGTCCATCTGCATTTGAAAGACAAAGGTCACTCTTTTGAAGACAGCAAAGTCCACATTTTGGATAGCGAGGATCATTGGGCTGAAAGAAGTGTAAAAGAGGCCACTTATGTTAACGTTGAGCAGCCCTCTCTCAGCACAGGGGGAAGGATAAGACATCAGCTATCTCAAGTATACATTGCAGCACTTGCAGAAGTCCAAGAATATTCCAGGACCTGGAGGATCTGGATTACTGAGAATTTCCACAGGCATTCCATCTACAGTAAACACACTTGCAAAGATTAGGAACAGGTAGACAGGCAAAGAGACAAATTTTATTTGCCTAAGTAAGACAAAGGGAATCATCTTAGTTCCTCTTCTTTCTAAAGTTAAAAAAAAAAGAGGCTTGTCTTAAATCCAAACCTGGAAGTGGGGAGGAAGAGCAAAAAGAGCAAGATGGATGGGAGGATGAAAGAAGCTGGACTTTAATCTCCCTTAAGCCTCAAAAACTAAGCTTGAAAAAGCTAAAAGCAATTCAAAGTATCACTGAATCAGGAAGAGAACTTTGGTCAGGATTTTATGCTTTATTGTAATGGGTGTTATATACTTTAATGTCTCTGAGTATTTGCGATTAATGTCTCTAGTGCTATGCTCTCTGCAAATTCTAAGTGAATTGTATATTGTTTGTTTTTATGCTCCTCAGAACTTATTGACCTCAGAGTGCAAGCTGGCGAATCATCATATGATCTGTTCAGAGATCTTTCTTCTCTTTCGTACAATTCCGTGGAAGGTTAAACATAAGATGCTGTGTATGATTTTAGTAATGCAAGTGGATTTTCTCCATAGTCATTGTTTTCGCAGTAAGCTGCTTAAAACAATAGAAGAATACATATTCTATTTCCTTATTTTTAAAATTTAATTTAATTTCTGGTTAAACATAATTTACAATTAAACTTCTTATATTGTTCTGACTTAGGAGGTATGTGTGCAGTGACTTTTCCCTAGCACACATATCAAGCTCATGCTACAATTACAGGAGATGGCATTAGAGATGTTCACTCTTATCATTCTTGAATTTCTGTGATTTCCTGCTTAGAGGCTGTGGGATTTCTATCCATTCCACACACAGAGATTAAAGTACTGTGCACAGGGAGATAATGGCAGAGAAAGTACTTTAAAGTTGCTGTACCAACTTTAGGGTTGATAATCCAGCTGGTGTAATAATCTAGAGCAGTGTTTCCCAAACTTGACAATTTTAAGGCATGTGGACTTCAACTCCCAGAATTCCACAGCCAGCGTTGCTGGCTGTGGAATTCTCGGAGTTGAAGTCCTCATGCCTTAAAATTGTCAAGTTTGGGAAACACTGATCTAGAGCAGTTCTTTTCAACCTTTTAACAGAGTGTACCACTTTTAGGACATGACAATATTTTAGTACCACTAGTGTAGCAAGGTGTCAAAAACTTGATGACCTGAAAAAAGGAAAAAAGTACCGGTTTTAATTTCTTTCATGATGGTTCCTTTGCTGAATCACTGAATCATTGCACTGACGAATGTATGACGAATTTATCCATATTTATTAATATGCATCATATCTTGGTGGTCAGGTAGCTGGTCGGCCCTTCTTCCTCTCTCTCTTTCCTTTCTCTCTCTTTCACAGCCTTCATTGATCCGTCTGCTTGTCTCACAGAAACTTCTCCTCTCTTTCTCCTCACTGCTTGTCTCATAGAAGTCTCTCCTCTTCTCCCTCTCTCTTTCTCTGTCCCCATCGCTTTCCCCATTGTCTTTTTTTCTCCCTCTACTACCAAAACCTCCTCCTTTTATATCCCCTCTCCTCTCTCCCCCTTCTTCCTCCTTTTGTCTTCCGGGTGTGCCAATCTCTGGGGTTCAGGGAGAGCTCCAGTGTCGGTCACACTTCCCCAGGCAGTCACCCACTCCCCAGCTGGCCATGAAACACAGCGCTGATCTGCTGGAGCTGCATCCGCCGATCCTGGGGCCTCTGCAGTTCCAGCTGACTCTCATCCCAAGCCCAGTCTACGCTCCCAGTGATAGCAGAGGCTGCTGGAGGTGCCAATGATCTAGAGCTGCGCACACCAATACAGGGCCCTCAGCAAAGTCCCGGCAACACCACAGCTCCAGCTGACTCTCCCCCAGGCTTCTCTGGTGCTGCTGCCGCTTCAGCTCATCCCCCCATTATACTTGTCTAGGTCGCGTACCACGGGGCAGGTGCCGAAGTACCACCAGTGGTATGCGTACCACTGGTTGAAAAGCCCTGACTTAGAGGATAACTGGGAGAGAAGGGGGGAAACACTTCCTTGTTCATTCTATAGGCCCAGCCCTTGCCATTGCATCAGTATTAAACAGTATAGGAAATAGAACTGTGTGGAGCACTATAGATAATTGACTTAGGTGTTTATTTTCTTTTATTTTGAAATATTTTAAAAACTTCTTTGCAATAGTAATATATAATTATCAAAGAAGCAAGAAGAAATATGAGGGAACAATCATTTTATTGTTCATGATTTATAGAATAGATACACACACACAGAGAGAGAGAAATAATATAGGTAAATTACATTTAAAAAATGATACTGCAAAGTTCACAAGCATTTTGCAATTATCTGTTGTAAAAATCTGATACAGAATAGTTTATTCTTCTTTCAAATGTGGAATAAAACTTTATAAACTTCATGTTTTTTTGGAACATACTTAAGAAAAAGTAAACTCAAGATCTTCAAGGTCCCCATCTATGCACCGTAATCCAACAAGAATTTTATTGAATTCTTTTGTCAAGTTGTCTCTTTATTTTGATAACTGAAAAATACTATCCAAGTAACTGTGAGAATGGAAATTTCTTTGCAGGCATTTAACTATTTGCAAGAGCAGAAGTTATTCTGTAATATAAATGTCATTCAGTAACTTTATTCACCAATGTAATTTAATGAACAGTATTCTGCTTAAAATATTCTGATAATATTTTACATATTGTGGTAATGTTTATTTAAATAATCAGTGTTAAGTTTGGGACATTCAGTTTTTTAGTATGAATTTGGACTGTTAAATTTGAGTTATATTTTGAGCAACACATTTATTTTCATATTTATCCTATAGAATGGTAGCCTAAACAGGTGACTATGCTTGTTATTCATCTATATTTGTCAGTGCTTTTTTTCTAAAAAAAAAAAAAAAAAAAAGGTGCCAGAACTCACACACGTCATAAAACCCGCCTTGCCTATTCTACAAGGTTCCATCCAAAAAAGGTGCCAGAACTCGGTTCTGGGCGTTCTATGAGAAAAAAAGCCCTGATATTTGTAATCAATATTTTAAGCATCTGAACAATTCAGTGCTGACTATGATGAGGGTATGTTCCCTAGGTTACAGTTTTTAAAAATACATGTACCCTTTTTTCTAGTTTTGTAGAAACCCAATCACCACAATTGCTTTATGTTATCTGAAAATGACTGTCTAGATTAATCCTAATACCACAGAAATATTGGAATAATTCTTAATGGCTTTTTAAAATGGACATTCATAGTTGGAGCAGAAATTCCTGGCACATAACGATTATCTATCTATCTTCTGTGATTCCTATGATTGGAACTAAGATAGCCTTGCTAAATTAATGCAGCACATTCCATAGTTTATTTTCATTGTATCAATTACAAATGGTTTCCTGATTATACTAAACTTTAGCAAATGTAAATACTATTGTAGACTTTTTTAAAAAATGATTTCAGCATGAGTGAATAATCCCAATAAACAGATTTAATTTTTTTGAACATTTCATTCTCTATGATTCATTATTTTTCATATGTTTATAATCAGCTAATATTTTTAGGCTGAAAATCTTAGCCTGTGTGGCAATAACCTCAAGAACATCACCATTCAAATTAAACATTGATAATACAGAAAATGTAGAGAGGCAATGTGGTGTAGTGATTAAAGCACTGGCTAGAAACCAGGAGATCAAAAGTTCTAATCCTGTCTGAGGCACAAAGCCATTGGCGTGACCCTGAGCCAGCCATTTACTCTCAGTCCTAGAAAGAGGGCAAGGGCAAACCACTTCTGAAATCCTTGCCAAGAAAACTGCAGGGATAGTCCGGGCCAGAGTTCACCAACCTTTCCAGCTTTACAAACCGGTAGGGGAGATAGAGGGAATGGTTCCATATCAGTGGCCAGCAAGCAAACATGCAGTTCTATTTCCATGAGCAGCAGCCATACGCGCCCACCACTCAACACAAGTGAGCATGCTCGTCTGCCACTTCCATGGCCCAGTTCCAAATGGCTCATGGCCCAGTAATGGGCCGCAGCCTGGGAACTGGGCACCCTTGGTTCAGGTGCCTACTGACTCAAATCCACCAAAGAAGGACAAGAAGGAGAAGAGAAGAGAATGTGGGAATGCTATACGTAGTATGTGCTTGTTATACGGGCTTGAAAAAGTAAGTACTTGAAGAAACCATTATAATTTAAGAGATCTGTATATTTCTTTCCATTGAATCATCATAGCAATCTTGTGAGGTAGGATAGGCTAAAGAGTTACTCAAAGAAGTCGATTGTTGAATAGAGATTTGAATATGTCTTTCTAATCCTGAACTAACATTCCAATCATGATATTTTACTGCCTTTTATAATTAAAGTATACATGGAAAATGGCATTTAAAGGAACTTCAGATAAATCCTCCAATTATAGCCAAAAACGCGTATGCATAACTAAATTGAGTCTATAGAAAGGAGATTGTCCTTTCCTGAAGAAGGTTATCCATTCCTGTCATTGTTGAAGGGCTTTTCAGAAGCTTCCTGCAAGTCTGCTTGTTTGTTTCCTTCAGGTCCATGGTGCCTGCTAATCCAGAACATCTTATTCTAGTTAATAGTTTGTTTATTGGGAATTTACTGATTGATAAATAAGTATGATATTGTTGCTACTCTTCTATAATTTTACGTTGGTTGAATTCATAGAAAACAATACCGTAAGTACAAATTGCAGAGAATTTGTGTTTGCCAGGAATGATGACATTATAGCTGGGAGTAAATACAGTTTTGAGAGCCTTGCCAATAAGTTCTGGAGTTAAAGATTTATAAAGGAAATGGTTTCAAGAAACTGGAAAGGAAATTGTTTCTTCCTAAATTTCAAGAAACCCTCCCAGCAAAATACAGTATTTAATTGGTTGCCTTATAATTCTTTTTCTCAGTATTTGTCTTGGCTTCCTTGTGCTCTATAGTGGGGAAAGTTCTAGTTCTGTTTGTTTCTTTGCATTCATTTCTTGCCAGATATTTGGATACAAAATAAAAGCAGTCAGTATAACAGAAAAGAGAAAGAATGTTCTTCGGCATAATAGAGCTAACTACCTCAGAGTTGCTTAAAAACAAAGTCAGCTCTCTATTTTTGAAGAAAATTGTGGGGAGAAACAGAAATCAGAATATTATTACATATTTAAACATTCCGATGATCTTGATATGAAACTAGAAATACTAATGCTGTCCTATATAAGTTACCTTGTTTGGTGAATTTCTTTGATATTAAAAACATAAAATGCTTTCAAAATATGTTAGCATACAAAAAAGGAAGCTTTTCAATCCATGATTATAAAATGGGAAACTAGACCTGAATATATAAGTTATATTGGCCTAGATTTAGCAGCTTTTCTCATTTATTCTCAGATAAATATATAACAGAATAAATAAACTTGTTTATAACTAGACAGTGGGTATTGTTTAAAATTTTTCTTACTGATTTTTTATTGCTATATTTTATATAGAGTGAGAACTGTTTTTGAATATTGTGGAATGACTGGTTTCATGATACTCTTCACAAATATATAAGCCATGTACTGTACTGTAATGTATATTTCTATAGATATGTATGTTTTTATGTAGATGTATAGATAGTCCTCAAGCTATGACAGATCACTTAATGAACTTTCAAAGTTACAACAGACGCCCCAAAATTACATATGACTCTGTTTCAAAGTTATGACAGCTACAGCACCTCTGTGTTCATTCTCCCTTCTGACCAACCACAGGGATGCTGCAGTGCCCCCTCCACTTCTCTCCCCCCATCCCACCCTGCCAAGAACCCTTAACAAGGTCTGCATAGCACTGGACCTGCTCCCCACATGCCCACCACCCATCACACTTACTTTTTGAAGCTCACTGGACCTTATGTTAGGAAAGGTAGGAAGGCAACATGTCCCTGGGTCATGCAGAGATGACCTGGAAGTAGCCACCATTTTATCCTGCCCACTTGTGGACAGGAACAAAATGGCAGCCTCCAGACAAACTGCTTTGTTTTGCTGCCTTAACGAGGTCTGCATAGTACTACAGAAGTTCTAACATGGCAGAAAATGTTTGCAATGCTGGGCAGACCTCATTAAGGCATAAAAACTGAGTACTTTGTTTTTGAGCTGCACAGCAGCAACCTCAATGCAACTGCCACTTTATGGATGGGACATCTGGAATAGCGCCATGCGGTTGCAAAATTTAGCAATCCATTCCACCCCTCTGAAAGAGCTCCAAGCTCTTCATAAGATAAGTGAGGAGGTGGGGTGGGAATCAGTCAGGCTCCATTACAGTCGTATCTCGAGAACTACCTGTATATGTATATTTTCTAGCTGTGATCTCTTATTTCTCCACCTTCTACATTCTCTTCCCTTTTCTCTCTACCCCTTATTTGTTTCCCCTTAATATAAAAAGGCTCTAGAATTATACATTCTGATTCTAAGTCATACTCTGAATGTACTTAAGAACTACTTAAGAAAAGACTGCTTGAGATAAAGTGCTTGCACTGTTGTAGAAATATGGGCTAAAGACAGTTGGCAACTTCAAGAACAGAGATGTATGGTGTAATTGATTGGGTTCACAAATACATGTCACATGGCAGGCTGTTATATCAGAAATTGTGAATGTGTGTCTTACCTGACTTAGTATTTCGTGTTTCTTAGTGGAATTGATTCATTCATCATATTGTAGATCAGATATATATAAAGTAGTCAGATGAGACATGGCTGTTGGTGCATGTCTGAACCATCATTCTCCCCTTATTGAGTATATCTCTTTGTTTTTGTTTTGTATTTTTCTTTCAAGAAACCATAGTAATTGATGAGTAGTTTGTTAAACCTTATTTGTGCTTAGTATTATGAAACTGCCCTATACATTTTAATTCTGTTTTTTAATTTATGTTTTACTCAACTGTTGAAAAACATTTTCTAGTTTTCTCAGAGGTATTTATTTTCTAATTGGATTTTCCCAGATCCTCTGGATTCAATCACTGTAATGTTTTGATTTCAGACTAATTGGAAAACAACAATTGTATAAATCCATGGCTAATTGAGGAGAAAAAAAATAAGAACTTCCATGACTTAGTATAAAATATGAGGGGTTTATATTGTTGTCTTTACTGTTCCTCAAAGAATGGCTTTATTAGTAGGGTCTCCGTATTCCATGAATTGAATAACAGCTTTTGATTAATACTAAGGTGACCAACTTTTTTACAATGAGAAGGAGGACACAAATAAATTGAAGAAAAAAAGTGAGTCTAATGTGTGCGTGTGTGCTGTGTCGTGTTTCAGTAAGAAGTAAACAAAGCCACTTGCGTGTGGTGCACTTTTGCGCGTGGCGCACTCTCTCAAAACAATTCTCCTGTGCAGATCACATGCATCTCAAAATCGTGTCTTGCACTGTACCGAGCCTTGACGAATCATCATGTCAAATACAAATACGTCACATCACATACAACGGATTGGATCGGCATCGATCGAATACGGAGATTTACAGATTAGTCTTCAAATATCGAAAAGGAGGACATGTAGGAGGACACTTTTCAAGAGAGGACAGAACTTACAAAAGAAGGACTGTCCTTCCTAAAGAAGGACGATTGGTCACCTTATTAATGCATACTTTCCCCATTCATATTTATAAGCAAGCAAAAACATTGAATGACTTTTAATGTGTAAAGGTTGCTACCATTTTTATATGAGGATTTAATAGCTATATGAAATAATGGGTCTGTGAAGAATTAATTCTTGGTAGCAAGTGAGAAAAAAAATAAAATATTAATTTTGTTTCTCTGGTCTCCCCTCCTCCTCCTTGGATTTGTACCTTATTAGAATTAGTGGTCATTTATTTATATCTGTCTCTGCCACCACACCAGTTGCATCCACCTTGGTATACATTTTTATTGATTGAGCCACTTGCTGTCATTATACTACAAATGAAAACAAAACTCAACGTTTAGAAACAATCTAACTTAGTGAACTTTGTCCCTCCAACCGAATTCTTTCTTAACCATTAATGTATGTTTTCTGCATTCTAATGTTAACAATCAAAAGAAATTTGAGATGAGCTGCTAAATAGATTATATTACTGTTTTTGAATACATTGCAAAAGGAAAACAAAGAAGTGTTTGTAATTTAAACACTTCAGTACCTCCAATCAATATTTCATTGCAGATATACAAAGAAGTATAAAAGAGACAGAATAATGCTATATCTCTAAGGCAGATTGGTGGACCGCCTAATAAGCAGATGCCAAGGACACATCAAGCGTCTTGTTTTACAGGTCTTAAGTAATACTTTTTGTAAGGAGTTGAAAAGTTGAAAAGATCCAAAATAATGATCTTTGTAGCTTTGCAGATTACATTTTTTTTAAAGGAGTAGACTAAGCTACTGCTAGCGCAGTAATAGATTGTTGCAGTGCAGAACTGGTTTTCTGCTTATGTACTAAATACCTCTGTCTATGTATAGGGATTATCAGATATTGATTCTATGATCATATGAAATTCTATTGAATAACTATAATTTCTGAATTATATCCCTATTGCTAGTATACTGACACATGAAGAATTGGTAAAGATAAGCTGCTTCGCTTTTGCCTTAAATATTGTATCTAAATCTAAATGCATTGGGGCAAATATAGAAATCCTGATTAGTGCTAATTCCACAGAGCAGCATTTCCTAGTTTGTGATGTATAGTGCTGTATAACAACTGCTACGTCCTTATGAATCAAACATATCTTGTAGATCAAGTTGGAAAAGCTACTATGGAGGATGTTAATATGTTTACTGTGCTTTTATATTCCACCAATGAACAGAAATTCCAAGAATAGGTGATATAAAATAGACTACTAGCCCTCACCTGGGGCCAATGTGGAAAAGAGGAAGTATGCTTTTATTTGGTTGCATCATCATATTCTTGATCATGTTATATTCCCTTCCTCTTGTTTTTGCACATTCATAGACCTTGTGAAAATCTTTGGAAATATGTAGATTATCTGGTAGCAGGAACCTATACACCAACAGGATATTTTACTGGAGATATTTAATAGATTCTGGACAGTAAACAAAATTTGACTTTCCACAATATATTGGCTAGTTGACATACAGGTAGTTCTTGACTTATGACTGGCTGCTTAGTGACTGTTTTAAATTATGATGGCTTATGATTGGTTGTTTAGTTCAAAATTACTTATGACCCAGTTTCGAACTTCTTAATGGCCAGGCCCCCTCTGATGGTCATTTGATCTCATTTAAGGTGCTTAGGAATTGGCCTGCATTTGCAACTGTTTGCAGTATCCCTCAGTCATGTGATCACATTTTATGACATTTTTGCTGAAAACTGGTATTTACTTCTGGGTTTTGGCCAAATGCCCGTAGCACACAATTGGTTTGCTTAAGGACAGTGACAAGTATTTAACGACCATGGCAGTTGCTTAACATTCACTGCAAAAAAGATCATAAAATTGGATTGGTCATGTGGGTGACCCATTTTAGAACTATCATGACTTATCACCATAATGGGCAGGGTCCATTATGGTCATAAGTCAAGTAATACCTGTAGATGGGATTCATTTGTTATCCTGCTTTACCTTTCACACAGAAGATAAAAATTGACAGGTCATCTAAATTAATTCATTTTCTTTGGAAATAATTTGTTTAGCTTTTTTAGAAATTTTCCAATATTCTAAATTTTGCTTTAAAAGAAAGAAATAGTTGTTTTATGTTTAAAACACTGCAGAATAGCTTGTCACAAAAGATTTATTTTCTGTGAAGCCACAACCTCATCTGTACCCAAGCTTAAAAAACACATGGGAAGATGATATACTAACTCATCAGAATTTTCAATGTGGCACTTTCTTTTTGAAATATTGCTGAAAAAAATCTATACTGGGATAAAAAAAATTTCCAAGAGGGATCAGATCAAATGTAATTACTAGGCTATGTTGAAGTGGTTTGGAATCAACTTCTTGTTGAGGACAAGGCCACTGGCAGGAAATATTTTTTAAAAAAATAATATACAATTCCATATTATTACTACAAATACAGGCTTCCAAATATACGTCTACTAAAATTACAGAAATATGGGACAGATACTGACTTGCTTGTTGATTCTCTTCTGCAAATGCCTCCTTAATCCTGGTTATTCCACTCAAGCCAGACTTGCTTTTACATTTACAGCCTAATCAGGTATGAAGAGAGTGGAGGAAATAAATTGCCCAGAGTGCCAAATATAGATTGTTTAGCCAAAACTCAGCTGTTTTATTTAGCAGTGGACACAAATATTGCAGACACTTTATTAGTAAAGCAGTGAGAATGGCAAGTATTTACTATTACAACCTTAGTTCCCATTTAGCAAATGATGTATGTTATGGCCATATGTGGGTTAGAAAAATTCCAATACCCAGTAGATACAAACTGTGAGTTCACAGTTGGTTAGCAGTTAAAAGTATCCTATATAAAACTGAAAAAAAAATGCCTTTGGCTGTATTTCATTGCTGTGATTTTTGGAGGCAACAATTAAGCTTGTTCATTGATAACTTGTATGGCTTGTGTCCTTGTATAAATGTTTTCCTGTATTCAAGACAGAATCTATTAAAAAGCTAACAATGAATGGAATATTCTTTTTGAGAAAATGTTTAGTAGCCTAATTGTCTATAGAAATGTAGGATATGAGAGTTTATGTTCAGACATGACAGATTATTTTTTATTGATATTGATAGATCAGATTATGCATGCATGTTGTAAACTGAACTGCAAAGACAAAAAGAGAGAAAATAAAAACTTGAACAAATGAAGGAAAATTGTGAACAGATTCCATGCCTGCAGTGTCATTTGTTTCTGGTGACCTTATAAACATGGGAACAGAGAAACACAATTTTCCCACAAATTCAGTTTCGCAAATTCCCATTTCAACCTGCAGGATTGTTTCAGCCCTGGGTGCAGTTCTGCTTTAAAGAAGGTTTTAGAACAGGGGCGTCAAACTCGCAACATCATGTGACTTGTCATGATATATCATGACTTTTTTTCCATTGCTGGCAATGGGGTGGGCGCAGTTTCATTGTGACACATCTGGCCCACAGGCCGGCAGTTTGACACCCCTATTTTAGAAAAATGAAGTACTAGTTTTTAAAGCAATGGATGAGAGTGAAGGCAGAACTTTTTCAGTGCTTAGGGAATGCTGTTTTAAAAAGGGATATTATAGCAAAAGAAACTCTTACCTACTGTATGTTAACTAAGTTACTATGTTCCTAGAGCTAACATTTTACTTTCTATGTGTTCCCTTGTATTTTATCCCATCCCATTCTCTTTAACAATCTGTACCAACACTGATCTGGAAGAGAATTGATATATTAATATATTGGTCTCTCCAGAAGAAGACATCAGAAAAAGGCAGCATTGTCTAGAATTAAGGAGACAATTAAAGGAAAACAAAAGAAAGAATAATGGCCAGTGTTTCAACAAACACTCAGTTTTAACTAAAGCATTCCTTCCAGATGAGTAATGTACAGTGCAGTTTTGGAACATTCTTTCTATATTCTCCGCTGTTATTATGCTTATGGCCTTATTTACTGCTCACATTTTTAAAGTTGCTTTTGTTTACAACTCTTTAGGTGCTTGGAGTAGTAAAAGCATATTAATTATTCCACACTGCCATCTTGTGGCTATATTTTATGTTTTGTCTATAGGGTCCTCTACATTAGAAATCTGAATGTCACTTCTGACATCGGTTTAGTTTTAAAATGTTTATAATTATGCTTTTAATACAATAATCTAATTAAGATAATTTTAAAACACTAGGACTCTGATTTGATTATATCTGTTTTATTCCATTTGTATTTTTATTTTCCTTTGTGGACTGATATAGTGGAAAAAGAAGGGAAGTCTTTCCTTCCCATTCCTGTAATCCACTGATAGGAATTTGTAACAAATAACAAAGGAAATAATTGTTCATACTCTCAAATATTGCATGGAATAACTATCTGATTTTACAGAGAATAAAAAGAAGTTAAGAAATAGTTGGATACGACAGTTTAATTATAGAGATGGACATACTTGATTGAAGAACAAGATTTTGCTAGGGGTATGAACTCTTAAATTTCTCTACATTCTTTTACATAAAACAGTGTTTGAATGTTGGTAATGTTGGTTAAGAATTCAATATTTACAGACTATTACAACATTTGAATGGCACAGTAAGCCATAGGAATTGTTTGTTAATTTAATGGCTGAATAATTTAATGGGAAACAGCTAACAGCAATTTCTTTCCAGCCTACTGATTTTTCTGCAGGGTTCCTCCAGATAAAATTAACTAGAAAATGTCTGCATGGTTTATTTTAATTTACTTATGAGTTTGTTTTCTGGTTAGCAGGGCCAGACATATCCTACACATAATTCAAAACAAATTACATAGGGCTGTTCATAGCTGTGTTGTTTGAGGTCAACAATTAAACTTGTTTTAACTGCTGTATGCTGCTTATTCTTTTTAATTATGGATTGTCATATATTTTGAAGGTTATTTTCTGGCATAAGGATATTAATAAATTTACTAAACATTAAAATTTACTATTTTAAAACTTCCGTAGTATATAATAGTTGTGAATGTTTGAAAAGTTCACCAGTTGCTACACCGATTCATTAAAAATTAAATTATAAGAATTGCAAAGATTAAATTTTGATGAGAACACTTCCAAAGGCATAGAGTAGTCAAATATATACGGTCTTCTGCCATCTCTGGCTCTCTTTATTCTGTTAAACTCAAAATTTGGATTCACTTCCTTAGCTACCTGACTGAAGGCAATTACTTCTACCCACAAGCATTGGATTTTTTCCCCTAACCAAAAAAAAAAAAAAAAAAGAATTCAAAGAGAGAGGTTTATAACTATTCTGCCAAGTAATGGCTTTAAACACTGTTTCCTACCTTTTTCTTTAGGCAGTTCACTAATTTCATTTAGATCTAGCAAGGATCAACAGGCTTCACAACTTGGTGCCTGAACATTATATTTATAGTACAACATTTTTGTGAGGTTTTGGACAAAATGTTAAAATCTTGCATGAATGCATGCTAGAATATCAACATCTGGCAAGACTTAGTGATCTTATATGACAAGTCAGGAATCACTGAATTAAAGAAACCCTCCTTCCCCTTGCATTTCTCAGGAACGGAACAAGATAAGAATTCAGACACTGCTTTGAGATGAGATCACTATCTACAGAAACTTCTTCACCTTGCCCAATTTCTTTTTCTGTTGCTTTCCAAGGAAAGAGTGGTGGCAAGCATTCAGTTCCCTATCAACATGACACTTGAGCAGAAATTAGAGAGGAGATGACCTCTACTGTCTTGGAATCTTCCAAGCTGGAAGCAAAGTATTTTGCTAATCTTTAGATAACCAGCCCTTGTCATCTTGATGACTATGCCAAGTGGGTTTGCTGTTCACTGTCACGTTTTGCAAGGTTTTGATAAACAAATCTTCAAAGCATAATATAAAAGGAAAATCCTTTTTGCAGTATTTTAACTCTTTTGGAAATGTTTCTAAAATGTTAACATTCCATTTCTTAGGCACGTATTTTACCAGGCAAAATGTAGCATTCTCTTGTTTCTGACAAAGTCTCGCCTCTTTTATGACCCTGGGCAACTTACAAGCATTAAAAACACAGTATAAAAAAATAAAAAGCAATAAGCCCCAAGCCCTCCTGGCAAAAATATCTAGTTAGATGAGCCACTTGATGAGCTCCAACCCACTCTGGGTTCCCCAGGCCTGCTGGCAAACCCAAGTCTTCAGGGCCTTATGAAAGAATATCAAAGTGGAGGCCAGTCTAATTTCTGCAGGGATGATATACCAAAGGGAGGGAGCCATATGAAGAAGGCCTTGTTTCTGGGTCCCACCAGGTGTACCTGCTTAGGGGACAGGACCCGCAACATTCCTTCTCTGCCCACTCTAGTGGGTTGGATGGATGTAACTGGCAAGAGACAGTCCCTTAGATAACCCAGTCCCAAGCCATGAAGGGCTTTAAAGGTGACAATCAGCACTTTGAATTGCACCCGGAAGCAAATTGGCAGCCAATGCAGCTCCTGCAGTAGAAGTGACACATGTGCACACTGAGGTCTGGACAAAAGCATGAGGGTTGCTGCATTTGCTGCAATTGCTGGAATTGGGTATGTCTAGTTTAACGAAGAGAAGGACGAGGGGGGACATGATAGCAGTGTTCCAATATCTCAAGGGCTGCCACAAAGAAAAGGGAGTCAAGTTCTTCTCCAAGGTGCCTGAAGGCAGGACAAGAAGCAACAGATGGAAACTAATCAAGGAGAGAAGCAACCTAGAACTAAGGAGAAACTTCCTGACAGAACAATTAACCAGTGGAACAACCTGCCTCCAGAAGCGGTGAATGCTCCAACACTGGAAGTTTTTAAGAAGAGACTGGACAGCCGTTTGTCCAAAATGGTATAGAGTTTCCTGCCTGAGCACGGGGTTGGGCTAGATGACCTCCAAGGTCCCTTCCAACTATTGTTGTTGTTGTTGTTATTATTATTATTACTATTTTGAACCAACTGGAGCTTCTGGATGCTTTTCAAGGGCAGTGCCATGTAGAGCATATTTTTTCACCAATAGAGAATTTTAATTTCTCTATTGGTGAAAAAATAAATCAGAAGCTCTCACAGGTGACTGCATTTAGCTGATTCAAAATAACTTCTTTATATTCATATAAAAATATTTACAATACCATACATTCTTCTTTACAGCAACATAGCTCAATTGAAGACTTCTTACAGAGAGATACAGAGACAAACCTGAGACTGGAAATCCAGCTCCTAACTCAATACCTTTTTGCACAGACTCAGTAGCACTTTCTTCACATTGGCTGACTGAGTTACCACATGACTCTTCCTGCTCATGAATATTCCAACACTCCTCCCTTCATGACAGGAAGAGACATCAGACCTATTGACTTAACACATTCTCCATAGTGAACACTACCCAATGGTTTAGTCATCATGTCTGCCAAATTATCCTCAGAAGAACAATGATGTAAACTAATCAATTTTCCTTTTACAGCGTTCCTGACATTACAATACTTAATGTCTACATGTTTACTTCTGTTCTTCACCTTGTCACCAGTTGCCATTTTTATACAGGCAGCATTGTCTTCAAATACCTTTACATAATCTTTTACATTAATATTTAAATCTTGCAACAACTGTGCATACTTATTTGGCAATACCTTTTTCTTATATACCCACTTACAACCCACAGCTTTGGTTCCCTGTGGCAAAGTCACTGATTTAAATACTTCATGGTCTCCCATGGATTTCATCTCTTTATCCATGGCCTCCTTCCATCTTTCTTGTTCAGCTTTTGGTAATGCCAATACTTCTTTATAACTTCTTGGCTCATACCACACATTGCAAACCTTTACCTTGCTGGCAGAATACCTGTCAGGTAGAATTCCTTTATTACATCGCTCTGACTTATGTGGTATTAACTGCTCCCATGTCTCAATTCTTTCTGGTTTCATGTCTTGTTTAGCCTCTCCTCCCTGAACATTGACATCTTCAATAATCATTTTTTTATCATTAGATGAGTTATTGTCATTAAATAGATCACCATCATTAAGTGAGACATACCCAGAATTTGCATTAATTCTGTCCCAATTTTGTTCTGCAAAATTAGCAGACCTTGAAATTACAACTCTTTTACTTCCATCGCTAAAGCAATATCCTTTTGACCCTGGCTCATAGCCCACAAACCTGAGCTTTCTTGCCTTTTGCTGTCCCTTTCTTCTGATTGCTTTCAGAATATGTACCCATGCAATACTTCCAAAAATTCTCAAATGTGCCATATAGAATGGCATATGGAGTATTATTAATGGAGGAACTCCAAAGCCTGTTAACTATATAATTTGCAGTCAATATGGCTTCTCCCCAATATGACCTGCTCATACCAGAATCCTCTAATAATGAACCTTTCATTGTTTGCAAAACACCATTCCTTCTTTCAGCTACACCATTCTCTGCTGCTGTGTAAGGATTTGTACGTCTGTGTCTTATCCCCAACTGCCCCAACCATTGTTGGAATTTAGTTGACATAAATTCAGTACCTCTGTCAGTTTGCAATTGACACACTTGTTGTCTGTACCTTCTCTCTACAAAACTTACCCACTATTTCAATTGTTGTAGCACCTCTGTCTTTGCTCTAAGCAAGTAGCAAAAACTATACCTGCTATAATCATCAACAATTACCAGTACATATTTTGCTCCTCCCAAACTGGCTTGCATAGGTCCCACCAGATCTGCATGGACCAGCTCTAGAACTCTTTTTGTTTGTCTTGTGCTACATTTACTAACTGGGAATGCCTTTGACTTCGATGCTTTGCATACTGCACAGTCCAAATATGTTTTGCATCCCTTCCAATTTAGCCCTTCTGCAAAATCTTGCATTTGCTGCAAAACTTTAAAGCTTGCATGGACAAGTCTTCTATGTAGAAGATGAACACATGAATCATGCTCTGCAACATTCTTAAATATATGGGAACATTGAACCTTTTGTCCCTGCAATACATATAGATTATCTTCCTTTATGCCTTCTGCACAAATATTCCCATTCCTTTTGATGAGACACTTCCCATTTACAAAAATGATCTCAAAACCTTGTTTGTCTAAATTAGACACACAAATTATGTTCCATCTCAGGTACACAAAGCACATTGGTAAACTTTGATTCCAAATATGGAATTTTTACATCACCTTTTCCTATGACTTTTGCTTTCTGGCCATTTGCCAGAGCCACAGCTTCTTGTGCTACTGGAACAAACCTGCAAAATAATTCAGAGTCATTAACAATTGTTTGACTTGCCCCATTATCTATTAGCCACTTGTCTCTGTTGTTGCTATAGCAAACTTTTGCAACACCAAAATGTTCTTGCAAATCAGTCCTTTTTGCTTGCACAAATGTCCTTTGCTGCAAATTGTTCCTCTGCAAACAGTTCCTTTTCAGATGTGTCTTTTCTCCACAAATGTAGCAATTCTTTTCTTGTTGAGCTCTCTGCCTGCAAAATGTTTCTTCTTCGGAGACTTGCAGTCTGGACACCCTCCTCAGGAATTTCACCTCTGGCTGCTTCTAAAATGGCGCTTTTCTTGTTCATTAAGCAAACATGCCTTTAAAGTCTCAAAATTTAGTTCTTGCTCTTCTTTACACTCAAATATGGCAGAAACTGTGTCCCAGGTTTTATCTAAACTGTTCAACACCAATAAAACCTTCTGGGACTCAGGGACCCACGTTGTTCTAAGTCCAAAAATAAACTTTGCATTTTATTTAAATGCTGTTCCACAGATTCACCTGGTTGCAAACAGGACCCATTGCAGCCATTCTGCTAATTCTGCCTTGTTCTTATACTTTCTAAACACAGACAATTTCTTCCAGCTTTAAATTACAGTGCAGTCCTTAGTAAGCTCTGGGCCCATAACCTGTTAGAGAATTTTAATTTCTCTATTGGTGAAAAAATAAATCAGAAGCTCTCACAGTTGACTGCATTTAGCTGATTCAAAATAACTTCTTTATATTATATCAAAATATTTACAATACCATACATTCTTCTTTACAGCAACATAGCTCAATTGAAGACTTCTTACAGAGAGATACAGAGACAAACCTGAGACTGGAAATCCAGCTCCTAACTCAATACCTTTTTGCACAGACTCAGTAGCACTTTCTTCACATTGGCTGACTGAGTTACCACATGACTCTTCCTGCTCATGAATATTCCAACAACATTGCCATAGTCAAGATAGGAGGTAACTAGGGTGTGAGTGACTGTGAGGAGGGATTGTTGGTCCAGAAAAGGTTGTAACTGATGTATAACCTGCAGTTGTCCAAAGGTCCTCCTGGCTACGGCTGCCAAATGCTTCTTGAGGAGGAGTTGTGAGTCCAGGAGAACCCCCAGATTGCGCACTGAGTCTGTTTGGGGCAGTGCCACCACATCCAAAACCAGAGCTTGCAATTCTCTTACATGTTCCTGGATTTAGAAACTCGGGACTTGAGAACAGGATATAAAAAAGAAATATGTATCAGCCACATCAGTTTTCGTTGATAGTAACACCTGTGATTACAGGAATCTCAGTCCTTGGTTATCATACCAATCTCAAAATGGCAACAAATAAAATGAATGAAATGTCATGTCAAATTTATAATGCAATGCCTGAAAAATCACTATTTTTCATTTTTAATTCAATATATTCTAGAAGTGTAAAAATAATTTTTTTCCATCTTAAATTAAGTAATTCTATTTTAAAATAAAGAATATATTAGTAGAAAATTAAAAATACCTATTTTTTTTTACTAATTTATAAATAATTGGGCTGTGTCCAAGCCTGCTAAATAGTAGGGCTGCTTTTTGTTTATTGAACTGGGCAGGATTTCAGAAAGGTTCCTGTTTTCAAACTGGATATTCCTACTAATGGAAGGAGAAAGAACACACTTTCCTTTTTTCTGAAGACCCTTTTGGAGGTTGTTGGAGGTTTCCTAAAATATCAGAAGACATAGAAGAGGAATAAATTAAAATGACATCTTTTTCAATCACAGATATTTGATTCACAGAAATCTATTCTGCCCTGCTTAGCACACAGTCCATTACTTATCTTCCTTCCTTCTACTATCTACGGTACTGGCAGAATTTGTGTTGTATATGAAGGACGATATTAGTATATCACAGTGTCTAAGTTAGAATGAATTGCTTGACTTAGGAGAAAAGTCCTTCTAAAGCAGTGGTTCTCAACCTTTCTAATGCCATGACCCCATAATACAGTTCCCCATGTTGTGGTGACCCCCAACCACTTATACATCACCGGGTGCCAGGGGCATGGCCAAAGAAAAGGGGAAAAAAATGGAGGACAGCCTTGTTTGGCGACCCCCGTGAAATGGTCGTTCGACCCCAAATGGGGTCCCGACCCACAGGTTGAGAACCACTGTTCTAAAGTGTAATCGAGATTGTTAAATTACAAAGTTTAACTTCCTCTTCTTCCAAGGGTAACTTTATACATAAAAAATAAGGTTATGAAATATTTCTTTAGAATATAGTGCTCTTTCTTTAAAAATTGTTTTACAACTTCCCCCTCTGTTAGTTACCATTCAAAATATCTTCTTTAAATTGCTAGTCACAAGCTATTTAAAATTATGTACTTCATAGTCCTGTTAATAAATATAATTGTATGTTTAGTTTTTTCCACTGAAATAGATATTAATGTGTATTCAATTTACAAGTACATAATTCTGTCCTGATTGGGCTGGATTATGCACTCCGATTGCAGTAATTTGATTTGGGAGTAGATGTTAAAACAAACAGTGTTACTTATTTCAATTTGATATGTTTTATGTTACTAGGTTGACCTTTCCAGAGAATTTAATTTTCCCAAATTTGCAAGGTTTTGCCCTCTTCATCTGTTTTTGTTGCATAAGAAATTACTTCTCCATTGATTATTACAGAAAATTGACATAATACTATAAAATATATTGCAATACTTGTGTATAAAATATTCAGTTGATTTCCATGAAATGAATATATTGTACTTTAGAATATCCAGCTGGGAAACAGCCATAATATTAATTGAACATATTTGACTGAAAATCTAGTTTCTGTCCAGTGTTCTGAAATTTAACTAGAAAGTTACTTCCATTTTCCGATTTTCTTCATATTCATTTAATCTGTAGTTTACTAGAATATAATTCACACTTCCAGATGTGTTACGTACTGAAGTTGTATGAATTGTATGGCTGAAGTTATACTAGTTGTTCAGTTAAGTTTATATTTGTCATAAAGCATGTTTTCTTTTGCATTGGCATGTGAAAGAAAAAATGGAAGTGCCAGAGGTGCATGTGCTGTTCTTCAGAGCTAATTCAGTATAAATACAACCTATTCAATTATTTACTAAAGATAGTTGGCTAATCCATTGTTCAAGTAGCTGAAAGTCAGCTGATTCATAGGTAATCTGATACGATAATTAGCTGTTTGATTCCCAGACAGAGGGTTGTACCTTATCTTTTCATTATGAGTCAGGTAACCATAACTTTTCAGGGAGAAAGCTTTGAAAGTCCTGCTCTGCTAGTTTTTTTTTCTTTTTCAGAAAGTCTGCTTCTGCATGCTAAAGCAATAATATGGCTTAGGGTACATCACTTATTCAATAATTAGTGACACATTCTGTTCTTTATATTTTTTTTCTGACTTTATCACATCAGAAAAGTTGGCAGGAAATAATCCTATGCAAGTGGGTTTCCAAAGATTTCTGCAGATAGATTCAGGTGCTCTCAGAGTACATAGTCCTAGAAATGTGTCTTACATTTTTAATATATCTTCAAGAACTGCCGCTCCTTTGAAAGGCCTACAGTTTTATTATCTGAAGTCTTAACATGCAGTTATTGTCATCATGATCCTTAAAAGCCGAGAAACTAAAAATGCATTGGACATTGCCATTTTTGTTTTTGCTTTTGTACATTGGTTCGTTTCTCCCTTTTTATTGTTGTTTTTCTCCCACAATTTAAGACATATTCAACAGTGGACCCCCTGATGTGTGGTTTTCATTCATTTTATTAGCAAAATCTTAATCTAATGATGAATCCTGAAATGGATTAAAGCACAATTTAGTGAAGTTTAAACTCAAATACTTTGGCCACCTAATGAGAAGGAAGGACTCACTGGAGAAGAGCCTAATGCTGGGAAACATTGAGGGCAATAGAAGAAGGGGACGACAGAGAATGAGGTGGCTGGATGGAGTCACTGAAGCAGTAGGCGTGAGCTTAAATGGACTCCAGAAGATGGTAGAGGACAGGAAGGCCTGGAGGAACGTTGTCCATGGGGTCGCGATGGGTCGGACATGATTTCGCAACTAACAACAACATAACAAAAAAGAGATCATGAACTTTAAGCCAGATAATTTCTGTAGTAATACTTATGGTAAGAACAGAGCAGAAAAACAAAGAGTCATATATTAAAAACTTACTTACCCCCATCAATAAACGTAGCACTAAAATAAACAACTATGTACATGTATAATGTATGTCTGATGTTAGAAAAAAGACTTGTCATTCGGTTACTGAGTTTTCCTTATTTCTCCCTATGTAAATCAGCTGAGATGCCATTGTGTTATTTTACTTCTGTTTCCTGTTCAGAAGTTTGAACTGTTGTTAGCTCTCTGCCGTGGAAGGGAGGAGTTACTGTCCCTATAGCTGCGCCTTTAGGAGCGGAAGCCTATCGTATTTCACCCTGATCCTAATTGATGGCTATAGCCGAGCTTATTGTTAACGAGAATCGTTCTGGAGAGCCTTCTCTGAGCCTTTTCGTTATAGGGAGAAGCTACATGGCTGGTTTAGGGAATCAGAATGCCTTTTCCGCAGAGAAAAGAGAGAGCTGCTGTAATTTATATCCTCCTCGCCTGGCAACTTGTTAGCAGCGTGCATTTCTTTCTGATCAAAGGAGCTCTTGGTTTCTCTACGTGATAGGAGAGGAGCCTGGATTACAAGCACACTGGAGAGAAGAGATGGACTTTGGATGAAAGCTGGGAAAAGCCAAAATCTGTGTATTTTCGGGCTTGTACTTCGACACTCTCCTAATCTGATTTCCTGAAGGTTGTTTTCAGGGTGTCAGTCTGTTTTGTTTGCCTCCATTGTGTTGTGCTTGGCAGCTCGGAAAGTACTGTGGGCAAAAGCAGAATTAGCCACTTGGTTTTATGTTCGATTGAGTTTTAAAATGAACAAGTGTGTTACTTATTTTAAAACACATATACACCCACGCTGGTGGTAAAGAAAAAAGAACGGGAGAAGACTTAAGAGAGTTCTTAATTGTTGCATGTTGCATCTGGTTGTTGTATTTTTTTTTTTTTTAAGAGAAAATGAAACAGGAGAGCTCCTCAAAATCACTGCGGTTTAAATCTAATCCAGGATCCCTTTCACGTGCTGTTAGCTGGATAAACTTCTCTACGCTGTCCAAGCAAACAAAAAGGTTATTTCGCAGTGATGGTGAACTCACATCCATATGTGGGCAGGAGGTGGAAGAGGATGAGAACTGGATCTACAGACCACAACACAGAAATGGTGATAATTATTTTTATACTTAATCCAGATCTCATCATTTTAATTATGCTTTGTAAGATTGTGCTTCATTGTTCCCATGCCCTTTTTCATTTTTTCTACAAGAGTCTCTGTTGACCTTCTGGATTCTGGGGCGGTTCTTGATAATGCAACCTGCTGTTTTATTGTATTCTCACAAAATCATTCTTCTTAAGAGGCTAGCCTATGAAAACAGTGTTTTTGTTGCTGTGCTTTTTAATGTGGCAGTTTGTGGTGACAAAGGATTTCTCTGACATTGCATGAGAGGAGGGGAACTGAAATGTAATGGGCCTAAAGATAGAAGACAGGGGAAATGTTAATTGCAAAAACACATTCTTCAGTTATTTTTGGAGACATAATCAGCGCATATAACAGACATGTGTAACAGGTTTATGTAAAACAAATAGTAAGGGTTTTTTCTTGCTTCACCTGTGGAAGGATTTTTTCTTGCTTCCAGTTTCTGGAAGGTGGGACTCTAAGGAACATTTATTTATATATTTAGTATTCTCATAAATGTATCATGCTAGTAATGTACTATACAAATGTCTTTATAATTTGATTGGAACTTTTGGCTTAGCTTCATATGAGATTCATTTCCTACTTAAATGTGTGCCGTACTTATGTGGCACTCTGGCAAGGCAGAATTATTAGCTTTAGCTAGAGTTGTTTCCAGACAGAAGGAATGGTGATTCATCCATCTTTCTGAAAACTATACAGACGCATCCTTGAAGTGGTCAGGAGTTGAGTTTGACCTGACAATGTCTTTACCTTTACTCTACTTCCCAACCTTTCTTTCTTACCAGTGACTGTTTCATTTTTTTTCCTACAAATCAAATTTTTTTCTACTTGTAAGTAATTCCATGCCTCATTTCTCATCTCTTATAAAACATGATCAGGACTTTGTTTTATGACATGTTAAAGTAAGAATTATCTTTTTGGCCAGTGTTGTAGGAACCCCCTAACTCAATCCAGTGAGTTAGCTATTGTACCATTAGAATTTATACATAAGTACAAAATCATAGCAAATGAGAAGATGTTTTGGAAACTGTGCAGCTATTTAATTTATATTTTACAGAAAAAGGCATAATCTATTTTTGAACATTAAGAAAATAACCAGTCACAAGTGTTGAAAGAGCACTTGTGTAAAACAACCCATGATAGCTTCAAATTTCATAGCGTGGGAAAAATGAGGATGGGTATGTATCTATTGTTTTATGGCACTTGACTAGAAAACTTACTTGTGAGTTCTTATTTGGATGCCAAATTTGTTTTGTTTCCTGCTGTGGCACCCTGCTGGAGTCCCAAAGATCTTCCCCTAAAAGTAAATGGCTATTCAATTTCTCCTATGGTCAGTTAGGTCTTTCTCTGGTGTATTTTCTCTTGTTTTGAAGCTCTGTTTAAAAGAGACGAGACTGAAAGATAGTGGAAGGAGGCAGAGAAGAATAAAAGAGACTAGACAAGATGAGACTACTGTAAATCAGTCGGAATTTTCAGGATATCACTCCTGACATTAGTCAAAGTCTTCAATGTCATTTGTAAAAGTAGTAAAAATAATTTAATAAAAAAGCATTTACTAAACTATCCTCTTAAATCCAAATGTGTTAAGTCAGCCAAGATTCAGAAATCATATACCAAATTGTAAAATGCATTTCAAAATGGAAAATCTAGAATTCTGAAAAACTGGAGAGATGTTAAGTCAAATCTTTTTTTTTAAAAAAAAACCTGAATCACTTAGAGGATAGATTTGTAAAAACAAAAGTTTTGTGATTGATATTAAAGCAATTTAATAATTAAATAAAATTCTGAAATATAAGGTTAATATCAAGTTAATATTAGGTTAATAATCCTAACCCTTGTATATTCTGTACAAGAAAGTTCATAATAACTCCCAGGTAGTCACAGGATATTTTTTATTTTTAATCTTCTGAAGTAAACATTAATGACTCGCTGATGCCATATATGCAGTATTGGCTTTAATAAACTTGGCACTATTTCTATGGTCAATTTTGGAATCCATGTTTGTATCCTATATGGACATTTTAAATTCAGCATATATTGTAAATGTCTATAACCACACCTGGAATTTGCATTGCCCTGTGCACTGATTCATCTTCCGAAACCTGATATGGATGAGTAATATTACCATGTTTCCACTGATGATAACTTTATAAGGTCTGTCTATGAGCCAAAAGATTTATTGGTACAAAAGTTTCAAAGCAACTCTGTCATAGTGTTAAAAACACTCAGATGCGATTGCAGTTGTAATAATTTCCCAGTCAGGCAGACTAACCTTTGGGCTAGAATTTGGAGATTGCAAAATAACCCCAGGTAAAAATGTCAGATCCGAGTAACATGAATAAAGCAAATGTAAGATGATTTCTTTTTTGAAAAATAAGAAATCAAAATTCCTTTCCCTGAATTCAGATTACAAACAATGTGATAATATAATAGCCTTGGATCGGAAACCCCTAGGCATAAAGCTCAGTTACTTGTAAAATCCAATAAATTACTTTTCATTCCTAATCTTTGAGATTTGTTCCAAGAAATGGTACCAGAGATTAGCATGACTTAAGGAAAATTTACTTACAGAATACAGTGACTGATATGCCAATTGTTGAAATTAACCTATTCATATTTCCACTGCTTTTTTTGAAAAAAAAAAAGCTGACACATGTCATACAACCTACCTTGCCTACCCTACAAGGTTCCATCCAAAAAAGGTGCCGGAACTCCGTTGTGGGCGTTCTATGACAAAAAAAAGCCCTGCATATTTCTAAATGGTTCCTTTACTCAAAACTGTTCACTGTAAGATCCTTATTCTTGGAATGCCTACACCTCGAGTTGAATTTAAAATTATGAAGTAAATAATGGAGAGGCCAATACCATCCTTTGTGAAACATCCTTTCCTATGTAACACTGAACGTGGCTAAAAAAAGCAAGCTGTCCTTAGTAATTTGTAACCCATTTTGTTTCCAAGAGTATTCCAAAAACTAAAATGAATTATATATTTCAACAATGTTGTGGTTTAAACTTAACATGTAGCATAGACTCTGGAGAAATGCTGGCACGTCAATGTTCTTATTTTGTTTTTTGTATAACTGTTCAGTTAAATGATCAGGTTTACATGAAGTTGGATTGAAATCAATTTGGCTTGCATGTAAGGCTAAAAGTAGGAATCCAAGGAGAGGACATTTAATCAAAACGTTTTAGAAGCTGCAGTACCACAAGTGTGTTACCCAGATGTTAGTCTATTTCCTCGAAGTGTGTTGCTTCAGTATTTGAAACTTAGTCTTGTATGCTGGCCAGAGTCATTTTCTTGTGAGATGGGTAACTATACAAATATAATAAACAAATTATTTAAAGACTATTTTGGTTGATGGCTGGCTTTTTTTTAAAATTTGAAAGGGACAACAAATCTAGCAACACAAATGTATTATGGAGAAGTAAGTAATGTATTGTTCATTTAAGATTTATGTTGTCTTTTGTTAATTATATTGTCATTAGATTTTCTTGCAAGGGCTAGTTTTTCCCTTTAATGTGAGTTCACATACTCAGCCAGTGAAGGGATGGGAGAAAGATGTGGGAATGAACATACTTCATTGATTTTGAGGGTGGGTGGACAGCATTGTTGTGCACTTGACTCATATAAAATAAAGAAGTATAAGTAGTATACTATTCCAACTTACCATGTGATGCTGATGGAGTTGTCTCTGAGTGCTTGGAGGCTGTGGGATAAGATAGTCTAGGCTTTAGTTCAACCCTAGCAAGACCAAACGACTTTGGGGTCTAGCGTTGCCCAATATGGTGATTTTCCATCTTTAGTTCTTGATGGGATAGCAGACCCTCAGATAGAAGTGGTACACAATTTGGAAATTTTTCTAGATTCAAGACTTGTGTTTGAAGAACAGATGTTGACTGTAGCCAGGAGGGTTTTTGTAGCACTCCATCTGGTGTACTAATTTTGCCTTTTTCTGGATCAGCACTGTTTATTGTCACTCATGCCTTCACCATGTCCCAAGTGGATTACTGAAATGTGCTAAACATGGGGCTGCCCTTGGAGATCACTCAGAAGCTGCAGCTGGTCCAGAATGCAATAATGGAAGCAGTTATGGGTAAGCAGCTACACTTGTTTCCAGTAGGCTTCTGGAGGACCTCCTTTGTCACCTCTAAAACCCTTCATTGTATAGGATCAGTGGGACTTCTCTTTAGTTGTTTAGTTGTTGTCACTAAATTTAACTTGATGGGAATGTTCCAGATTGCAACTATTAAACAATGCCATTTGATAATAATAATATAATAATAATAATGATAAAGTTGGAAGGGACCTTGGAGGTCATCCAAGTCCAACCCCCTGCTCAGGCAGGAAACCCTATACCATTTCGGACAAATGGCTGTCCAGTTTCTTCTTAAAAACTTCCAGTGTTGGCGCATTCACCGCTTCTGGAGGCAGGTTGTTCCACTGGTTAATTTTGTCAGGAAATTTCTCCTTAGTTCTAGGTTGCTTCTGTCTTTGATTAGTTTCCATCCGTTGCTTCTTGTCCTGCCTTCAGGCGCTTTGGAAAATAACTTGACTCCCTCTTCTTTGTGGCAGCCCCTGAGATATTGGAACACAGCTATCATGTCCCCCCTCATCCTTTTCTTCGTTAAACTAGACATACCCAAATCCAGCAACCGTTCCTTGTGTGATGGGATCCAGGAAGCAAAGAGACCTTTTCTGTCATAGGATGTTCTTAGTGGAATATGAGGTTTGCATGGCCCTTACATTTTGTAAGTCCTCAATGACCTGGGTGTCTCCTTGGGGATGAGGTTTGGAGGTTCGGTGAACCTATCAGTGTGATTGTTTCTTCTTATGGTTTAAGTTGGGTTTGTTTTATTAGTAATTGTTTTTGTTTTGGCTTTTAACACTATGTTTGCTGACTAGAATGAAGGTTAATAAGATTGGTAGCTATTTATTTGAGAAAATAAATAAATAGTCAAAATAGCACACAAAAGGAAGCCTGGTCTTTTCATGCATCTGTTATAGTCTGGCAGTGATCTGATTAGATTTTTTTCTCACAACTATACTGTACTTGCGCTAATCAAGTGCTTACATCATCAGATCAAGGCAGCTTGATGGATTCCAAAGGTCTGGTTTGATTTTAGCAGTATTTCTTGGGTGCTACTTGTTTCAGTATGATTTCTGAATGGAAATCTCTTTCAGCCCTAGGAAGGAGCAATGACAAACCACTTTCAAAATCTTGCAACAAAACTGCAGGGACTTATCCACTGGCAGGAGTAGCCAACACTTCAGAAGACAAGTTCAGTATTCAAAAAGATATTGACAAACTGGAACAAATGGGCCCTATCCAGCAAAATGAGTTTCAATGTGGAGAAAAACAAAGTTTTACATTTAGCAAGGAAGAATCAAAGATATAAATACAGATTAGGCTCTGTGCACAAATCAATGGGACCTTGTTCACTGCCTGGAATGAAGAGATAGTAACAGGCATCAATCAAATCATTGCTATAAGAATTCTCTCAGTCCCTAAATCCTGGAGATTTTTGAGAGATGCAATAGCTACCCATAGGCTTTTAGAGATAATTCAAGTTGATTACTGCCTATAAAGCTTTTCATGGCACAAGAGTAGGTTATTTGTGGGATTTCCTGTCTCTGTTTGTCTTTGCACATTCTACAAGATCTAGTAGGGAAATATAGTAGTCCTCGAATTACAACCAGACTTGAGCCAAAATTTATGTTGCTAAGTGTAAAAATTGTGGGTTTTTTTAGTTTTGCCCCATTTATGATTTTTGTTGCCACAGTTGTTAAGTGAATCATTGCATTTGTTAAGTTAGTAACATGGTTGTTAAGTGAATCTTGCTTGTCAGAAGGTTGCAAAAGAGGATCACATGACCCCGGGACACTGAGACTGTTATAAGTATGAGTCAGTTGCCAAGTGGCTGAATTTTGATCATGTGACCATGGAGAGGATGCTGCAAAGGTAGTAAGTGTGAAAAATGGTCATGAGTCACTTTTTTCATTGACGTTGTAATTTTGAATGGTCACTAAATGAACTGACGTAAGTCGAGGACTACCTGTGTGCTTTGAGTCCCTTCTATGAAACACTATTATCTAGCAGGACCCAGGAAGTGTGCCTTATTTATGTAGCATCTGCCCTTTGGAACAGTATATCTCTAGAGATTCCAATGCCTTCCATTGGCCTTCCATAAGTCCTTGACAACCTGGCATTAGGCCAGACGCAGGGGTAAGCAACCTTGGCTCTTTTATGACTCGTGGACTTCAACTCCCAGAATTCCTCAGCCAGCATGGCTAGCTCAGGAATTCTGGGAGTTGAAGTCCACGAATCATAAAAGAGCCAAGGTTGCCTACCTCTGGGCCAGAGTGTTGGGTGACTTTGACTTCTACCAGGTTCAGGTTGGATATGTTGTGGTTTGGCTTTGGTTGCATGGTTCTATGGTGTATCTTTGTGTTGTTGTTTTTTTTAATCCTATGTTAGTCACCCAGAGTTGATATTCATGATTTGGGCACTTCATGTATCAAATCATATCAAAGAAAGAACAAACTATCAGCAACTCCAGATTTTCTGGTTTAATCATGATACGTCTTGTCCTTATCTTTCCTTTCTTATGGTACCACTGGTTTTGTTTTGTTGTCATTCAATTGATAAATCATATCTGATGCTTTGTGACCTCTTGGACTACAGCACACCAGCCCCCCCCCCCCGTCCTCCACTGTCTCCTAGAATCTGCCCAAACCCAAGTTTACTGCAGCAGTGACACTATTTAACCATCTCCTCTTCTGCTGTCCCCCTTCTCCTTTTCCACTCCAGTATCCTTGCCAAGAAAACTCCATGGAGAGTACCAAAAGGCTAAAAGGTACTACTGGTATAATCTTATCTATCACAGTTTATTTTATGTCTGATCTGTGATTTAAATTTAATAATAACCCTGGCATGTAAATTGAATAAAAATTACATTTTACAATATAAATAAGTTTAAATCACAATTTGTTAGTTCAGATTTAAAAGAAATTTGTTATTTCAGAAATAATATTACCATGTACAAGAAAACAGAGGATAGTAATTTTTTTTTTATTAAAACAGCATAATTAGGCCTTGGTCATGTTTCTGACATTAGATTGGGACAGCATTTTTTTCCAGGGGAAAGCATGCTGCTGTATTAAGATGCTCCAAGAATAGACCTCATTTCTTAGAAGCTGCAGAAATTGGAACAGCTTGTCCTAGAAGTTATGCAGTGATTGATCTATGCCACTTTTCTAATTCAAAATTGGCACAGAGGACTGATGGGTGTTTGGCAGCCATGTGGTTTAAGCAGATGGAAATCCTGCTGTAAAATCTGCAAAGTATAAGAAGTGTTTTGCTTCTCCCTCTCCCTCGCTCTCTCCTCCTTCCTTCCTTCCTTCGTTCCTTCCTTCACTTTCTCTTTCTCTCTCTCTCTCTCTTTCTCTCCTCCTTACACAGACACATGCACAAACAAAGACTAAAACACCAGTAATTGCTTAAAATTCCAAAGTAATAACTACTTTTGGTTTGCTATTTGATACCATAATCACATGGATAGTTTAGATAAGGATGTTGCATTGACAACTAATGTTTACTTGGATATGCTAAAACTATAAGCTAGATGTATAGTGGTTTGTAACAATGTAATTCAATTTGATTTAAACTGTTATTTTGAGTTAAATTTGGAATTTGCCCAGAAAAGATAAACAAACTATAGACTCAATATTAGTACTATTTTATACTTTTTTGAAATAGGTACATTAATACTGTTTTTCCTGTTTCTTTTGTAATATTTTTATTAAGCATTACAGTTAAAAAAATAAGAATGAATACAAAGTAAAAGATAAAAATATAAAAAAATTAGAAAGCCAGAAAAATAGAAACAAACATAGAAAAGAAAAAAAAATATAGTAGAGAAAGAAAAAAATATAAAGAAATTATTTCCCTTCTCATAAAGTATAAACATTTTAGTAATTTATCATCTTCCATTAAAATATAAGAAATGATCTTTTCATCTCCTGTTTCATCTATTATCTATAATCTTTATAGTCTCATCAAAAGCAAAAAGTCCATTAAGGGTTACCAGAGATAAGAATTTTTAACCTTGATCAAATAAACCAACTTCATATTCCTTCCTTTTACTTCTAATAATCTCGATCTTTAATGCCTTCAACTAATATTCTAGAACTTGATTTCTTTTCAATTTTTCTTTGTCCAACAAAATTCTTTAACACGTTAGTTAACAAGCCTCTTTTGTAAATCCAATATTGAAAAATTATCCAGGTCATTTTCTTTCTTGTTTGTTATTTGTATATCCATTTTAATTATTATCAGCTGATTTCTTTTGTATGTCCAGTGTAACATATTTTTTCATTGTCTTATATCCTCTCATTTTAAAATCTCTTTCAGAACAGTCATAGTCTAGTCAGGTAAAATTTGTTCCTCTTCTATAACTTTTTATATACAGTCTATCTATACAGGCAGACACTTTTAAAATTAACTTCTGGATCGATTGTTCACAAGTATCCATCAGTACATCCATTGTTAAAGAATTTTGTTCCATTCTGTATTAGTAAATCAAATTTAAATGATCGTCTCCTTTAATTGTAATCCCTAGTTCCTTCTAGTATCTAACTTTCAAAGTTCCATCCTAACATTTTTTTAACCATTGAAAACAGCATTTCTCCATGTGAAGGATTCTTAGACTGTCATTAATTTCAAAATCTTATTTCAAATCCATTTGGACCCTTAATCCATTTGTAACTTTCAAATTCTAATCACAATTTTGCTGTTTATTCAAAACATTTTTTTAAATTCTTAAACCTGTATTTAAAATCCATTTTGCTAAGAACTAAAGGAGACTCACCCAGTGTTCTAAAACCTGCCTTTGTGGAGGTTCCTAATAGCTAAAAAGCAGCTAAAAATAACAATAGTCCATATGGACTATGTTATAACTGTGAGCTTGGTTGGAATCACTCAACTCCCAGCCGTTCTACTCACAAGTCAATCTAGAGGAGTCACAGTCTGGAGTACAAATGGGCAATCTCCCAGTTTCTCCTTTTTCCAGAGAGATATTGCTGGCCAGACTTCACAGTGTGGCTGCTGATCTCTACTACAGTGCTATTCCAGCCCCTTCAGGAACATCTAGTTTGCCACGAATCCTCACTGGAAATCAATAATTCTGCTTTTCTATCTGTAATTTATTTAAGTGTTAGAAGGAATGAGTAATTAAACCTTTAGCAGAATTCAGTGTTCTTGGAAAACTACTTTCAATTTGAGTTAGTGGGTGCTTCTTTTGTTTCATTTATATAGCCTTAAGAATTATCATAATTGGCCAATTCTGAATTATGTCTTTTTAAAGTAATAATCAGACAGACATAATTTCTGATCTAGTCAGTACTCTAGGTATTCTACTTTTTTTCTAAGTTCTTAGCTTAATATTTTATAAAACTCAGTGCTTTCCTATTTGGAAAAAATAGTTTATCATAGAAATGGTTGAGGCTATAGACTGGAGTCAGCAGTTGTGACAAATAGTGGACAGACTTTGGATTCAGAAGTTTCTAATTATTTTTCCTCACTGTGTTCTAAATTGCTTCTAATTACTAGGCTCCCCTGTGAGTTACCAAACCTATTTATCCAGGAGCTTCTGCCTGCATTGTTTCTCCTTGTGTAGTGGTAGAGTCTAAGTAGGTGAATTTCCCATTGTTTTAGCTTATTTCTTTTTTTCTCTTTTCCTGTTCTTCCTTCCTTTTCTCTTCTTCATAAAGCAGAATGTCTTTGAATTTTCAGAACTCCAGTTTTTAGAGAAGACTGACAATAAAGAGAAAGAAAAAGGAAGGGGTGGATCAAAATCTTTCTCCTAATTGCTGTGGAGAAAGAGGCAAGTAATGTCTGCTAGGGATAACTTTGAACGAAAGGGTTGCCTTTTTAAAATCTCAGACTAAAATCCAAATTAAGGAAGAACTAAGATGTTGTAATGTTCAAGTCGTTTTTAAGCAAGCACTCTGTGTAGCTGAAATTGGTCTTACAGAGCAATGAATTATGAAATTTGGCTTCATTTTTCTCCAGGAGATTGGCCTTTTATTAATCCCAATTCAAAAGGGCTTGAGGGAATCATTTTTCTAGCCCAGATGAAATTTAATATGTTCCAATATGTTACCCGGTTATATCTTTGGTTTGAAAAACATGATGGCTGTTTTTTTATTATTATTTAAACATGTTATCATTGGCAGAACTTCAAAGGCACCTTTGTAAAAAAAATTACTAGATTCCTGAAAGTTTACCTCTTCCCTGAAATGTTTTCCAACACATACATTCTACTGCATGCACATAGACATCTGCATATTCACATATAATAATAATAGTAAAGTTGGAAGGGACCTTGGAGGTCACCTAGTCCAACCCCCTGCTCAGGCAGGAAACCCTATACCATTTCGGACAAATGGCTGTCCAGTGTCTTCTTAAAAACCTCCAGTGTTGGAGCATTCACCGCTTCTGGAGGCAGGTTGTTCCACTGGTTAATTGTTCTAACTGTCAGGAAGTTTCTCCTTAGTTCTAGGTTGCTTCTCTCCTTGCTTAGTTTCCACCCGTTGCTTCTTGTCCTGCCTTCAGGACAATGTATGTAGTATGTGTGTATGCATGTGTGTGCACATGTGTGTGTCAGCTGAATTAATTTTTTGGGGAACAAGTACATTACTTTGTGACAAGAAGGCTATGGGTATGATTTGTGTATAAGAAACAGGTGTTATTTATTATGTCAATTTGTGGACCTGGGAATTTAATTCTGCACCTGGCTAGTAACACTATTCAATATACTGGTTTGTTTGATTAATAAGATTATTTCTGCACATTTGTTTTCAGAAAGATAAGAATATTGAAAACCTTGTCACCGAGATATGAATTTTATAATATTATTGTGCTGGATTAAAATATGTTTATGGCAGATTTCAGTATATCCAACAAAGTACAAATTAGCTTTGGCCATTTAGGTAAATATATAGTTGTTTGTTGACATTCTAGATAAATGCTTTGTACAGTGATAGTGTAATTTTATATAATTAAATGTACACCCTATCTATTCATAATTAAAATAAAACATTGCTTGCATCACTTAAATACTAATAAGTAGTAGAACACCACTGCAGGAGATAGTAGCAGGCTCAGATATTAAAGCCCAATCAGAGAAATCGGTACCTTTCTAAGTGAAATATTTTAGTAGCAACAGAGGAGTAGAAACAAAAATTAATTGCCAGAGGTAACTTTAGTTTGGGTGCAGCCATGGATACGGCTTTTACACACTTATTATTATCAGTCTAGTCTCAACTAGATTTCATTTGGCATGTATTTCATTCTCCCCCATCAAACCTTAAGAAAAGCGGTCCTTTAGGACATTTGAACCCCATATAAGGTAACAGCAATTTCACAGAGTAGGAATGTTGAAGAAGGATGTAGTAAAAATGAGCTTCTAAAGTTGAATACTGAAAGGATTGTAAAGGGCTTCACAAGCATGAAGTACAGTGCAAAAATTTATAGTCAGGCATCCCATCTGATTATTAAAGCACAATTCCAAAGGCCAAGATTTTGAGCGAAATAATCATCCACAACATTTTTGTAACTCAGCAACCGCAATCGTGAACTGCATAGCCTTTGAATTATATTGTAAGTGAAACAACTAGCCCATTTAAACACGATGAATATTGTTTATAGTTTTTTAAACGGACGTAATAAATAATTTATGTATTTCTTTGCTATCGATTGCTACATTTTATCATTACTAACTTTATGAAAACTGTGTGGTTGGTTTTTCTAATGTGAAGATAACAGTTCATTATTAAACACATCGCAATGCGCATCTCTTCGCCATGGGTTAAAGAATCATACTTTCAAATTGGCAGGCCTGATCTAATGATTACCAACTTAAATCATGTCCCCCAGTAATAAACTTTGTCTGATTAGCTGCACCTGCTGACATCCCCAGGGCAAAGCAGATAGTTGATTGTCATTGGTATAAATCTCAAATGATAGCTGTTCTTTATTTTTCCTTGTTTGCTTGCCTTGACAGAATGAATCTTCTCCCTTTGATTTGATGGGGACCAGTAAAGTTTTTTTAAAAAATAAAAACAAAACCTGTCTTTGAAGCAAAGAGATTAATGCACTGTTTTAAGGCATTCATTTAGCAGTTGCTTGAATTGCTACTTGATTTTTATTCTTAAATTTTTCTACTTTTTTTCGTTTAAAAACATGAAAGATTTACTTAAGAAGCTTTCTTATTGCAAAAATGATAGTTTTTTAAAAAATTATATCTGCCATAGTTTACTGGGGGAACAGCTACATTTAAATGGCTTCATTTATCTGTCGCTAATATACCCAGGTATCTTTGTTGATTTTACAAATATGAGCAGTCAACCATGGTATGACTTGGTTTATTTTCATCTGTTGCCACCACAGCAAAAAAACATGTACCCTGAAACTCTGCAATATTGAATATAAAAGCACTTCCAGGAAAACTGACTTCTATCATGACTGATTTGTATCCTACAATAGGAAACTGCCCTGCTTAAATCTGCGTAGTGTAATTTGTGAATTCACAAAGTAGGTTGGGAGGCTGACAACCACTAGAATGTTCTATAGATGTAGGTGAAGTTAAGCTTAAGTTTAAATATAACAATCGGCTATAAATTTCCTATTTCAGACTTACCACAAAAGGCAAGAAGCAGGTTACCTAAATATAATTCAGATATAAACCTTGGAATAGCCGATGTCTGTTTTCCGGGGGTTGCTTGCTGCCGTGGAAGGGGGGGAGAGATAGGTGGTAAGGGAGTTGTAGGCAGTCCCTTGCCTTATTGAGACTCAGGGCTATGAGGAACCAAGCCTGGAATGGGTTGGCTTGGGTGGGTTTCTGCTTAACTATCTGCAATTCTTGTTTAATAATCTCAACAAGGCCACAATATTTTGCTTTACGAGTGCACTGACTTATGTCAGCAGTCTCAGGTTCAATTGCAGTCATAACTCTGCAACTCTCCATACAGATTTATATATATCAGTGATGGTGAACCTTTTAGAGACTGAGTGCCCAAACTGCAACCCAAAACCCACTTATGCATCGTCGAGTGCCGGGTGGGTGTGGCCCATTGGCTGGGTGTGGCCCATTGGCTGGGTGTGGCCCATTGGGTAGGCATGGTCCATTGGGTGGGCGTGGCTGCGGTGGTAACAGCAGACTGGATGGGACTAAAAAGTTCAATCAATCAATTCCAACTTTGCAAGATCTTTTTTTTTCTCGCGAGAAGTTGAAATTTTTTTTTTGCACATGGTGGAGGCCTAAAGCGAAAAGGTTTTATAAAATCCAGCTGAAGGCCTAGGATTGGGGTGACAGTGTGCGTGTCCACAGAGAGGGCTCTGAGTTCCGCCTCTGGCACCTGTGCTATAGGTTCACCACCACTGATATATATTTTTAAAAGCTTGCCATTGGCTTCTTATATGCCCATGTTTACACAGATCTGTATATTAAGCATCTTATTTGGTATTGTAATGTAGTATGCTTACAGCTGGTGCAGAGTGCAGTGGCACAGGCACTTCTTGGGGCTCCAAGAATGGCCCATGTAGCACCACTGCTCCATGAGCTGCATTGAAAGGTGGTCTGCTTCTGGGTGCAATTCAAGGTGTTGGTAATCACCTTTAAAGCTCTTCATGGAATAGGTCAAGGCTATTTGAGGGACTCTCTCATCCCACTGGGATTGGCCTGTCTCACCCATGCCGGCAGAGGAGGCCTGCTGCGGGCCACATCGACCCAAGTATTCTGGATGGCAGGGTCCAGGAGAAGGGCCTTCTTTGCTGTTGCACCTGACCTCTGGAACATCTTGCCACCAGAGTGAGGTTGGCTGCAACCCTCCTGATCTTCTGTTAGAGTTCTGCCAGTTGGAGTGCGGCTCCAGCGGGGGAGTATCACAGTGGTGGTGGTTGATCGATTAACAATAGATCCTACTTCCCCCCACCTTGCTCCCACCTTTCCCATCTTTTAACTGGGCCATAGTATTTGGTTCTGTGTAGTATTTTATTTATGCTTTTATTTTTGTACAATCTTTATTTTTTATGATTGTAAGCCACCCAGAGTTACACTGAGATAAGATGAGCAGCCAATAAATAAAATAAAATACATACATACATACATACATACATACATACATACATACATACATACATATTTGGTTCTTTTAAATAGCTCTGGAATTCTGTACAGTAATAAATTACATGCTACAGAATTGCTTCACTGAATATGTAACAACAACAAAAATAAGTTGAATTTTACCCTGTATCGTGTGTGTAACTGGTGTGAAAGAAACCAAGTTCATTGGGAAATTATAAACTTTTAAATAAAATTGTTATAATTAGGCTCATAATCTTCATTCACTTGCACTTTAGTCTTCTTATTTATAAAATTAACATACAATACTTTTTTTTTCCAGGAGTGTGATAATTAACTGCATTAGAATGTCTTCATTAAAAGTTAGTAGCCATCATTTCATCTTGGGGTAGTGAATTCCACAGGGTAATTATGCACTGTCTGAAGAACTGCTTGCTTTACTCTGTTCTATCTAAATCTCCTTCCAATTATACATTTAGGAGGTGGCATCTGGTCCTATCCTTTTGCAAGACTGACAAAACACTTCTCCTTGTCCACTTTCTCCATGTAATGCATGATTTCGTAAGTTCTGTTATGTCTCTATTTCTAGCATACTTTTCTTCCTAAATGTTCTAATCTTTAAAGCCCATTTTGGTTCTCCTCTATTTTACTTTTTCCATCTCTATTATATCCTTTTTCAAATGTAGCTATTGGAATTATACACATGCTCCTAGAGCAGAGGTACCATACAAACATATAATGGCATTACAATGTCAGGCAATTTTATTTTCAAGTCCTTTTCTAATGAAGCCTACAATGGAATTTGCCTTTTTTCCATTCCTGCTGAATACTGAGTCAAAATCTTTATTCAGCTGTCCACTATGACCTTAACATTTTTTTTATGACTAGTGGCAGTCAGCTCAGACCCCATGAGTTTGAGGCCTAATGTGTATCAGTTTACACCTATTTAAATTGAACCTCATTTCTTGAACTGTTCTCTTAATTTAGAGAGCTCCTTTTGGTATTTTTCACAAGCAATTCTTGCGGCTCTGAAGAGTTGATAATATTCACAAACTTGGCAGGGTCATCATTAAATCAAGATAATTTATGAACAAGTAAAAAATAATAAGCATTCAGATCTCCTTATTTATTAAGGTTAAGTTTAGTCTTCAGAAAGTGGTCTGTACTGTTTAACCCCTTGCCATCATTAGTGTGTATATTTCTGGTTTGTTTGTTTTTTTACTGCTGCTGTTCTTTATTGTTTTTGTTTGCCCAAAATGGTAGTTTTGTTTTATTATCAGGCAGTAATCTATTTCGTCATATAGGCTTTTTTAATCCAACTAACTGTTTTTTGAAAACTACATTACTGGATATTAATTAGTTTTACTCTATTTTTCTTTGTTCTGGAGCTTAAATATAATACATTTCAGGAATACGGTTGATCATACATTGTAACCACCTATTAAACCTTTCTTAAACTTGGCAGCAGCAGCAGATTTTTTTATTTTACTTGTATAATAATAACTTAATTGGTAAATAACAAAAACACAGGGCAAAAACATAACCTCTCACTGCAGAACAGAACACAGTGAGGGATGGGAAACTATTACAGATTATTTTCTATTAATTCTTGTTTCCTTCTAAATTTAAATTCATTTAAAAAGAGAGCTTAAAGATTTCTCTCTTGACCTGTCACAAATTTATGAGGCATTGCCCTTTGTACGCCCTCTAACTTTTATTTGACTTGCTCTTGAGCCTAACTTGATTCATGACTGGGATTGGCTTCATGCAGAGTCTTACTGCGGTTTAACTGATTCTTTTTGTTTAAAAAGTGATAAGGAGTGCCAGACCCAGAGGTCACTTTGGAACATTCAGTCTGAGTTAATATTAAATTAAATTGTACCGATGTATCCATTTATATGTAGTTATGCCATCTTTTGAACTGACTCTTTCCCTTATTTATCTTGTAGTTATAAAAATTAGATTAGTTGCCCTGTGTTCAAAACAATCCAGTAATTCTACACGTGGAAAAAAGTTTTAAAATCTATAGCATCTATTTTTCATTATGAAATGTCATTTTACTGGTAAAATTATATATAGCTTCAATAAAATATTAATTATTTAAGAATATAGGTGGACACAAGGTTTGAAATTTATATAAAATGATGTATCAGTGGTATTTTAACTTACAGTGGTTTTCAGACTTACAACTGTTGCAGCATCCCCATGGTCACATGATCAAAATTCGAACACTTGGCAACTGGCATGTATTTGTTATGGTTGTACTATCCTGGGGTCATGTGATCACATGTATAACTTCTCAGCCAGCTTCTGACAAGCAAAATCAATGAGGAAAGCCAGAGTCACTTGACTACTGCTTGATTTGCTTAACAACAGCTGTGAATCACTTAAGAACTGTAGCAAAAAGGTTGTAAAATGAGGTAAAACTTACTTAACGACTGCCTTGCTTTTGTTTGGGCTCAGTTCTAGTCATAAGTCAAGGACTATCTGTAATCAATCCAAAGGTAATTTTTATCATCTTTGGTGGACATGTAAGGCTGAGAAATTTTGGAAGATACTTTTGTTCCAAAAAAAAAAAAAAATTGAAAATGGATGTTATATTGAAATCCTTTAGAGATGACAGATGGACAAGTGGAGAAAAACACAAGACTTCGTTTTTATGACTATAGCAGCAATGCTGCTACATACCTTAGCATGGAAAGATCAAGTGTAGCATCTGTTCTTATCAATTTAATATCTGATACAGGTAGTCCTTGTTTAATGATTAGTCATTTAACTGTTGTTGAAAGTTACAATGGACTGCCCCAAAAAATTGCTTACAACCCGTTCTTGAAGTTGCAACTGACCTGCACATGACCCCCACAATCATATGACTGCACTTCAGGTGCTTGGCAATTGGCTTGCATTTATGACTGTTTGCAGAATCCCACAGTCCTGGGACTGCGATTTGCAATGATTTTTTCCCCCACTTTTCAGCAAAAAACAAATGCTGTTTGAGAGAATGGATTTGCTTAATGAGGGGGTCCTCAACCTTGGCAACTTTAAGACTTGTGGACTTCAACTCCCAGAATTCCTCAGCCAGCTTTGCAGACTGAGGAATTCTGGGAGTTGAAGTCCATAAGTCTTAAAGTTGCCAAGGTTGAGGGCCCCTACTCTACACCATTATAAAAATGGTTGTAAAATTGAGTCAGATAATTTGATGGATCATTTAACAACTGCAATGATTTACTATAGAAATTTTGGGCTCAATTGTGATTGTTAAGTGAGGACTGCTTCTATGTCCTCCATTTGAGGACTATATATTACATGAAATTTTATTTTATTTTTTTATTTTATGGTACACTGCCCAGACTCACTTTGTGTGAGATGAGTAATATAAATTTGATAAATAAATTTTAAAAAGCTTTAATTTATTTTGTAGATTTACACTTTTGATAACTTAATTTTCTCTTATTCCTTAAAAACAGAAATGTAAATAAATGCAATGAAAAGCAAAGGAAAGTGTTTTTACATATTTGTAGGTTCTATCAAATTTAACCGCAATTTATTTTTAATAACACGTTTTTTGGCTTAAATATCCGATTTATGAAACAATACTTTATAAAGAGAAGTTTCAACAGAAGATCAGTCTGGAAAGAAACATTTTATGGGTTTTTTTTTTTCCTCCTGAGACTCCTTTTAAATTCATTAAGGTTACCAGTTTCTTTGTTTCAGATTTCCTGATTACTCTGACACATATTTTGCTTGCCTCCATCCCAAAAAATAATCTTAGGGCAGCATACAAGCCCTCTCTCCACATTCATTGCCCCAAGCTAGACGCACAAACCATGATTCAGACATCCTTGAACTGAACTGAATCACAGCTGGGAACTTGTAGATGAAAAGTAATTCTCTTTTGATAGAAAAGTTTTGGTTGTTGCAAATCCAATCCTCAAGAGAGAAGAGTTTTGGGGGAACAGAAGGAAATTTAGCTGCTATCCTCAGGGATTAACTAAAGATCAGAGTAACTAAGGTAGAAAAATTTGTTGCAGGCAATAATTTAAAAAAAGGATATTGCAAATATTGTAATATTGCATCCTAGAGAAGCAAGCAGTGATTGCTTGCATGAGAAACTCTTTGTTTGTGAGGAATAAGAAATATTTGTAATGAAGAAGTTTCACTTTTGATTCACTTTAATGTGAGTGCTGGTTACAACCTTTGTCTCCGATAACAATTCTCTTTGACGCTTATTGTATTTGTGCAGTTATTCTCGGTCTGTATATATCTTTGTCTTTTTGAACAGTATATCCCACCCACCTTGGATCTGTCCCAGGTTTATATTCTGTTTGCTAATTTTATGGTTAGGTTATGATTAGGATGCTTGAGGATGCTGTTTGGTTTATCTGTATTATCTGTTATTCTACCCATCCTTTTTGTGTGTTACTACTTGCAAAATTAAACAGGAAAACAGGTTTTTAATATATATAAAATTGATTTTGGAATTATGTTTTGTGCTGTGGATTTAATTCCCAATGGAGAGAAGGCTGAATTCCCTAGCTACATGCCTCAAAAACATGCAGTCACCAGAAAGTGACCCTATAGAATTTATTTCAGCTTTACCAATTTTCCCCTTTTTACTCACAAGTAAATATAGCCTGTGGGAATCCTACCTACCTTACACAATGGAGTTAAGATCACCATTGCTTCTCTTTGGTTCACATCAAAGCCAATTTAGTATATAAGGTGCTGGCTTGGAAATCAGGAGAGTTTTAGTTCTACTCCCTCCTTAGGCATGAAAAACTGGCTTGGTAACTTTGGGCTAGACACTCTCTGTCAGCCCACTTATCTCACAGAGTTGTGGTTGTGGGGCAAATTGAAGGAGGAAGGTGTGTTTGCTACCTTATCTTGTATATGAAAATAAAGGTGGAATAAAAATAATAATAAAAAAGAGCTAGGATACCAGGTAAAGACCTTTCTCAAGAAGAGAGGTGGTGGCAGTAGTAACTACCAAGCAGCTACACCAGCATAAACCCTAGAGGACCTCTGGGAAGGGAGGGTTAGGACCTCCTAAATCAGTGATTCTCAACCTTTCTAATGCCACGACCCCATAATACAGTTCCCCATGTTGTGGTGACCCCCAACCACTTATACATCACCGGGTGCCAGGGGCGTGGCCAAAGAAAAGGGGAAAAAAATGGCAGACAGCCTTGTTTGGCGACCCCCGTGAAATGGTCGTTCGATCCCAAATGGGGTCCCGACCCACAGGTTGAGAACCACTGTCCTAAATATTATGCTGCTTGTACAGTAGGTTGCAGCTGTAGCCAGGAAAGCCTTTGCACAACTCTATCTGGTGCGCCAGTTATACTCTTCCTTAGGTCAGGGGAAGACAGTCACTCATGTCCCAGTCACTTTGGGGTGTGACTACTGCTGCACACTGTACTTGAGGACAAACCATAAGCTTCAATTCGTCCAGAATGCAACAGTGCCTCAGTAAGCCCATGTGACACCTCAGCTTTGTGAGCTGTGCCAATTCCTAGCTTGCTTCTTGCGGCGATTCAAGGTGCTGGTTATGACTATGAAGCCTATATAGAACATAAAGCATGGTTACTTGAGGGGCCATCCATATCCATAGCATCTGCCCAGCTGATTTGAACTTGCAAAATTGGTGCATTTCTGGTTCCTTCAATTAAACAATGTCATTTATTGGGACCCCAGAAATATGCCTTCTCTGTGGCACCACCTGCCATCTGGAATGAGATTCCCCCAAGATCCTTTGTGCCCACTCCTCTGGCTCTTCACCCAGGGTTTTGGTGAGGGAGAGTGGGACCTCTTACTTCATTCAATCCAATCTGTCACACTTGCCATCTTTCATCTTCTATCTTTTATTGTGATATTTTTATTTGTTATGAGCTGCCCAGATTATTCTAGGGTCAGCCCCTACCACAATGATGGTGATAACATAGAGTTAAAAAGAACACTAGGAATTTAGAGTGTGACGGATGCTATTCTTCCCAATTTGCTTCAGCATTGTTGTTGCTGGTTTTGTTTGTTTTCCTCCCTGTAGCAGATGGCTAGGTAAAACAAGACTCCGAGGCACTTATTACCCACTATTCCAAAAATTTCTTGAATGCTAGACCAGCCTAACTTCTTATATTTCCAATGCCTGGCCTTCCTTTATTGAGAACTTTTAAGTAGACTGAATACTCTCATTTTCTGCATTATACGGTAAAATGTCTCCAAAGCAAGAGTTTACATGCAAATTTACCTGTTTATATATCTATTGTTCTGATAGGAAAATTAGATAGAAAAGTTAATAGCATTACTTCTATCTGCATTTACATAGCATGAGAAAGTATAAAGTGAGTATAAAAATAATGTTGAGGGTGTGATTGTATTATTGTATTATTTGGCATTACATTATTTTTATTTATTGTTTAACTTTTACTTTACCTTTCTGCTTATTTTTAACACACAAGGCTGTTTTGTAACAACAAAAATATAACATTATTAAGCCAAATATTGTTTGAACTGTTCAATCCAGTCCAATTTTAGATTAATTTATTTTGGTTTTTATCTTTATCACATTTATTATTACATTTTTATCCTCTTCCTATATAGAGAGGCAAAAGTGATTATCATACATATAGTAACTTAAAATGTTTAACTCTGTTAGGTTTCACATATTTTCCCAATTATTTCTAGACACACTGTTACGTATTATTATTTCTTTTAATGTAATTAATGAATGTATTATAGAAGGATAGAACTTAATATCGGCCTTGTGGATCTCATTCAAACATTTATTCCAGCACAGGTGTCTGTTGTAGTACATGTGCAAATTACAATAATTTGAATAATTTCCCAGGGAAGCAAAGCAGCAAACAATATACACCTCTTCTTCTTAGAAAGGCACTGAAACTACAAAGAATATTGTGTTTAAGTACTATTTCTTGGATAAAGCTCAAAGATGTGATTTAAAACAGGGGCCCTAACCCCCGGTCCGTGGACCAGTACCAGGCTGCAGCATGCCAGCAACCGGTCCACCACAAACAAGCAAAGCCCCATCCATGGGGTGCAGGCAGCACACAAAACAACGCCCCCTCCGGTCTGCAGAAAAACCTCTCTCCACAGAACCGGTCCCTGGTGCCCAAAAGGTTGGGGACCTTTGATTTTAAAAATACAGTAAATGTTTAAAGTATAACAAATGTAACACCTATGTTTGTTTAACCAATAAGGGCAGAAATATGATTGAGGGGTCCTTGGTACTCTCTGAGATTGGTTTTCTTGCAGACATTCTATTACCCAAACTAGGTAACCTGATCAGTGCTGTAAGATGTGCTCTGATGATGTATCCTAGTTTGGGTAATGAAATGTGTGCAAGAAAACAACCAAGTTCAGAGAGTACCAAAGACCCTCTCATTTTAATCCTGAGCTAGGAATATTCTCCTCTGTCAGAAATATGGTTGGCCAAACATTTGATTAACCATGAGCTATACTGACTACCCGAAAGTTAACCGTGAGACAGAATTCATCATTCAGAGACACAATTAAGGTAAATGAAAGGTGGTTTTATTTTTTACTTAACACTGACCAGCTCATGAGTGTGAATTGTTTTCAAAGGAAAAACGAGCTGACAAAGGAGAAAAAAAATGTATTCAAGTGGTATGTGATAGGCGTGGCTGAAGAGACACAATTCCCTTTTCCTTTCTCTTGTCTTTTTTTTTTTTTTTTTTTGTAGTAGTAACAGGGAGGGGGAAAAGGGAGGTGTCAGTTGTGTTGTTGAAGAATCAGTGGGTTGGGCAACAGCTTCCTAAAGCAGCAGATTTGGTCTGCAGCCAGCTTCTCGGCTGAGTGCTCGAATGGGGGGAACTGGGGAACAGCTGTACCTAGCACTGGTGTGTGGCTTTCTCCCCAAGTAAGACTTTTCCATTTCCTTCCATGGAACAGTCTCAGAATGTTTTGTCTAAAAGGTAAGGAATTGGGGCAGTGATGTTGGCTTCTTTTTTTATAGAGCCAGTTGGGCTGGGCTGCTGTTTGGGAAGGGGGTAGTGGAATCTTTTTGTCCATAGTCGAGGCAATCCTCAGAAGTTTATGAGAAGTGTAATCTCTGGTCTTAGATCCGACTGAGTCAGAGAACAGCCCCAAAACATCTCACCCTTTGTCCTTTGTGATCTGAGAGAAGGCATATTTCTGGCTGGAATGCACGTAATCTTTTCCTGTACAAAGGAACAAGCTTGTTCTGCAGGTTGTAAACTGCTGACCCTATCAACCGTTTGCAAATACATTGTTTGGGTCATCGGAATGTTTGGATGGGTTTATTGAGCGAAGCGTGTACACCGGCTCAGCTGCTAAACAGAATTCATCAGATGATTCCTTTATCTAACTGTTCTCAAAACGGCACCTCCTAAATTATATTGGGGTGTGGAGGGGTGGGTAGGAAATAAGATTTATTCGAGTTATATAAATGCAAAGCTGCATCGGGATGGTTTTAGGGCGGGTATCATATACCCCAAAATTGTGCTCTTCCTAAGGATGTGGAAGTGGGAGTGGGGCTTAGGCACAAAAAAGTATCACAGTGTTGTATTTCTGCAAACTTTTTCTGAATTGAAAATGAGCATTTATTTTCAAAGATAAGGACAATATGAATGTATGATGTTCTCCTGTGAGGCATAAGTTTACATTTAGTTGTATTTGCCATTTCTGCTCATTGACTGATTGTTAAAAGGAAAGAGCTGCTTAATTGTATTGTGTTTTCCTTGCTGGAATAAAGAGAAATCAAACTAATATGCATAGAGTACAAGTCAAAGCATTCTACGCTGATACATCAGAGATAGAATTTATAAGATAATAAAAAGATAGTTGTTTTAGGCTGTTCTGCCAGGATTGACTGTCATATGCAGTGGTGAGAAATACATATTTGCAATAAGAAAATAACTGTTGCGACTTATTATGAGTTTTCAAATGTCTGATTCACCCTTGTATGCGCTGTAAACTAGTACATTGGTAACATTTCTTAAATTCAAATCAGATTAGGATGTTAATGCTACCAATCTCTCCCCCTGCAGCTTTGCCAGAGTATTTTTAACTGATTATTTTTAAGCACCATGTTGTTTCAATGGAGAGATTACTTATCTATTGCTAAATTTGTGTTTACATTTTAAATTTGAGAGAGAGAGAGAGAGGGAGGGAGAGAGAGAGAGAGAGAGGGAGAGAGAACACAAATAGTTTTAATTGGTCTGACCTAAATTTTAGAGTCACACTCAAAACATATGAGATTTTGCATTATAGGAATTTATAATGGAGCACTCTTATGAACCATTTTGGGCCTTTCAGGACAAATCAAATAATTGAAATCAAATACATTTATATTGCAAAATAAGAGTATGCAAAGATTGCATTTCTGTTGAGCAGCTTAAAGAAGTTACAAAGAGGCCAAGAAGTTATTGGGAGTTTCAGAGATAGGCAGGCTGTAAAAAGAGGAAAATGGGATTCTCTTACAGTTATAATATATGCACTACATAAGAACCACTAAGGTGTCATGGTTAATGCATTATACTAGAACTGGGTAATCTTGGGACAGTCACTGTTTCTTAGCCCAACCCACAACAAAATGGTTGTTATGAATGAGGTACTCTATGTGTCATCTTGAGATATGGCTAAGGATGGGAAATAAATCTTAACAAAAAAAAACAATTATGTTCCTTTTACACATTGATCTTGCTTGTAATAAATACCAGATTCTGTTTTTTTAAAAAAAACAACAAAAGGGCTCCAGTAGATAAAATACCACAGCCTGCTGTTATCTGCCTTCTCATTGTTATCTAGAGAAATACTTGAATATGTTTACAATTACAATGGGGTGACTTTTGCTTATAGTATTGGTCATGTGAACACTTCTGCATAGCAAAAACTGTGTGGAAAAAACTGATGGACAAAGTTTTGTGGGAGGGTATATTTTAAAATTCTTCCAAAAGTTGATACTCAACACAGGAAAATCAAACAGATTTTTTTATATATTCTGTAAAAATAGTGAAAAGTTAGCAAAATATGTTAAATAAATTCTAAACACCAAAAGAGTTACTAATAAATCCCTCCACTTGGGATATAGCCAAGATATTTATATTGGTTCTAGCTGGCTCAGAACATGTGGACATGTACAGGTGATAAAGGAGGAGCCTTGTGATTTAACTCTTACTTAGTAAATTAGACCTAATTTAGTGTTAGCAAATTATCTCTGCTTTAAAGATCAAACTTTTATATAATGTTTATTACGGTTCCTCACCCGGTCAGCTAGATGTTTAGACTAGATTTGGCATCTTTATTTACCTATTGAGTCCTTCACAAGGATCTGGATTAGGCAGATGTTGTTTGATGGTGTTAATGGTATCATTGCAGGATGTAAGCTGTAACATAAAATTGCCTTTTACAATTGACTGATAGTGACTTTTGTCCATGACTGTGGTCTTCAAGTGGTGCTCTAGATCAGGGGTCCTCAACCTCCTGGTCCATGGACCGGTACCGGGCCAAGGCATGCCAGCAACCGCTTTGCACAAAGAAGCAAAGCCCGATCCGTGGGATGCAGGCAGCACACAAACCCACACACTCTCCGGTCCACAGAAAAACTTTTTTCCGCGGAACCGGTCCCTGGTGCCCAAAAGGTTGGGGACCTCTGCTCTAGCTGCTTTAGAATTAGGAATAGGAACCCCAAGGTGCCTATCACTATTGGTACCATTTTTGCTTTCTTTTGCTACACTTGTTCTACTATTGGCTACTTTTATATATTTATGATTTATTCCAGTTCTTTCCCTTCTTTTCTCACGTCTCCAGATACTGCAGGGTCCACTATCCAGACTTTTTTGTCTTTCTTAACAATTATTAAATCTGGGGTGTCAGGAAGCAAATGTGTGTCTGTTTGAATTCTGAAGTGCAGAACGCTTTGGATTCTTCATTTTCTATTACTTTGTCTATTTTGTGGTCTGTTGCTTGCTGACAAGCAAACAGTATTTTATTATTATATTATCCTACTATATATATATATATATATATATATATATATATATATATATATATATATATATATATATATATATATATATATATAAAAAACTAAGGCAACAAACATACCTAATACTCCTGCCTCCTATTTTTCCAATAATAAAAGCTCTTTGAGGCGATCAGAGAAAACTGGCTGAGACAGAATGACTGGCCCAAAGTCACCCAGCCAGTTTTCATGCCTAAGGGGGTCAGAGTCTCCTGTTTTCTATAGCAAACTGACTTTTTTAAGAAACAATACAGTATATGTGTTATATTCGATAACAGTAATAGTTTCTATTCTACTTCCATGAGTTTTGTTCTCTTAACTATTGTTGGATTTCTTTCAGTAGCTTCTAGTACTTGATTTAACTTATTTATGTATCGCTTAAGATACCATATAACAAGATCAGAAGCAAACCCTGGAAGTCATGAATAGGAGATGGGATGCTTTAGTTTCTTCAATGTTGCAATATATTATTTGGGCAATATGTTGATTCCACAACCTCCACAGAGCTTGATTAAATTTGTTTATTTATTTTTCTATAAATACAGCATTTCAGTTTTCTGTAAGTAAGAATATGTATCTTGAGCCTTTGTTTATTAGTGTCCAGTGCAGAAATATTGTTTACTTCAGATTTTGTTTAAATTATGATGAGAAAGAGGCTGAAAGGACATTTGAATTAACTTCAGATGGAGCAATTGCAATTCACTGAGTACAATTAAAATTGCTTAGTGATAGATGACAGTTCACTCTTCATTGACACAGCCCTATCAATATTCCCCTACAGTGTTGTTGTTTTTTTATCACAATTCAAGAATGAATGAAAAAGGTGGAATAGACAACATTACCACCAGATGGATCTGTAGCTGGCTGGAAAACCGTACTCAACGAGTAGTCCTCAACAGCATTACATTCACATGGAGAGAAGTAAGCAATGGGGTACGACAAGGTTCTGTCTTAGGTCCAATATTCTTCAATATCTTCATCAATGACTTAGATGAGGGAATTGAATGGGAACTCATCAAATTTCAGATGACACCAAACTGGTAAGGGTAGCCAACATCCCAGAAGACAAACTCAGGATCCAAAAAGATCTTGACAAACTTGAATAATGGGCCCTATCCAACAAAATGAGTTTCAATGTGGAGAAAAGCAAAGTTTTACATTTAGGCAGGAAAAATCAAAGGTACAAGTACAGATTGGGTGAGACCTGGCTCAAAAACAGTAACTGTGAGAGGGACCTTGGAGTCCTAGTGGACGATCACTTGACCATGAGCCAGCAGTGTGCAGCAGCAGCCAAAAAAGCTAATACAATCCTGGGTTGTATAAATAGAGACATAGAATCAAGATCATATGAGGTATTAGTACCGCTTTATAAAACCCTAGTAAGCCCACACCTGGAATACTGCAGCCAATTTTGGTCACCATATCACAAAAAAGATATTGAGAGTTTGGAAAAAATTCAGAGAAGAGCAACTAAGATGATCAAAGGCCTGAGATTAAAACATATGAAGAACAGCTGCAGGACTTGGGTTTGTCTAGTCCAGGGGTTCTCAACCTTGGCAACTTTAAGACTTGTGGACTTCCAACTCCCAGAATTCCTTAGCCAGCAAAGCTGGCTGAGGAATTCTGGGAAGTCCACAAGTCTTAAAGTTGCCAAGGTTGAGAACCCCTGGACTAGTCTAAAGAAAAGAAGAAATAGAGGAGACATGATAGCAGTATTCCAATATTTGAGGGGCTGCCACGAAGAAGAAGGGTCACGTTATTCACCAAAGCACCAGATGGCAGGACAAGAAACAATGGTTGGAAACTGATCAAAGAGAGAAGCAACCTGGAATTAAGGAGAAACTTTCTGACAGTGAGGACAATTAATTAGTGGAATAGCTTGCCCCCAGAAATCATGGGCTCTCCATCACTGGAAATTTTTAAAAAGAGGCTAGACGGTCACTTGTCTGAGATGGTACAGGTTCTCCTGCTTGAGCAGGCAGCTGGACTAGAAGGCCTCCAAGATCCCTTCCAACTCTATTCTATTCTATTCTAAAATGAGACCAGAAGATTTGTTGTGCTGACATGGGGCAATGGTTAGCCACTGTTGCTGTTAGAGATGTAGAAAACGTGAAGGAAATTCTTTGGGTCCTGCATTTTTCTCCCTTCTTTCTTGCTCCTCTCTCTTTGTTGCCTATTTCCTTCCCTCCACACTAGCTGGAGAGCACTGGTCCTGATGACATATCTGATCGCTGCCACACCCAGGTCAAGTGAAGGTATTTCCAAGGAGAGCAGCTAGTTGGGGCTGCTGCTGTGGGAGTCTTAATGCCAGTTTCCAACACATATTGAGTTACGGGCAAGTTCAAAGAAGAGGAGAAGAGCAGGGAAGTATAAGATTGGTGATTGGGGGCGAATAGAGAGGCAGGCATCAGTGAGGGATTATCAGTGGGGAAGTGCAGAAGGCAGGAGAAGAACAAGACACGGAACACTACTGTAATATAGGTAGTCCTCAACGTACAACCACAACTGAGCCCAAAACTTCTGTTGCTGAGACATTTGTTAGGTGAGTTTTGCCCCATTTTACGACCTTTCTTGTCAGAGTTGTTAAGTGAATCACTGCCGTTTTTAAATTAGTAACACGGTTGTTAAGTGAATCTGGCTTCCCCATTGACTTTGCTTGTCAGAAGGTCACAGAAGGTGATCACATGATCCCAGGATACGGCAAGCGTCCTAAATATGAGTCAATTGCTAAGCATCACATAACTATGCGGACGCTGCAACAGTTGTAAGTGTGAAAAATGGTCATAAGTCACTTTTTTCAGTGCCATTCTAACTTCGAATGGTCACTAAACGAACTGTCGAAGACTTACCACAGAGATTTCAGTTTGGAAATCTACATTATATAACATCTGATTGAAAATGACTTGAGAAAATTTAATCTCTTTGAAAAAATTTAGTCTCTGGCAGCCAGAGTTGTAGGCACTGAGCTCATAGTTGGATGGAAGAAGGGTCTTGAGGCATATCAGTTGGAACCTTACAAATAATTAACTTTTCCTCCATTCAACATATATGTTTGCATTGAAGCTATCCTTATGTTTTCCAGTTGCTAAGACTCCTGTCCTACCAGTTAATCTTAATCTTGGAAGCCTATCTTGGCAATGGATTGGCACTGAGATGAAACCTGCGCTGTGAAGTGAGGTTTTTCTTTAAAAAAACATGTGCTATCTAGGATCTGAACAGAGGAGGATCTGAGGAGGCACCCACAGTACACTGGCAGCACTTCCACATCAAACAAGCTTTGAAATGAGAGTTGTGTATTCTAGTTTTAATTACTTTATTTTATTTTTTATTTCTCTTGTTTAGAGGTTGCCCATCTCCCCTATAGAATGACTCTACTTGTACTCTATCCTCCAGGTCAAACCCAAGTAGCAATTTATTTACATCATCAAAGTATGGGACTAGAGCAGGGCTCGGCAACCTTAAACACTCAGAGCCACTTGGACCCATTTCCCAGAGAAAAGAAAACACTGGGAGCTGTGCATGAGAGGGGGGGCAGCTTGATTGAAGAGTTTAATTAAAAAGAAATAGAGGCTGCTGTGCATGAGTTCTCTCTCTCTCTCTCTCTCTCTCTCTCTCTCTCTCTCTCCCTTCCTCCCTCCCTCCCTCTGCCCCCCTCTCTCCCCCTCTCTTTTCCTCTCTTCGATCTTCTGCTCACCTGGCCAGCTGGCCTTGCGCTTTTCTCCAACAAGCTGACACACATTCTTATTGGGCTGGCTCTGTCCCACCCTTGGTCTGCCAGTCCTCTTCCCCCACTCAGTGAGTGAGTGAGTGAGTGAGTGAGTGAGAGATAGTGAGAGAGCGCTGCTGCTTTCTGCTGCTTCCTGGTGAGCCACAGCAAAGGCAAGAGTCCCACCCAATACGCTTGTCAGCTTGTCCAAGAACAGCGTGAGGCCACTCTCTTTTTTTACACACACACACACACACAGAGACAGAGAGAGAGAAGGGAAGGGAAGCGTAAGTGCCTCTCTCTGCAAATGGCGGAGGAGGCTGGGAGCCGCAGGAGAAGGCTTAAAGAGCCAGATGCGGCTCTGGAGCCGCGGGTTGCCAACCTGTGGACTAGAGGGTCACAAGCAGGAAAGTCAGTGTTTTAAGAGCTTGAGGAAAAGGAATTGTAATAGGACAAATACAAGCAAAAGCAGTTGCATGGAGCAAGGCTGCTTTTCTCTTTCAGTCTCAAGAAAAAGCACGACCCTTCTTTAGAGAAGAAAGAGGTAGGACAATAAGATATACTAGCAAGAAATTGATAACAAAGATGGTCTATGAAGGGCCAAGAATATAAAGCTGCACCAATGCACATGAAAGTTGTTCACTGCTTAAAGAGGTCTTGAAACTGTGGGGTGGAAACATTCTGCATCCAAAGGTGCTTTTTCAAGAGGCAACTGGACTTTTTTGTTTTTCTTTGAAGACCATCCAGTCAGAGCTGAAGAAGCTACCTGGATAAGAAGTGACATGTCTTTAAAAAAAGAAGAAGAAACTCCAGTTGCCTTTTGAAAAAACACCTTTGGGACAACCATGACCTGGATCACTGAGAATCTCCATAGACAAACATTCTGCACATCTTTTCCTTTGTTCTTTTCAATTTTTTTACACTAAGTGAGAAGATCTGATTTTCATGTAATCTGTGAGTTTCTTTTACTATTGTGCAGAACCTTCCTTGTGTTCAAATGCACATGAATGCATTCCCTTTTAGATGTTGTAACAGTTTGGGAACACTAATGACTAGGAGGGGCAGGATGTGTAGACAAAAAGATCAAACCCAACATGTGTAGTTGAGTCCTCTATCTTGTTTCAAGTTTTGAGAACAAGTCTTGGTTCTTTGATGTGGAAATGCTACTAACATGTTGTTCATTTTATCATGCAATATGCAGCGTACAAAATTCCATTTTTTTATATATGTAGCCTTATTTTTCTTAAAAGCTAGTCTTGATTTACAGTCGGCACAGAACTTACAGGAAAGTAATGGCTTTTGTCTTGTGACAGGTAGTCAAATCATTGTATTGAGGGAAGGTGTCACCAAAACAAGATGACACATAAAATATATATGCTAATTAATTTATCAGTTCAAAGTTAAAAAAAATATTTAGTGTGATACATATATCCTATATCTTTCCATAACGAGGATTCTGCCATCAGGAGATTAGTATGCCTTGCTTGCTTACTTTGTTTTTTACATAGGAATTACTGATGGACAGCTTCAAGGTCACTTGGAAAGTGTCCTTTGGTTTATTATTGATTTCCCAAATTCTTTTCAAGTAAGATCAGAATAGTTAATATTTGGTTGAATCATTGTATGGTATCAGCATATAAGAATAATGAGGAGCAGAGTAAATTAGGTATGTTACACTATGGATGAACTCTGAAAATATTTTGCCTTGTCTAATTTATTGTACAGCTGTGAATTTGGTGAAGGGGGGTAGGCGAAATAATTTCTGCTAATAATAGAATGTTAAAGACCATCTCTGAAAAATCCTGAGTATGTGCTTACTGCACTGCAGAGGAAAGTTCCTTGCTAGAAATGCCAATTTATCTTCTCTCTCTTTAAAAAAAAAAAAAAAGACATCAGTGGTTTGTTCACCAGTTGTCTCTTATGTAGTGTATGTATAAAGGCATTCTTCGAATTCTTTTCTTGGCAATGTTCTTAGCAAATAAGTAAAGTGTGGAATCAGAAACAGATTTTTGGAAAGGTGTCTAAGGGAGCTGGACACTTTGAAGGATGAGTTAATCTATTTCTCTTAGGAAAGAAAATAAAAACGTGTAGTTAACTTTTATAATATGCTTCTCCAAACATAATTTGAATTTGTTAGTCTTAATTTTGATTACAGTTGGTTTTAATCAGGCTTAACTTTGATTAGGTTAGTCTTAATCAGTCTAGTTTACTTCTGATAAACATTGTCCTTGGATTTAATTAAGGAAAATTGATTTATGGCAGCAATAGCAGATAATATATTTTGAATAACATGGGGAAAAGTATTTGGTGTTGGCAACATATAGGGCAAACATGTACCTTGGCCATTTTTGGCTGGGGAGCAGTATTTACAAAATAGCTGGAGGTTGAGTTTGAGTTTGTGGGTAGGGTTTTCTTTGGTTTTTAGCGGTGATCTATCTATTGTGTGCATTGAAATAGGAAAAAAAATTGTAAAGTCATTTCTCCAGCACTGGAGATGGATAATCCACGCAGTGGGTTGAGACTATATTCCTGGCCAATCAGATCAGTCAGCCAAAGTTGCCACGCCCTGTCCTGGACCATGATTCTCCAGTCTTGACTGATCTGGCCATACAGAAAGACCTAAAACTTTGGCTCCTGGGCAGGTATAGTTCCTTTCCATTGGGGGGGATTTCTTCTAGTAGCTGAAATTGCTTAGTTTAAAAGTTAATTAGAGATAATTTAATTCAATTTAATTGATTACTCAAAAATTTCCTGGCTAAATTGTAAGACTCAGGAAGTCAGATTCCCTACAGGGGAAACCACCCCCACTTAAAAGGGGGAAATCCCTAACTCCCCTCCCTAACCCAAACCCCAACCACCTTCCAGCAGCCGGCAGCCGCCTTAAACAAACGGGGAGGCTCGTGCAACCCCTCGCGTTAAAAAGAAAGAAAGAAAAACAGAAAGGCAGGCAATTAGCAAGGGGAGCGGAGGACAAAGGGGACGCATGCTGGGAGGGAGATTGATTAAGGGAAACAGCTGGCGTGCGAAGGAGCAGTCTCTTTCACTCACCAGGCTGCTCAGGATTTTTAAACGAGGCGCCATTGTCTGTACAGCTGGGAGCACGCGCGGCTCTTTGTTACAACCGCACGTGGCACAGGCAGCCTTTTTAGCACAGGCGCAATAATCTCCTGCTCCTTTTAACACATGCGCAGTAGTCTCCTGGCAGCGGCGGCCATATTTTTGTCCAAACGGGATCTAAGGCTCCATGTGAAGCATAGGTTCAGCCGCTGGAGTGAATTAATAGGCAAGCAGTACTGGGGTACTAAAGCATCTATTATTCATTCAGAGACATTCAAATCAGACACATAGCTGCGGGTTCCAGGACTTGGTGTCTTCAATCTAAAGTAAATAAGAACCTTTCATAGCTAACTGTGTTTAGTTGCCTTTGGCTCCTTCCGGACTTCGGGTCCCCCATTAGTGGCCCGTACGCTTCTGGATTTAGTGGTGGGTTCCAGGCATCCCCAGTCGCGTGCCTGTCCTTACCCACCATAGTCAAGCCGGGTTCCAGGCATTCCCATTAGCGTGCCTGTTCTTATCCGTGCACAGTGACTAACTCTGACAATTTGCAGAGTCTGCTCCTGAGTTCCAGACGCCCCCAGTAGTGCGCCTGTCCTTACTCAAAGTTGGAGCTCTCCTACTACCTGGGTCCCCCCTATCGCGGCCCGGCGTTAGTGGAGAATGGAGGAAGCAATCATTCCCTCCACTGGAGCCCCGCCTTCATCCTCTGGAGCACCTGCTTCAGAGGATTCGGAATCCTCTGCAGCCCCTAGAAAGGCTGCAAGGAAGTCATCAAAGAAGGCTGACAAACAGGCAATCAGAAGACACCAAGCCCTAGAAAAAGAGTTCGACAGAGCCCAGAAAAGGGCCAGAATTGAAAATAGGCAGAATGGGGGGATAGGTCCTGATCTACCGCTGGGTCTCCCTTCATCCCCACAGGCCATTTGGTCATTAGGGAACTCATCACAGTCCCAAACAGAGGGTGGGATAGGCGAATTCTCATCGCTCTCCCAATCCACCTCCCCACGGAGGTTACAGGAAACCCCAAGGACCATGCTAACCACAGCACCTGCAGGGTCGCAGGCAATGGTTACTCCTCCTGCATTGACGGGGGATCTGCTAGCTACCCTAATAGCGCAGGCAGTGGACCGTGCATTTGAGGCCAGGGCTCAAACTTCCAAAGCCAAGCCTCTAGGACTTAGAACGAGGCATCGGGAGGAAACGGAGGACCATCAGGACCTCTCCTCCTTCTCAGACTCGTCGGTCTCCGAGGAAGCTTACCTGGACCAGCCAGGTACGTCACAAGGGATTCAAATGTCTGAGGAAGAGGAGGACACCTCACCTCAAGGGCCGTCCTTCAGCGGCCTGTTTAACCCTTCTCTTTTTGTTACCATTCTGCGCAAGGCTGAGGCCACAGCCCATCTGGGGCATGGGACACCAGCGGAGCCTGTCACAGTTGACACGGAGGCTGAGCCGACGTTCGCCGAAAAGGTAACCACTCAACACCGCATACCATGCCCGACCATGTTCCTAAACACAATAAGGAAACAGTGGGCAGCGCCAACCTCCCTACCGCTTCCTAGCAATGCGGAGAGGAAGCTATTTAACGTAGCAAGGGAGCTAGAGGGAACATTGGAGGTGCCGGTGGTGGACGAACCCATAGGTCCCCTGATATCGGACACGGCCATATCAGGAGATTTTGCTGAGGCTCTTAAAGCCGAGGACCGAAAGAGTGAGTCCAACTACAGGAGAACACACCAGGCAATAGCTTGGGCTACCAGGGCGACTACCTCCGCGTCCTTTTTCACCAGAGCCACACTTTGTTGGCTCCATGAGTTACAGGGCCGGGTTCCCATGGAGGATATACGCACTCACCAGGAACTCAGCAAAATGGTAGCGGCCACGGAATATGCGTCGGACGCGACACTTTTAGCGACCAGGTTTTCAGCCAAGGCAATGGCGGCAAACAACACGAGCAGGCGCATCCTCTGGCTAAAGAACTGGCAGGCGGATACCAAATCCAAGTGGAAATTGGCTTCGGCTCCGTACCAAGGGGCAAAGCTGTTTGGTGAGGCACTAACGCCATACCTGACAGAGAACAAGGACAAGCGCAAGGTCCTTAAACACATGCTTAAAAGGCAGGACAAGAGACCCGGCTCCTGGGGAAGGAAACAATCCTTTCGTACGGAAGCCAGGGTCAACTACTTTCAAAATTCCCAACCCGTCCAAGCTAGACAGGATAGGGAAAGACAGGGGGACAGACAGAACACAAGACATAGGCAAACGCAGGGAAGACGGCCCTTTCGGGGGAGCAACCGCCCCTTCCGCCGTACCAGATGACTCCCACCCAGACCTTCCCATAGGGGGCAGACTAGCAGGGTTTGCTCCCCAGTGGGAAGAGACCACCACGGACGTATGGGTCAGGAACACCATACGTCATGGTCTATCTCTAGAATTTCTCTCAAAGCCCCCGAACCGCTTCTGCCCGTGCCCCTGTCCCACAAACCCAACAAAGAGAAGGCTCATGAACGAGGCCGTTCAGCACCTTCTAAACATACGGGCCGTAGAGCCGGTGCCTATGAACGAGAGAGACCAGGGGTTTTATTCTATCCTCTTCCTGGTCCCAAAACCCTCGGGGGGTTGGAGAGCCGTTCTGGATTTAAAAAGGCTAAATTTCTACATAAAATACCGCAAATTCAAAATGCAGACACTATGCTCCATCCTTGGAAGCGTAAGGAAAGGGGATTTTCTGGCATCGATCGACCTCATGGAGGCATACTTGCACATCCCTATCTCTCTGGCTCACCGCCGTTTTCTACGGTTTGCCTACAGGGGGCACCATTTTCAATACAGGGCACTTCCATTTGGCCTGTCATCAGCGCCCAGGGTGTTCACCAAGATTCTGGCGGTTCTGGCAGCACACCTAAGAAACGTACCAGTCAGAGTCCAGTGCTACCTGGACGATATTCTAATCCAGTCATCGTCCGCCCAGCAGTCTCGGGCGGACCTAAAGTTAGTGATAAAACTCCTGCAGGATCACGGCTTCTCGGTGAACTTTCCAAAGAGCCATTTAACCCCAACTATGAGAATACTCCATCTGGGAGCGGTCATAGACACAAAGGAGTGCAAGGTGTACCTATCACGGGAACGCCTCAGCAGCATAAAGAAAGCCGTAAAACAGGTAAGCCGCGGTCAGTCAGTGACGCTGGTCTGCCTCTCCCAGCTGCTAGGGAAGATGATATCGACCATAGCAATAGTTCCTTGGGCAAGGCTGCACTCAAGAGAACTGCAGTGGTTCATGCTCCCGTTTCAGAGACAGCAAATCAGTGCATCCCGGAAGAGGGTAGGCATACCTCTGAGAGTACGACACTCCCTCAGGTGGTGGCTATCTCCAGCTCTCCTCAGGGGGTCCCCCTTCAGGGAACCAGACAGAGTAGTAGTCACAACAGATGCGAGCTTATTCGGCTGGGGAGGCCACTTGGGGACCAAGTGGACACAGGGCCGCTGGTCAGCGGTGGATCTCCGACACAACATAAACTGGCTCGAGCTGCGGGCTATTCACCTAGCGTTAAGGCATTTTCACAGCAGCATAAAAGGCAGGCACGTACTGGTCCTGACGGACAACGTGACAGCCAAGGCCCACATAAACCGTCAGGGGGGCACACACTCTCGCTCGCTCTCGGCCGAGGCCCTCCTACTGGGGGCCTGGGCAGAACAAAATCTGGCCTCCATAAAGGCCGACCACATATCGGGGGAGGCAAACATCCAAGCAGATCTGTTGAGCAGATCAACAATAGATCACTCGGAGTGGCAGCTACACCCGAGGATCTTCAGGGAGATCTGTCACCGCTTCGGGCTTCCCCAGGTGGACCTTTTCGCCTCTCCTTCCAATGCCCACCTAACTCGCTTCTTCTCCCGATTCCCATCCAGGGGAGCAGAGCAGACGGACGCGTTACGGAGCCCATGGCCAAGGGGACTCCTGTACGCGTTTCCACCCTTACCTCTCCTTCCGGCGGTAGTACGCAAGATTCTGCGGGAAAGGGCCGAGGTAATCCTTGTGGCCCCTTATTGGCCAAGGAGACCTTGGTTCGCAGACTTGAGGAGTCTCTCCCGCACGAATCCATGGCGGATTCCTCCGGAGAGGATCTCCCTCAAGCAGGGGGAGATCTCCCACCCAGAGCCACAATGGCTACAACTAGCCGTCTGGCTCTTGAACGGTCAATTTTAGCCAAGGGGGCTTGCTCACAGGGTGTAATTAGGGTCATACAGGCATCAAGGCGCCCCTCCACGAACCGTATCTACGAGGCCACGTGGAGAAGCTTCCAATCATGGTGCTCTAAACAGGAATTGTTACTCGAAGGGATCACAGTTCCCAAGATCCTAGAATTTTTACTAGATGGCCTAGAGAGGGACCTCTCGCCAAACACGCTGCGCAGGCAAATCGCCGCCCTCTCAACTATACTTTCTGCCAGCCCCGGTGAATCCTTGGGCAAGCATCCCTTAATACGATCCTTCCTCAAGGGGGCTGCGAACATCAGACCGCCAACCGTGCACAGGTATCCATCGTGGGAACTACCACGAGTACTACAAGCTCTTACCAGAGCGCCCTTCGAACCACTCAAAACATGTGACATTCGCTACCTGACCCATAAGGTAGCATTCTTAGTAGCTATCACGTCAGCTCGACGGATATCCGAGTTAGCTTCTCTCTCAACGAGGAAGGACCTGTGTCATTTTCACAGGGACAAGGTAGTCCTAAGAATAGACCCTTCATTCATTCCAAAGGTCAACTCCTTTTTTCACAGATCACAGGAAATAGTCCTACCAGACTTCTGTCCAAACCCAGCTCATCCCCTGGAGCAACAATGGCACACCTTGGACGTATGAAGGGCACTAAGACATTACATTTCGCGCACAGTGGAATTCCGACGCTCGGAAGCGCTTTTCATATCCTTCCACCCCGCTAATAGGGGCCGGAAGGTCTCGTCCTCTACCATCGGTAGGTGGATTAGGGCATGCATCACTGGGGCATACCAGGCGGAGTCCTTGCAAGTCCCCAAGCATATCACGGCCCACTCCACAAGGAGTGCTGCCACCTCAGCAGCATGGGCCATGCAGGCTTCTATTGAAGAGGTATGCAGGGCAGCCACTTGGGCCTCGCCCTCTCCATTCATTCGCCATTACAAAATCGACAAGTACTCCTCTGCAGAGGCCTCCTTCGGTAGGAGGGTTCTCCAGCAGGTTCTAGACCAAAGTTACACACGGGACCAGTCTATTCCCCAACCCAAGGGACAATAGGCTTTGGTATGTCCCACTGCGTGGATTATCCATCTCCAGTGCTGGAGAAGGGGCGTTGACTTACCTGAACGCCTTTTCTCAGCACGGAGATGGATAATCCACACCCACCCTTATAGACTAGGATAATAGGGTATATTTAGTGGAGCCAAAACGTCTTACTGTCAGTCAATGGCTGCGCTCGAGTCAAGACTGGAGAATCATGGTCCAGGACAGGGCGTGGCAACTTTGGCTGACTGATCTGATTGGCCAGGAATACAGTCTCAACCCACTGCGTGGATTATCCATCTCCGTGCTGAGAAAAGGCGTTCAGGTAAGTCAACGCCCCTTTTCATCATTACGATGTGTGCTTGAGGTTTTATTTTAAATGTGATGTTACAGAAGATATTTTCTTGAACAGTAGCAACTTCTATAGATAGTCCTTGATTTGTGACTGGTCACAGATGATCAATTTCCCAAAAGGCACTTTTGACCTAGTTCTGAAATTGGCGCTTGGCAACTGATCTGCATTTGCAGTCGTTTGCAGCATCCTGTAATCATGTGACCATAATTGCATAAATAAATTGCTAGTTTTTGCTGAAAACTAGGATTTACTAATTGTTTTCAACAAAAATGCCCATAGCGAACCATAATGGCCTTAATAACTGTGACATAATTGCAGCATTTTACTTAATAACCCCCACAAAAAAAGGTTGTAAAATTGGGTCAATCGCATAAGGTCCTGCTTTATGACCATCATATATTACAGTCATAACGGGCAGGCTCCATTATGGTGTAAGTTGAGGATTATCTGTGTTCTAGATAACAAAGCCAGTCATTCAAAATAAAATCAGTGCCTATAGCACATATGAATAACCCTTAGTCTTCAGATATTTTATACATATATAGTCAGGTGTCTGCTTTATCTAGGAATATATTTTAAGGTTACTTTTTTGGCAAAGAGTTGAACAGCATTATTACTCATTTTTATTGTCTTTGTATGTTATACATCACCTAGAGTTGTTTGAAAGATTAGGACAGGTTATAAATTGAACAAATAATTGAATTTAAAAAATAAAAGATTTATAATTTATATTTTAGGTTTCTTTTATCTGCTTTTGTTAATTTTGTAAATAGCTCAAGAACATATCTAATAGTCCAGGGGTCTGCAACCTTGACAACTTTAAGACTTGTGGACTTCAGCTCCTAGAATTCCTCAGCCAGCAGTCTTAACCTGTAATAGTCCTTCCTCCTCTTAGTTTACGCACAACAGCAAACTCTTGAGGTGAGTTGAGCTGAGAGAGAGTGACTGGCCCAAGATCACCTAGAAGGCTTTCATGTCCAAGGCAAGACTAGAACTCACAGTTTTATTGGTTTTAGCCTAGAGCCTTAATCTTTAGGCCCAAGTGGCTAAATGTAAAAAAATCTATTTTTTAAAAAAATAATTAAAATAAAATAAATAAAAATGTTTAGAAAAATAAAGTTAGAGAAGCCACACTAATCCACTGCTGCAGCTCGTATTTTCAATATTGGTTTCAAGTGAAAACCAAGACCAGATGGCTACAGTTTTGTCTACAAGACTAATGCTGTGCATTGCTGGCTAATTTAACTTGCCGTCATCAAACTCTGCATCCAGAGGTTTTTCCCAATATGGTTTGAGGAAAGCCAATATAATATGATGGATGTGGACTAAGCCATAATGTGTATGAAATGTTATCAAAATGCAAAAAGTTTCTCTCAGCAACAAACCGCATGATTCCTAGCGGCAAACCTATAAACATCCATGGGAATTTGTTCTGCATAGCCTTGTATAGGATTGCACTTTTAGTTACCATATGTCTCATCAGAGGAAACACCAGAGAACTATGGACAACTGTTCTTGAGTGTAAGCATGAAAAGAATTTTTAGTGCAAAACAGTATGCGAAATTGCATGCACATTATTTAATATGAAGATCTATTTATCAATTATTATATATAACAAGACTCTGCTTATATATCCATTGTATTAATAATGTATGGATTTCAGGCTTTTCAAGGTTTTGAATTGAATAATTAGCACCGCGTTGCATTAAGTAACTATGTTTTTTGGCAATTTTATGCCAGTGCTTACTTAGCACCTGGGGTCTTTCCAGTGGTGGGATTCAACCAGTTCGCACCACTTCCGCCCAGGCCCAGAATGGACTTCCGGAAGCGGCATCCACACAGGAACCAGTTGTTCACATATTTGAATCCCACTACTGGGTCTTTCCCCTATGATATATTAAAAATTTTTTGTTTACTTTGATAGAAGAACTTTTCCAGGTAAAATGGCTATGCAGTTAGTGAACTCTAAGCTGACTATCTGAGTGATCCTCTTACTCCCATTGTTTGTGCCTATCCTGTAAGATCTGATAGAATGAGAATGTTCCAAGTCCTATCTTTAAAACCGGGTCATCTGATGGGATCTACATAGAAAGCCTGCTCTGTTGTGTCATCTCCACTGTGAGATAGTATTCCCCCAGTGGCCCTGACATTTTTCTCCTTAAAAACCTTCCCCAGGTGCTGAGTTAGGGAGTATGTGCCTGGACAGGAATTTTATCAATGAATTGAATGTATTATTCCCTGAGATACTGCCTTTATATTGTTTTCATTGCACTGGATATTCTTTTAAAGTTGTTAAGAGTTATATGGCCTATAAATACCAGTATGATTTATACGTTTCTAAGTGAACACACACATACATAAATCTTGTTTCCTCTTGCTAGTGGGTTTTTTTTGTTGTTGTTGTTTGTAAATATACTGTGTGTGCAAGTGAGAGGAAAGTGAGAGCAGCAAAGTGAGAGCAGCTTTATTCTGTCAGCACCAGAAAAATTGAAGGAAAAACTTGTAACCTTCTAATATTATACAGGTAACAATTAAGCCCAACATTTCTGTTGCTAGTGAGATAATTGTTAAGTGAATTTGCCCCCATTTTATGACCTTTCTTGCCACAGTTGTTAAGTGAATCGCTGCAGCTGTCCAATTAGTAACACGGTTGTTAAGTGAATCTAGCTTTTCCATTGACTTTGCTCAAAGTCAAAGGTCGTAAAAGGGGATCACATGACCCTGGGACAGCGCAACCATCAAAAATATATATTATCAGTTGTCAAGCATCTGACTTTTGATCAGGTGAACATGGGGATGCTGCAGTGGTCATAAGTGTGAAAAATTGTCATAAGTCAGGTTTTGGGTGCCATTGTAACTTTGATCAGTCACTAAATGAACTGTTATAAGTCAAGGACTATTACCTGTAGCATAGTTCAAATGTGGAATGATGGGGTGATATATTTTTATTTCTACTTCCTTAATCAATAGAAAATAAGTTTATGTTTTAAATAAATGCTGACATAGATAATATGTTTTAGCCTGTTAGTAACCCTAATATTATTGGTGTTTAATTCTAAAAAATACTACAATTAATAAAGTGAATGCTGCATTGGCTATTACCAAGATATACATCTGAAGGAAATTCTGTATGTTTTGGATCTTTAAAGTTGTTGAGGACCAGTGAAAATTTGGGGGTTGGGGTTTTCTTTCTGTTGGAGGGGTTACATATTAATCCATAATTTTAATGTATTTGAACTGGCAGGGATGATATAGTTGACCTTATTCCACTTGTACAGTATCTGAATTCCCAGCTCTAGTATAGTGAACTGTAAAATTTGTGCTTTTCATCGATGCAAAGAAGGCTTTTCTCTCTTAGTACTAGGATGTGCCAGCTATAGCAGTTTTGTCATTCTATTGTTGCTTTAGATTAGAGGCATTTCTTTTTATTTAGTTTTGGCAGCAACCTATTTTTTGGATGCTGCAGCAGCTGCATGAAAAAAAGCTAAAATCCTCCAACATTGTGCAGGATAAATGGCTTTTTTGTCAATAGCAACAACCTGTTTTGAAGAGTGAAAGTACTTGCTTCTGTTGACTATATTCTAAAATGTCAAACCCGGGTTTAACAGGTGGAACGAGATGTAACCTCGAAAGGTGAAACTTGAAGAAAAACAGTCTTCATGGCAGGAAAATCTTTTACTCCATCTCATTTACTAAATGATATATTCCAGTGATGGCGAACCTTTTAGAGACTGAGTGCCCAAACTGTAACCCCAAACCCACTTCTGTATCACCGGGTGCCGGGTGGGCGTGGCCCACTCGGCGGGTGCAGCTACAGAGGGCGTGGCAGACTGGGTGGGCATGGCCACTGAATGGGTGTGGCTGCAGTAGTCATGGCAGACTGGGTGGGCATAGCCTGGGTGGGCGTGGCCACCTCAATGTTGCTTATGGGGAGGGACACCTGTGGGAGCCGGGCAGGGATGGGGGAGATCCAGGGGGTCTCTGGTGGGTGGGATGGTGGGCTCCCCAATGGCGGCTCCAGGCTGGCTGGCCTTAGGCCAGTGATGGTGAACTTTTAGAGACCACATGTGCTGGGGCGATGGCGCGTGCCCACTGAGAGGGCTCTGCGTGCCACCTCTGCCACGCGTGCCATAGATTTGCCACTACTGATATATTCCATTGTTAATAACATTATATGACTTCCTCTAAAAATCCACATTGGAATAAACGCCTGAATATTTGAAAACTGAAATGAGGTTTATTTGTGCGGTAGGTTTGGTGCTTTGATCTTGGTGTGAGTCATCATTTCACTATCAGTGTGTTTAATTTAATCCAGTATCAGTTCTTGCTTGCTAAGCAGAAAGGTCAGAAACATTGGCAAATAATACAGAACATGAGCTATTGGGACCATATGTGATCCAATGAAGCCTTAAGATATTTCCAAAAGTGATTATAACATGACCTTTTAAATATGACAGAAGCAAAATTATTAACTAAATGACTGGACATTAATGTCTCTTCATTTAGCAATGTAATCCGTTGAGAGAGAGAGAGAGAGAGAGAGAGAGAGAGAGAGAGAGAGAGAGAGAGAGATTTTGTTGGTTGATGCCATCTCATGCACTTCTCTCATGCAGCTACACCAGCTTTATTCTCACTTTGGCATTGTTGTCAGGTGAAAAATTTATACTTAAGTGCACACATTAGTTGGATAAAGGGTTTTTTTTCTACTGTTTTATTACTCCCATATTTGCCAACTGTTGCTAATCAAGATAGTCACTAAATGGGGAGTCGCTGTATTAATTTTTTCTTAGATTTTAATGAAATAAAAACAGATTTATTTTATGTCCTATTATTCCTTGACCTAAAATAAAAGTGCATTCCAGAGTTAGAAGAACTGATTTTAAATAAGCTTTTAAGATAAGGCCATCTGTGTCTGCAGTTGTATGTTCAGAGGTTGATAAATAATCTGGGATAAAGCTTAAGTCACGTAGCATCAGAGTTCAGTTGTAACATAAAGAGGTATCTTGACATCGGTGTCTGTTGTATCCAATGTAATCTCACAACTGGTCTTCAACTGGAAACCAAGGTGTTTCTTGGGCTGGTTTTTCTTGGGCTCCAGTTTAAGACCAGTTGTTGAATTACACTAGAAATAGTACCCACTTAGTCCAATCTATTCAAACCAATTTTATTGGTTTATATTACTAGCTATAGGGTCATAGAAACGGGATGATTGTAGCAAAATTTGAAAGGCAAGAATTCTAATATTTTAATATGGGCTCATTTTCTTTTTATTTGAAAAGATATGGGGAGATAATCATATTTATCAGAGATTACCTATAGGCACTGCTTATCTGCAGATCCATGAGTTAATAACTTGATAGAAATAAATGACAGGCAAATTAAGATGAAAATGGACTTGGAGATATCCTTCTGGAAAGGATCTGTTCTGGACTTTTTTTCTTTCTTTTTTGTCTCTTTTAAATGGTGTGTAAAATTGGTTTATTTCTATGTGTCTATTATTGGCTGATTTGTCTGAATGCCAAGCTTCCAAGAATTCCCTAATGTTTTTGGATTTAGTTTGATCTAAGTTTCCGAGTTGAAACTATGGTTGAGTCTATCCATGAGTTGTGAGATTAAGAAATTTTGATTGTGTCTTCTGATTGCGAGTGAGTATTCTTGTATGTGCTCTTCTTCTTGTCTGTTCTACAAAGTGGTTGTTACAGTCCTTATACTGTACATTGTGGATGATTCCTGTTTTTCTTCTTGAGCTATTGGCTTTTTTGTTTTACTTAATGATGTTTTGGAGGGGCTTTACAGTTAGTCCTGGACTTAGAGCAGTTTGTTTAATGACCGTTCGAATTACAACAACACTGTTTTTCATACTTCTAATTTATGACCTTTGCAGCATCCCCAGGGTCATGTGATCAAAATTCAGATGCTTGGCCGCTGATTCATATTTACGATGTCTGCAGTGTCCTGGGGTCATGTGAGCACATTTTGTGACCTTCTAACAAGCAAAGTCAATGGGGAAGTCAGATTCCCTTAACAATCATATTACTAACTTAACAACCACAGTGATTCATTTAACAAAGATGGCAAGAAAAGTTGTAAAATGGGGCAAACCTCACTTAACAAATGTCCCACTTAGTGACAGAAAGTTTGGGCTCCGTTGTGGTTATAAATCGAAGATTACCTGTGGTTGGTGTGTGGCTACAGTGATACCGTGTAGTTGTAGTACCCTGTGGTTGCTTTTAAAATGGTTTGCGTGAGTGGGTAGTGTTATCCTTTTCATAGTTTGTTTTGAGTGTGCTACAGTGGGTTGAGTGTCGGGTACTTTTTGATAAAGTCACACGGGCATCTGTTTTGTTCCGTAGATGGTCTGTTTTTCTTGTGTTCTGCTTTGCTGAAGTGCACTGCTACAGTGCTAAAATACTGATACAAATGTTGGTCCTTAATTTTTGATCCTGGTAGCAGGTGCAGAACTGACAGCAAATGGACACAGTAGATCAATATGGAATGATGGCATGCTTTAAAGCTGTGTTAATTGTTGTACTATCTGTGCCCCTTGACCCCAGGGCTGCCGTTGGTCTCCAACATCTGCTATCAGCCTTGCATAAACTAAAGTCAGATCAGCATGCACACACAATTTTTATGTTTATTGGCATGGCTGAATGTTATTTGCTTGTTTACTTTGGGAAAGCAGTATGGCAGTGTATAGAAAAAACACTTGCAAACTGCATCATGGGAAAAAGTGGGAGAGATTCAGTTGAGTCCACAGTGAAGTAGGTCAGTGGTCAGTCCGCTCGCTAACAAAGCTTGCTGAGCCTCATTGTTTAGAAGGGTGTCTTGTAAGCAAACAGACTTTAACGTGTTGACCTAAAACCTGTTTGCCATATATATCTATCACTACATATTATATGCAGTAGTATATAATAGCATTATATTTGCTTGAAATATGAAATATTTACCATGCTAATCATATCATAAATAAAAGCGATTCATGGAAATAAAGTAGAGCTAGGCTTCCTGCAGCTCGTTTCCTTGGGCTGTTACATTACATATATAATCCCAGTTTTATCAGTATAAACAAAGATATGTGTAGCTATTGCAAACCAATATGTGGAAGGCTATTTTTTACTATTCTTTTACTATTCTTGCATATCTATAGAATGTTTGCTTCTGTATTTCACAAAATCTTTGTTAGTTCTTAACAAAGCTGCTTCTTAGTTCAGCCGCTAACTTATCACCTCTGCTCTATTTTCAGCACATTTCTATTTGCAAGGTTTAGTTTTCCAACCATTATCAATCCTTTTTAAATTATTTTCAGGCTCTATTTATTAAATTTCTTACCTTTGTTTCTTTCTTCCTATTAACAATGCACAGCTCCTCTTTCCTTATTCTGATCTTTAATTTTATCTCACTGAGCTGATTATGTCTGCATTCTCCTCACATGATAAAATGTATCTGAATAGCTGCCAAACCAACTTAGAAAAGTATATGCAGGTCATTAAGTCTTTACAGTGAGTTAAAAAAATAGCTTTTCAAGCAGTCCAGTTCCAACATATATAAATTGTCCTTGATTACAAAGTTAGTACTTGTAAAGGGACGTTTCTGATTATTTAGGCTCTAGCAACAAGCACATTGCTAGTGCAGAAACAATCAGAAACGTCTATTTACAAGTACTAACTTTGTAATCAAGGACAGAATTGTAGCCATAGTCTAATAAATATTAGTTTAATATCCCTTTTGCCATTATTTACTTGCCCACACTACTATGCAAACTCAATTAGATTGATTGCTAGCAGATGGCTGGTTTGAGTAAATAGTCAAGAGTATTTAAGTTCCTAGTTACAGATATTTATTCAGTATAAAATTGACTTGCCAGGACCAAAGACTTTGTAATAAAATAGCTGTCATTAATTTAAGATTTTTCTGATTTGATAATAGTGTGTCAGTTATCTTAACTAAAATAGTGTAATTGCTTTAATATTTGAAAGACAGAGAACTACAGTCATTAAGCAATGCAAATGCTGTAAATTAAAAGTACTTATTATTTATGACAGCTACAACTGAATATTAACGTAGTTGCTTAGTCCTAGTCTCTCTTTTGTGGCTTTTCTCACGTCTGTCTGTTCAACATCCTTGTAATGCCACCTTAATCTTACTTTTGGCAGATGCTGCTTTATGACTTCTGTAAGGTTATATGTTGAGGAGAGAGAATGAATGGCTGCTATTTGTTTTGTTTAAAACATTTGTTTCTGAGTGCCTAGGAAAATATTTGGTAGTAGCAGTGGGAATCAACGTGTATGTAAAATGGACCCTGACATAATTCATGGACCAAAGGAATGAATGAAAGTTATAGATGTTTCTAGCCATTTTTCTGAAGAAACAACTGGAATGGAAATATTCCACTGCATTCTTCATGTGTTTGTATGTTTCTCTTTGTGTATGTGTCCTACTGTAGTGGCGTTTGGCTTGCCTCTTGAGAAGAACTTGCCATTTGCCCATCCTGGCCTTCATTGAAAGACTGGCAGTCTGGTGGAAATGACATTTTTTTCTCTATCTCATGTAGTTCCCGAGCTTCTGTTTCTGTTCTATAAGCTGTGTATTTTTTTTTTCTATGAAGGTTTGTAAGGTGCAATCCTGCTCCTTCAGCTAAAAAGCTTAATGCAGATATCCCAGTTTTCCTGTATCTTATTCAGTATAATTAATATGGAAAATTACTAATTATATTGTTATTTTGAAATGAAATATTTAAAATATAATAAAAATATAACTATCTTAAAATAGTTAATGGTAGTACTGAAATTTCCTTTTCTGGGAACAGTGGAAATAAAGAAAATAGCAAAAATTGGTGATTGGCGATTGATAGCAAAAGTCTTCTAAGAAACAAAAGCTCTTCCGTACATAGATTACAGATCCAACATTATCAGAAAAGATCCTCAGTTCTTTTATATTTATCAAAAAATTAATTTTTTTTTCTCTTTTTTTCTTATCTCCACGGTAAATAATAGCCCATTGTAATTCTTACATTCCTTTATTACTTTCTGGAACAAGATAGACTATCTGGATCTATCAGTCACTTATATAAGTAATTAACTTCTGCAATATGTTTTGTCTTTCCCTTTTGTCTTCTAAGAAATCTGCTACCTCATTTTATCTAATCTACTGGCACAACCTATTAGAAGATGTAAGAGGATTGGATACAGTAAACGATTAGTTCATCACAGGACAAAAGTGACTCATCTTAATTTGTCTAATTAGCATCTTATATATGGGCCAGCTGCCCCCTTGAACAAAACCAGATGATCAGATTATTTTATTAATTGTATATTAATTCTTGCATGGGTCAACCATATGGGGGATTGTTCCGTAGCGAATCCATTATGAGAACAGGGTAAACTCAAAACCAATTGTATCTGCAGAGAACAGAACATTGGAGCCATGAAAAATGCTTGTGTCATCCTATATACAACCCATCTGTGTCCCTCCTGTTCTTTGTTATTTATATTAACACATTTAAGAACAAAAAAAAAAAAGCAGTGCGTTTAGTAACTGTGTTTCTGGGAATTGGTACTCCTCTCTTTAAAAACAAAGCTAGTGTCTTTCCTTTACCACACACTTTCTAAATTCATAAATTATTTTTATTAATATTATGCTCAAGCTTATGTGTCACGAAATGAACTGTTGTAAGTCAAGGACTATCTCTAATGTAAACTGGCATCATAGAAACAGAAAAAAATAAGCAATTTCTCAAATTAAAATTATGAATTAAAATGTTTTAATCTGGCACTGAAAAAAAGTTTATCAAACTTATATCTAACCTCAATCACAGGACTCTTGGTAGAATAAGAATATACAATAAAATTTAAAAATATAGAGATAAGATAAATAAAATCCATCATGCATAGCTTCAAGCCTCAGAACCCTTTGGAAAGGCCCTGTTTTCAACTTTTTTTATGAAAAGCAGACAAATCACTGACTGGAGTCATTCCAGAGGGCTGTTCCCATCACTGAAACATGTTTCTAGGCTCTGGGATCCAAAGGGAAGACAGTTCCCTTTTTCTCCCAACATCATCAAAGTGGTTCTCTAATGGGAAGATGTAGTCCTGCAGGTAAGCAAGCACTAAACTACATAGAGCTTTATAGATTAAAATCAGCACTTTAAATTATACCTAGAATCAAATAGGAAATCAATGTAGGACCTACAAAACAGGTGTAATATGCGCCTACCTGTGAACAACGGGGCCACTGCATTTTGTACTAACGGAAGTTTCTGGTGGTCTGTAAAGTTAACCCATATAAAACTTGTTATGATAGTCTAGTCCAGGGGTGTCAAACTTGCAATATCACGTGACGTGTCATGACGTATCACGACTTTTTTTCCATTGCCAGCAATGGGGTAGGCGCAGTTTTGCCATGATGCATCCATCCCATGGGCCAGCAGTTTGACACCCCTGTTCTAGTCAGATGGTGATTAGATCAAAACCACTGCAGTCATATGCAAAATGAAAATCAAATTTTAAGGATTGTGGCATAAACCAGCGATGATGGTCCCTGTGGTTATCAGCATATTGAGTATCGTACCAAAAAGTCCTGGATCACACTTAGAAAATCTGAAGATTGACAAAATTTCCATCTGTCAATTGCAAAAGGCCACACATGCTTGGATCCCTACACATGTAGGTCAACATTACAACATTTTAGGTTCTTTGGAAGAACTCAGTGCATATGAAGGCCAATATCAGCTAAAGGGCAGGCACCTGTGATTTCACATTGCTGTGTGTATAATATTAATAATAAACAGTTTACAATAAATAAATAACTCTGAGTAGTCAAGGCTTATGGAAAGAAATTATGATGGCTAGTTTAATGAAAATACTGGGTGCTCCAAAATTTGGATTCATCTATCCATGGAATCTGCATTTCAATTTTATGAGATTCTTAAATCAAAATAGAATTTTAGTAATATGGACTGAAAACACTACAATGCACAATTCCATTCAGTGATTTACATTGTGTTGACCATGCTTTTTATACTTGGAGTATAAGAAAGCTTCTTAATTACTTAATGTGATTATAGTACATGTAATATTCATAGCTATTCATAACTAATTAGTAATATTTTAAAAAGCTATAATCTCCATGATATATTTACATCTTTAGCTTATCTGTATTATATTTTTTCACGTTCTCTCTTGTTTTCTCAAAACTATTCATTTTTTAAAAAGGAAAAAGAAAAAATACTAGCTTAGTCTGCTGAAGTAAAAAAAAAAAAAAAAGCTAAGCAAGACTGATCTAATTAGGACTTGGATAGGAGACAGAAAGTCAACACGGACGTATTCATGTGATCAGGAGTTAAGCTCTGGTGGTCTACCAGCTCCTTGCTAATGTAGCTTTTTAATATAAAACCTAGCCAGACCTGGAATAGAGGGTATTGTCCTGACCATCTTAAAGAGAACATTGTGCACAAGAAAACTTATGTAGCTTCCCTTTCTCACCCGTCAGGTAGGTAGGATGTTTTAAATGGCTGTGATATTTGAGAAGGGAATAGTAACTATTGACTGCCTACAGATGGCAGCATTTTACCTTTTTCCAGATTTTCCAAATCTGTTGTACTGTTTTGGGAAGAAGCTAATTATGCTTCTCCCATCACTACCATCTGTTCTGATTTTTTTCCGTTACAGAAAAATGACTACAACAGGTTACCCATATGTTAGCTTCTTTTCCATGTCCTTAAAAATCTTTCTTCTTGAGCAAAACATCTTTACAGCACGTATTGCAAAGTTCCATAGTTATCTTTTCAAAAAGTATTACATTGATCACCTAGCTTCTACTCTCATATGAAAATATTCGTGGAATAGTTAATCTCATATAATGTGACGAATAAAACTTTAAACACTGCACCCCGGAGACACAACCTGCTTCCTAAAAAGAGAGTGATTGGCCAAGGTCATTCACCCAACTTTGTGCCTAAGGTAGGACTAGAACCCTCAGTCTTCTGGTTTCTAGTTTGAAACTTTAATCACTACATCTAACTGGCTCTCTTCTGATTTAGCTTACTGAAATTAGGGTGATAATGTTCTATTCTGGAAATGGCTTGTGATAGGATTCGTAGTGCAATTGAGACAGATATATTAGGAATGGGGAAGGTTATTTTGTTAAATTAGAAAATGGCCAATTTTCAAATAGGCAGGGTTTTAAAGAAAAAGATAAATCAGTTGGCCAAAAGAGGGATCTGATCGAACATACAGATAGTTCTTGACTTACAACAGTTCATTTAGTGACCATTCAAAGTTACAATGGCACTGAAAAATGTGACTTATGACTGTTTTTCCACAGTTATGACCTTTGCAGCATCCCCATGATCATGTGATCAAAATTCAGATGCTTGGCAACTGGTTCATATTTATGACCATTGCTGTGTTGCAAGGTCATTTGATCACCTTTTGCAAAGTCAATGGGGAAGCCAGATTCACTTAACAACCAGATTACTAATTTATCAACTGCAGTGATTCACTTAACAACTGTGGCAAGAAAGGTCGTAAAATGGGCAAAACTCACTTAACAAATGTCTCATTTAACAACAGAAAATTTGGACCCAGTTGTAGTCATAAGTTGAACTAAGACTGTACTTAGTTTTGATCGTCAAGAAACTTAAACAATTTTTTAAATGACCAAACTCTTTAAAAAAAAAATTCTTGAGCATCTTAAATGAATGTCCCAACTGGACATTTCTTGTTTTTCTTTGAAGATATTTTGCTTCTCATCCAAGAAGCTTCTTCAGCTCTGACTGAATGAGAAGCGAAACATCTTCAAAGAAAAACAAGAAACTCCAGTTGCCTCTTGAAAAAGCACATTTAGAACAACCATGACCTGGATGACTGAGAATCTCCCATTTTTGACAGTGTAAGTGGTTTACATTGCTATCTCTCAGTTACAGAACAAGCTTGTTTAGAAACATAGAAAATAATTAATTTTCATTTTTAGCTGCCAACTATAGGTTAATGATTGAGATAACTGTAGAAATTGGTACCTCTTAGTCTATGCATTCAGCTAAGATAAATGTACTAAATAAATGCCAGGAAGCTTGCAAGCAAAGCCCTGAGTAAATAAGCAGAGTGCTGAGCAGATGGTAGCCCACAGCATTATATTTAAATAATTAAGCAAATTCAGAGGTGGCATTGAGCTATCAATGGGTAACCAGAACTGACTTGTTGCTATTCAAATTTGAAGGAATTTATTGCGCTGAAAAATAAAGGCTTTTGTGCAGCACTTTTTTCTATTGCTTCAAAGATATAGTACATTATTTATTAACATTTTTAGTTCACAGAGTATATTCCCCGTGTCTTTGTAGAAGGAGCTATGTAAAAATAATATTTTTTCAGCAAATTTGGAAATTAATGTCTACTAGGATGCCTATGTATGTCATACTTGTTTTGTCTAAATTAATTTCTCCAAAATAATTTTGAGTGCTATTTAAAATTCTGAAATTTGTCTTTCTGTTTTATATTTTTTGCAAAAACAATCACTGCCTATATGAGGGAGATGGGTGGTCTTCAAATCTGATACATAAACAAATATCATTCCCTTTAATGGATATAAACTGGTGATATAGAACAATAGACATTAAGGAATTGAGGACTTCGATTCTTTGTGGTTCAGCTGTTCTGAATGTAGATAGAGGAGCATCAAAGTTTTTTGTATAGACATATGATAAGCTTACAGTCTGGAGCTCCTATTGGTTGAGATTTCCTCAGGGGATTGCTAATTTATTTGTATTGATTGTAATATTGACTGTTTACACTTTAATCTCATTTTTTTTTCTTTTAAGATCATGTCTTCCTTGACCTTACAGTAGATTACTGAAGAAATATATGTAGCTGTTCTATCTGCTGATGACCTGCACACTAATTTGTTGGCTATATTATGAAGTATTTCATTAAAATATTTTGTGCATATTTTATACTTTTTAAATGTTGGTGATTTGTGCAATTATTTGTGGTAACGTTTACACAGCACATTGGAACCAACTTTTAGATTTAAATATAGAATTGAAACTTGTAAAATAGGCCATGAAACCTAGTTTAAGATCCCCAGTTTAATTTATGGCAGTTTCATAATTTATTCTTTGAAATTAAGATTGATTGAATGACAAATGCCTACAAAATAGTCATAGTAAATTAAAAGTATTGCAACCATGGTTTTGAGATTATATGTCCCATAAGACAGATTGATTGATGAATGCCTACAAAACAGTCATAGTATAGTAAAAGTAAAAATATTGTAACCATGGTTTTGAGATTATATGTCCCATAATTCCTGAATTTGGCATACAGGGTTTGGTTTATGCAAGCTATAATTATGACTCCTGAGACATAAGTTTACATGTCAGCATCACAGACTCAAAATAATTCTATGGAACTATGAGTATTTTACTAAATTTTTATAAATTTTGCAAGCAATGCATTTAATTTTGATATTTTGTGTGTGTCATTTAGGTGAGGATGGGTATGAGATCTTTGACATGTCACTTTCAGGGGATATGCTGTTTTACATAGAGTTACATGGTGAATGTCGGACTAAATTATTTCTATCCTTTTTCATACTACAGAAGTTCTGGTAAATAAATTGCTATTTTTATTCCTCAGTGTTTTCTCCTCATACTTTTCCTTTGTTTCATCAATGTGAATTGGCCATATAAAAGATCCTCACAAATACTAGTATCTTATTTTCTTATTAATAATATAATTACTATACTATTCTATACTATACTATACTATACTATACTATACTATACTATACTATACTATACTAATCTTATTCTGATGTGCTTGTGCTTGTAGTCTGTGGTGGTATAAAAAATGAATCCTAGTAATCAAGGATACTAAATTAAAACCCCTGTTCAGAAAGTTTTATTATTTATGGTAAAATAAGATCATTATAAGCAGTTCTCCTTTTACTTTTTTGGCCTCTCATCATAATCCAATTTATTGTCAATCTACCAATCTCCTTCTCAGGATTTATGATCTGCCAAAGAAACTGCCATGAATTTCTGCTAAGCAGTTACCTACTTTATACAGTAATCTTCTTCACAAAGATGTTTTATGTATGGCTCTTGCTTTGTGTTCTATGTTGGGCTTTTGTTTTTGTTTTTAACTGCTGTTTTAAGTGTGACTTACTTTCTGATTCTTCTCCAGATCCCCAGTTTAATTAATTATTACTTCTTAGGAGCCAAGGCAGTATTAAGATGCATGAAGGCTGAGGCAGCCTAGTTGAAAGAGACTATTGTGAGTAGAGTTCAGTTCACGATGGGAGAGGTTGCTTCTTGGGGGAGGTTTTGTGACAAGAACTCACTTTTGTTCTGAGGGATAATGCTAGGGGATGCTAAGTCTAGATGGCTTGAAAAGAAAAGGAAAAAAAAGTCTCATAACTTATAAATTATTTATCATTAGTTCTTGTAGAAGTATTTGATAAGTCACTGCAGTAAAATGGTTGATTGGATTAATAGTATGAATATCAGTGTATGTGGGGGGGGGATTTAGTGATTTTTTTTTCATATTTTGTTTGTTTCCTTCTTACATATTTATTATGAGATCTAATTGGAATGAATAGGTATTGTTTCTTAATGTTTCTCTTTGAGTAGGCCGTATAGTATACTACATGAGAAAGAAGATTCAGTGCTTTAAAATGAAGCCTTAAAAAGATTTACTTTTTGCTCTATCTGCTTGTATGGGAAAGCAACCAATATGTGGCAACCAAAATATACTGGTATCTTTTTTTTAAAATATACATTTTATTGGTTTTTTTAATTTTAACTTCAAAGTGCTTAGGAAAATACCATGGTGAAAGGGTAGTCAATCATAACAAAACAAGTTGTATATATATAACTAAAATTAATACCTTAAAAAAATTCCCCCCTTTATTTCTTCACATGATATAACAAATTTAGTTTAATCTATTTCTTCTTGAAATTCAATCAATCCACAAAATCATCCCTACTATTACATCTATATAAATCACTCCTGCTTTTAATCTCCACTAATTTCAGTTAAAATATTCCAATTGATCTTAAATAAATATATTAATAAAATTTTGGGTATCCCTTCTATAACACACATAATATTCCAAGAATAACATTCTAATATTTTCACATATATTCCATCTCTTAATTTAATACATCATTAATTAATACCCTTTCTTCTCTTATCATAGATCTCTCTAATTCTTCTGCTATTACAAAATAATTTTCTATATAAACAGAGTAAACAAAAAACAAAAAAAGAATCATTTCGACCTGTTAAATAAAATTTAACTCTCAACCAAATTAACTATCATATCTAAGACAAACATATTATTACACCAATTATTATCTTACTGCTTTCATTTACTCAATTAGATTGTCCAATCAGTCCAAATTTCTAAAGTCTTTTTGACCCAATAATTAAAATTTTAAATCACATTTTAAAATCTAACTCTGGCTTTTTTTCTATACCAAGTTGGTTTCTGTAATGTTGGTTCTATGTCATCAAATCTCAGTATTTGAATACTAATGTTTATCAACAAATCAATCTGATCAAAATTCTCTTCCTCTTCTTCCAGTATCATATACGCAATATAGTCCATTTTATTCCATATTATAATTTCAGCTTGCTTATCCAGGTTGTCATAACTTTCAATCGATTGCGTCTGGCTGTCAATTTCTGTTAATTTTGGCAATGTGAGAACTTCACTTTTAGTCATTTTTTGATCTTCAAAGTTCTCCATTTGTACATAGACTTGTGAAATATCCTCCTAGTTAGTTGATTTATAGAGTAGTTATTTAAGGTCTCAATCTGGGATTTTAGGTCCAGAATTTTTCTAAAGTTCAATTGTTCAGTGAGTTCTTCCATCTCAAATTGTGTATACTGTTGCATATAAGCTTCTTCTTGGCCTGTAGATTGGTCTTTTAAAATTTGGGGCTCAGCTTGTGATTCTTTAGTTTTTCTCCATGACTTCATCTCCTCTGTCATTTCCAATATTTTTTCCAATATCAGCTCATAATCCAGTAACTTCTTGATCAGTAACTTCTTCTTCCATCTCAGATTGTGTATACTGTTGCATATAGGCTTCTTCTTGGCCTATAGGTTAATCTTTTAAAGTTTGAGGCTTCCATCTCAAATTGTGTATACTGTTGCATATAAGCTTCTTCTTGGCCTGTAGATTGGTCTTTTAAAATTTGGGGCTCAGCTTGTGATTCTTTAGTTTTTCTCCATAACTTCATTTCCTCTGTCATTTCCAATATTTTTTCCAATATCAGCTCCATAGTCAAGCTGTGGGTAAAAATCTTCTATTTCCATAGTAAAAGAGTCTTTTAAAGTTTTTGTGGAAACTATATTTATTAAGAGTCCATATACATCCGCCTCCACAATGTTTAAATCACAAACACAACCCACAGCTGTTTCCAAGCCTTTATCTTTTCTTCTTATTAATTCCTGAAATAGTGTTCTCCAAACACTATTTTTGCCACAAGATGTCCTCAATAAGCTATAGAAAGCTTTTTCTTTGCACGTTAAAAGCCTTTATCTCATTAAGAATGACAACGAAAGAAACAGAAAAAAGCAAATATCTTCAGTATAGTAAGTAAAATAACGCTCTAAATTAGGAATCTTTCCAGGGATGTTCAATATTCAAAAGGTTCAAAATATAATAAGTGCTATTCTATAGTTTTGTTTATAATATTATTATTATTGTTATTTTCCCCAAACAGACAAAAGCTGCTTTCTTAAAACAGGGAAGTCATCCAAAAAGCAAGCTCTTTGCAGGAAAAATAATTCAGAATGGAAAGAGGGAGGAAAGGTCTCACCCGGATTCACCACTGGTTCTTTATGCTTAGATGATTTTCTGACTTCAGCTAGCACAGCGAAGTGAACGGCCATTTTACTGACCGATCTTCTCCATCAGCCGTACGGAGTTAGCTCGGACTGGCTGTGGAGCCGCTGCTCCACAGCGGCTGAGCAAAAGCCTCCTTGACAGTGGTCACCCCTCCAGGGCGATTTAAGACCCGCATAAAGGTCTACCGGTAGAGAGAAAACAGCCAACAAAGAGTGACAGCTCTTTGTATGGCTGAAAGTGCCGTGATCTGGAAGCGGAAGTCCAAAATATATCTTTTTTGTGGTACCTCATTTGGCAATACTTGTAGCTTAGTGTATTTGTCATCATAGATGGGACATATGTTTGCTCCGCCAAAACACTGGTTTAACACTCTATATGTATAACAAATGCATTTGTTATACATTAAATAGAAAAGTATTCTTAGGAGACAAGACATGTTACTCTGTGGTTGCTACTGTTTAACGAAGCCACTGCCACCATAGTGTAGCTTATGCCTTTTAATAAAATGTATTAGTTTGAATAACTGCTACCAGATTTATTCTAATTGTACGGTGAAATAATTTTCCTTTAAAGCCCTTAACATTTTATGTATTATATTTTAACATGCCCAAACATTATTCAAAACTTTATACAAATCTCGATTAGCTGGCATTAGTTTTTATTAAGTTTATATTATACCCATCTTTCAAAGAATTACCAATCATCAAAATAAATTCTGTTTCCTTCTGTATAATAGATTGCATTAGGAAATGGTTACTTGTCCAAGGGCATATAGTGGATCTCATGGTTGAGTGAAAATTGAATCCTCCCTCTCCTTCCTCATACAGAATACAGAATACTTGACTTACTAGCATAATTGGGGCCAGAATTTCTAACATAAACCATTGTGGTAATAAGTTGAATTGGACCCAATTTTATTCTGGTATGCTGAAGCAACTTCTACAGTAAGAGAAGTTCTTTCCTGAAGGTAATTAATCAGGGAACATGTCTGTCTACCCATTTACATTTCTGTAGTGAAACAAAGTTGGTTACATATGCTATCCCAAAGCTTTGAGTCTATCTAGCCTCTCTTAGAAAAGACTGATGGCCCCTGCTGTTGGTGTTTCTTTGGGGAAATGAGAATTCCTTTCAGTGTCAAGCTAAGACATTGCTTGGTCTTTCTTTGAAAGGGCAGCCTGACTTCTTGAGCCTCGGCATTGTGCTACAGGCATGCCCTGCTGAGCACATTAATAGCGTGCTTAGCATTGTTCTCTGCAAAAATTGTGAATTGCTGCAAGGAGAGGAAAGGGATTATGCTTTCATTTAAAAAATCCTTCACTTAACCAATATCGGTTTAAGATATTTTAGGTAGAAACTATACCCTATACCTAAGTGGGAATTGTAAGTGTAAGTTAGTTTTAACCAATCCTATGAGTGAGTCAATGAGTGAATGAATGGAAAGATAAACTGTACAGCGGTGTTTACTATATAGACTCATATAAAACAGAAATGGGTAGATAAATGTAACACTGGAGAGCAGAACGATTGAAAGGAAAATCATTTTAGAAGCAGCCCAAAAGATCAAAATATACAGACGGAGGGAAAGGCACTTTATGATTTACACAAAAAATGGGTCTATAGGGACTTTATAGCAGTGCTGGAATCATGCTGATTTTAAGTCCTTGATAGGAAAAGAAAAAAGATGGGTTTAGAAAAAAAACTAAGTATCTCACTGTCCCAGACATTACAAAAAAAAATCATATTTACAATAAGTTAGGTCCTGCCCATTAAAGCATCTACCTCATGTTCTGTCTTGTAAAGGATTTTGAAGATCCCATTAAGGTAATGCCAGGGGGGGACGATGTACATTTATTGTACTCATCTTTATAAAGTACAGTCTGCAGGGGAAGGAAGAACTCTTGGTTTCCTAAGAGAAGTGGGGAGGGGAGAGAAAGGGGGGACTCTATGAATGAGCATTGAAGCAGAAATCTCCATCTTGCTTCCATGCAAACATGAACAAAGATTGGCTGCCCTCACCCCCTCCCCAACCTTCTCCTCAGATTGTAACTGGCTGTTTGCAGGCACAGCATTATGTTTCCGATGGAGGCTTTCAGGTTCAAGGGCTGTTAATGGTTTCTAATGGGTAGGATGTTCACTGCAACGTGGAGGTTGCTTTTAAAAGAAGAAACGAGGAAAAGAAGGGTGCCATAAGGACGAACAAAGTTAGCAGAAATTGTAAGAACTGCTAGGGAAGCGCTGGAATTTAGTTTCGGCATGATACCTCTCACCCTCTATGGAATCCTGGAGTGAGCGAGGCATTTCCTACTGAAATGGGGGTGCTTATCAATACAAAGCTCAAAGCCTTAATACAGTTTTTCAAGAAAAAGAGTAAGTAGGCTTTTTTTAAAAAAAAAAAAAAATCTGTTTAGACTTTTGGCAGAAACATTACAAAACCATTACATAACCTGCTCTTATTTCTCCAACTGTACATAGTAGCATTGTTTAGTTTACTGAGCTTTGATATTGTGTGGAGGCAGCTTATTAAACAGTGCCCTAAGCACCTGCCCTAGCTTTTGTTGAGCTTGTGAAGTTTGGAATTGCCGCTTGCTCATTTTCTTTTGTGTGCCTGAATTGCCATGGAGAAAGGAGAAAGGCTTTTTGATGCAATAGTAATCTTGAAAGAAACTTGATACAGGCAAGAGTTGATTGTATAGAGATGTTTAACCAGCTGAAAGCTTGTATAGTCCTTATAGCACCGTGCTCATGCAAAACTACTGCAGGATCCCTTTGCTTGGTTTTGTTACTTTCTCCAAACTTATCATAGATATATTTCAAGGGTTTCAGTCTAATCCGATGCTCAAGCAGCCCTTATTTAAGATCACAAATTGTTTTAATTGGCTAATAGTTATGCATAAATATATATTTTAACAAAGGTACTCTGCATTTAACTCGAAAGGAAACTTGGCAATAATCCTGCTCTCAGCATTTGTGTGGCAAGTCTAATTTAATTCTGTATTCAGCATCTGTGACTTTCTCTCCCATTTGTTTTCTCCCTCGCAGTTGTTTCATCCATTCTTCATTATAGGTAGAGATTGAAAGTGATTGAAGTGTCAGGTAGATGGGCTCATCTTTCTGTTCATTATTTGGGGAGGTGGGGGTGGGGTTTCTTCAGCAAGGCTAAAGAAGGCAGCCAAGCATTGTGTCAGCATGATCTACCTGGCTGCATGAGATGGTCCTGGTAATATATGGTGTAATAAATGAGGATGACCTTAGAATTCCTCAAGCAGATCTTGCTGACTCCCATTAGTAAGATGTGCATGAAGAACTCTTAAGGGCAAACGGTCGTATTCATAGGTTTGCCAAAATACTGTAGCCAGACTGAAAGGGAAGACTTTTTTGGTCAGGTCATTTATCACGGTTGGTTATTGTGGTGAAAAAAATGCAGACAGGTTTCCCACTAATTGTGTTATTATTTACCTACGCAACTTCTCAGCATATATTCCATTATACAGATAGTCCTCAACTTACAACCACAACTGAGCCCAAAATTTGTATTGCTAAGTCAGACATGTATTAGGTGAGTTTCGCTCCATTTTACGCCCTTTCTTGCCACAGTTGTTAAGTAAATTATTGCAGTTGTTAAGTTAGTAACATGGTTGTTAAGCAAATCTGGCTTCCCCATTGATTTTGCTTGTCAAAAGATGAACACATGACCCTGGGACACTGCAACTGTTGTAAATATGAACCAGTTGCCATGCATTCCGAATTTTGATCGCATGACCATGGGGATGCTGCAATAGTCATAAATGTGAAAAACTGTCCTAAGTCACTTTTTCTAACACCTTGGTAAATTTGAACAATCACTAAATGAACTGTTGTAAGTCAAGAACTACCTGTAGTTATATAATAATTTGTGCTTTGTTAATAAAGACCAATAAAACAGAGGTCTCCAACCATTCCGGGCTCGCGGATCGGAGGGAAGGAGAGTAGCTTCAGAATCAGTGCATGCTCGCATGAGACATGCATACTGGGGCGGCACTAGCAGCCTGTTCGTGCATATAGCATGTGCTAGTGCCATGTGCATGCACGAACGGCCATATACACGAATGGGCCGCACAATCCACCCAGGCTAGTGGTGCATGTGCAAATGGAGCACGGATACCAACCCCATGCTAACGTCTCTGTTCGTGCCCGTGCGCATGCAAAAACGGGGCTACAGATGCTAATGTGAGTGGGGGGAGTGCGTGTGCACACTGGCCAGCCATTTCCATAGCCTGCTGGCCAAGAGCCCGCAGCCTGGGACTGGGCCACGGCCCACAAGTTGGGGACCCCTGCAATAAAAGACGGCTGCTCAGTTTTGAATGTGCCTTTTAAGAGGAATACCATCCAACATTTGGTCAAGTGAATCAACCCCTTTCTGATTTTGAAGGGATTAGTAATTTTTAACACTTTATAAAATTTTATTCACTTATTTGAATGCATACGCATACAAACACACAACACACACACATGCCATCTAATAACTTCTTCACAAAAATTATAGTTTATATCAACTTTTGGATCTTTGTGAAGGGCATACCTGCATTTTTTTTAGTACATATATGGAACCTTAGTTGGGCTCTTCTATTTTAGCAAACCAGGAAGATAAAGAAAGCACTTGTGCAAAACAAACAAACAAACAAAAAAACCTATAGTGTCATCCAAGGAAACAAGGAATTCCAGAACTCATCTTATATGAAGACCATATGAAGGCAGAATTCTGTCTCTTCATTATTGTATTTACAAAGAAAATGTAATATTTGTAAATCATTACATAAGCAGTATCTTTATGCAAGTAGTCCTTGACTTATGACCACCACTGTGGCCAGAATTTCCATTGCTAAGCAAGTCAGTTTATTTAGTGCCCAATTTTACAACCTTTTTGGAACGATTATTAACCAAATCACTGCAGTTGTTAAGTGAATCACGCAGTCATTAAGCAAATCAAGTTTCCTCCATTGACTTTGCCTGTTGGAAGCTGCCTGAGAAGATTGCAAGTAGTGATTATGACCCCAGCTTGCTGCAATCGTCATAAAGGCACGCCTGTTGCCAGGCTCCCCAATTTTCATGACATGACTGTGGGGATCTGTGACAGTCATAAGTGCAGTGAATAATCATAAACCATTCTTTTAAGTACTGTTGTAACTTGGAATGGTCACTAGACAAATGGTTGTAAATCAAGGATGATCTGTGGTTTCTTATTTGATCATACTATCCCTTTCCACAAGGGCTTTATGTAATCCTTCTCTGTTGGCAAAGTTCTGTTTCTGTGGCAAGCTCTAGATGGAAATATCATTTGTGCTGTGTTTTCCTGGTCTACCTGGCAATCATATGGGCTGAGTTCTAGCAACTATGGGCTGTCCAGAACTTTGTTGGGAGGGAAGAAGGGAGGAGGGTAGAGATAAATTAACTAAGTATTGAGATATAGAAAAGGATGGAACTGCTTTGGAGCTGCTCCCAATCCATTCTCCTGAAGTTTTTGTCCCCATTCTTCATCTGCCTGTTCTAACTAGAAAAATGTCTGCCTCTCCACTCCAGTTCGGTATTGGGAAAATTAATCACTGAAGTATTTCTATCTTAAGTCTTGCCAGAAGAAATTGGTAAGGATCCAGCAGCCTTTCACAGCACAGAAGCCCTTACATTTAGAACTGCCCCACTAGCATCTTCCAGAGGGAAGCGCAAATGTTTCCAGCACACTTGAGCAGTGTGGGAACAGATTATCTGGAGGATTTAATTATCTATTTAGTTCTCTGCCTGCTTGCTGTGTTCAATATTGGAAACACCGCTATGTGTCTCACACTTTTAGGAGGTTGTTGAGATGAGGCAGGCAAACGTCTAACTCAAAGGAGATTTTAACTTGGGAAACTCTTGTGGAAGTTTCATTTAGACCTCAAACAAGCTGTTCTTTATAGACCTTTTAAAGCAGGCTAAAAACTTTTTCCTGCCTGTTTTAAAGTTACATTCATCTGCCCTTGGAATATGTTATTCTTTTGAATCATTTTGTAATTATTTAATTACATTTATAAACACTTAATCCTTAAGGAGCTTGCAGTTTACAATATAAAGCACCAAAGAAACTTTATACAATAAAAGCACACAAATAAACACTTTACAAACCAATAAAAGTGTAGAATAAAATGAAATTAACAGCCAAATTATAACCAAAGATAGAATCAACCCAAAATGCCCTCCGGAAGTTTTAAGCAAATTGTAAAAGTCAGACAAAGTGGGATCCAATAGAAAGGTGTCCCACGTTTGGAAGACCCAGATCTGAAGTTATTTGTGCAAGCATTTTCATTTCTTTAGTGAAGAAAGGGGGGGACTAAATAAATAATTGAGGGTTCCTTTTATACCGCTCAAGGCTGGTTTTTAATCCTAAAGTTCTATCTAAATGGCTTGGGTCCCAAGAGATTCCTTCTGCTTCTGTGTTTTTGTCCTCTGAGGTTGACTTGTCTACTCCTTTCATGAATTTATGTAAATGAGAAGTTTATGTAAATGAGGGTCTGGGTCAGAGCCTTCTTTCTGTTTGTGGAATTCTTTGGTCAGAAAGAACAATTCTGAACTCTCTCCTCTAATATTTTAGCAAGCTGTTCCAGAAGTTTTTTACATCTGTCCTTAGTTACGTCTTCCTTTCCCAGGGAAGCAAATGACTATACATGCACAAATATGCAGAGACAATTGCTAAATGCTAAGACTTCCAGAGATGCTGGCTACCTCAATACTTTGCTTGCACTAATACATTTTGCTACATATCCTTTTAAATCACAACTCTACTCCATTAGCGTTGTACAACACTAATGCATATTCCTGAGGTCAGACTGAGCTTTGCTATACTATGTTAAGTCCTGGGTCTTCCAAGGGGTCTTTGGGAAATTATTTGAGTCTTTGTTTCATTTTTGAAGTGTGTTATTGCTTGCTGCTGATTGTGCTGATGTTGTGTTTTGTTGTATATTATTATATTGTGTTCATTTTTTTAAAGAAAACTATATCGGGAAGTTATAAGATACTCTGTCACTTTCAGTTGGAGTCTCATATTAGCTCCATAAATAAACCCATAAGGGAATAAAAAATAAAATATTTTTTAAAACATTACGTGAATACTTTATGTTGTTTTTCGAACTATTGGGCTACTGTGTTGTAGCAAACCACATAAATGCCTTTCTACCTACATAAAACAGAGTGAGTAATCAAAATGGTTGTTATTACTCCTTTCATTTCTCTGAGTTTATCAAGTGATTTCATTCTTTTAACTTTTAGTGTTTAACACAGTGTTTAATTTACCTTTGTCTTTCTGCTCTTTTACAGCTGTCTCCAATCTAGATGAAGAGAGTAGATGGACAGTTCATTATACTGCGCCCTGGCATCAGCAGGAGAATGTCTTCTTACCATCCAGCAGGCCGCCCTGCGTAGAGGAGCTGCATCGTCAAGCCAAATTGAATCTGAAGTCCGTACTGAGAGGTAGGAACTTTACAAAGACATGTTCACTCAACAAGATCACAGCTACCACCTTTTGTTTCCTTAAGGAAGAGGTTCTCAACCTTGGCAACTTTAAGACTTATGGACTTCAACTCCCAGAATTCCTCAGCTGAGGAATTCTGGGAATTGAAGTCCACAAGTCTTAAAGTTGCCAAGGTTGAGAACTCCTGCCTTAAGGAATCATGTATCTTTTCAAAGTTCTTAATTTTTCTTAAGTTTTTCCAGTTTCCAGTTTTTCCAAAATTCATTCACAAACTCATTTAATTTCACTAATGGGTTTGGGGAATTAAACAGGTTTGTTCTGTCACCTTGAAGCCTATTGTACAATGTTGCCTTTAATCCCTCTCCAAAATCCAGGAAATGAGAATTCCCGGTCTTAGAACATCCAGTAGAGAAAGAATTTAGAATATAGAAAAGGCACAAATTGCTTAGAAACTCTTATGACAAATGACCAGTTCAGATTAGTTCATTTCTAGCCTAATATTTATTAAATTATTTTGACACAGAATAAAGAAGAAAGGTAGCCTCTGAGACACCCTAAAAGTAAGCGGGTGGTCTGAAATATAAGCTGATAGCTGAAAATCTGTGTTCTCAATGAACTATTTTTATTTTTGCATGTTTGGATTGTATTGTGGCATTTTTTTTAAAAAAATCTCATTGTTACTTTGAAGTTCCTTTTTTTTAAAAAAAATTAGCTGATATCTTGGGTAGAGTTTGTTTTGTACATGAATATTGAAAGCATGAAGTTAGAATATCAGGCACTACTGTTTGAAAAATTCATTGCAGCCAAAGTTGTTTGAATAATGTAATTAATTGTTTAATGTAAAAGTAGAAGTTAGTAACCAAATAACAAATATTTAATATAAAAACATTAACCCTCTTGCTTCCAGAAGTATTTGATGATATGGTTTTTAATTTGATTTAATGATCATTATTAAATGACATATGATTTTATAGAGTAGATTTTAGCTAGAAAAACTGCTGCCCTAATCTCAGTATGGAAAATGTATTCCTAAGTGAAAATCTCTGTGCTCTGTAATTTATCACCTCACATGATAAGAGTTAGTTTCAAAAGTGGTCGACAAGAATAGAAATGTTCAAACATTTGCTGCTTCGAGTGAAGTGCAGCAGAATGTGAAAATATGTTGTTCTTTAATTGTGGTCAGAAAAATGGAATGCTTCCACACAGAGTTTTTAACACTACAATGAAAAGATATTGTGTGATAGTAGTAGTAGTAGTAGTAGTAGTAGTAGTAGTAGTAGTAGTAGTAATATGTACCTTTGGTGCAATCCCAAAACAACTGGAGAACCACTTAAACACCATTGGCATTGACAAATTTGCCATCAGTCAATTGCAAAAGGCGGCCTTATTGGGAAGAGCTTCCATCCTGCGACGATATCTGTAACACCATCCAGATCTACCTATCCCAGGTCCTTGGTAAGGACTCAGTAGGTAGACAAAAATGCCAAACCCAGTCTGAAAATTTGGCTGACTGTGGGATGATATAATAATAACAAGAACAAGAACAACAACAACAACAATAATAAAGTTGGAAGGGACCTTGGAGGTCATTAGTCCAACCCCCTGCTCAGGCAGGAAACCCTATACCATTTTGGACAAATGGCTATCCGGTCTCTTCTTAAAAACTTCCAGTGTTAGAGCATTCACTGCTTCTGGAGGCAGGTTGTTCCACTGGTTAATTGTTCTAACTGTCAGGAAGTTTCTCCTTAGTTCTAGGTTGCTTCTCTTCTTGATTAGTTTCCATCCATTGCTTCTTGTCCTGCCTTCAGGCGCTTTGGAAAATAATAATAATAGTAATAATAATAATAACAAATAAAAATAAAAAATATTGGTGGGGAAATAGGATAGTTAAAAATGAGGGCACAACAATATTTGGACCTTCATAAAACTTTGTAAATGTGGCAGGACAATAATGCAATAAAAGCTTTACCTGAACTAGGTTGATGAGCTATTCTAAGAAATGATTTAGTTTCCAGTTATGAATATATTTTTGAAGGTAAGTGACAAAATCACACTGTCCTATTTTGAAAGGGAAGAACAGGTATTTGTATTGTTTAATTCTCTTTACTGCTATTTATTATATTTAGAGAAAAGCATTTAATGTATCTGGAGATCAGAAGGTGGTAGATTGCATCCATATTACAGAAGCAGACTGTATGGGTATTTCCCTCTTGTTTCTCTTTTGCACTTATGCCTTTATACCAGTGGTTCTCAACCTTTTTAATGCCACGACCCCCCACCGGTCGTAAGTCGAGGACTACTCAACCGGTCGTAAGTCGAGGACTACTCAACTGGTGCAGCACCGTTTGCAGACTGGGACTTTTGGCGGGCTCGGCAGGGCAGAGACAGCCTGGACAATTCCTATTGACTTTTGAAAGCCAATAGAATTAGACTCTATTCAAGAGAGTCTATTCTATTGGCTTTCAAAAGCCAATAGAATAAAAGGGAGTAGCACAGCTAAGGAAAAGGGGGAAAAAATGGCGGACGGCGTTGTTTGGCGACCCCCGTGAAATGGTCGTTCGACCCCAAATGGGGTCTCGACCCACAGGTTGAGAACCACTGCTTTATACCAAAGACTCCTCTAAAGGGTTCCCATTTCTTTAGAATTTCCAGGTGGAAATGATCAGAAGATTCTGTTCTGAGGCTGGATGCTATTTCTTATGCAGAAAGATATTCTAAGAGTCTACAAACCAGAATGAACATTTGGTGTCTTCATGGGCACAGTTGTTAAGTTTTCTTAGAAATGATTTATAAAAGTTCTTCCAGGATGCTTTTTCAAATCTGAATTTACTACTTAAACTTCTGGAATTATCTGGTCAACTTCCTTCCTCATATGATCCTGGGGTCAGGCAAGGTCAGTTAGAAGCTTCTAACTGTTAATTTTTATAACTAACTATGGAGTATATGTGTTTATACTAGAAGTATCAAATTATTTTTGTGTATAAAAATGTACTATTTTCTATTCCTAATTCAAGCACAGCTTGAATTTTATTTCCTTATTGAAGGAAATTGAAGACAAGCTAATCTAATGCAGTAAACAAAAGATAAAAGTAGTATAATTGAAAAAAATATTGCTCTGTGCTGATAATCCAAGTTGAAAATAAAATTCATGCCTACAATTAAATACTTCCCTTTTTTATTCTCCCAATCAGAGAATTTCAAGCGAAGTGCCTGGAAAATAACAATTGGCATGAATAGAAAACCCATAATGGGGGGCACAAAACCGAAAATAGTATTTTGCAAATGGTATTTGTTAACAAGCTATCACTAGGGAGGGCTCAAGGTGATCCTGTCCATTTGTCTCTGAGTAATTTAGATATCTACACTATGCATTTATGGATAATAAGGAGTGATTGCCTCAGTCATGCCCATTTACCTCTACATTGTGAAAATAAATGTAGTGAATTGTTTGCCTATACGTAATGTGCGAAGCATGCTTCACAACATTTATTGCTTAGAACATAACATGAATAATCAATACTTAGTTCTCTCTGGATGATATTTGGCAAGTCAGTACTTATTAAGGAACTTAAATTATTATTAACTTTGAAACAAAGCTTTTGCTCCAGCAGTGAGCCCTCATTGTAATCTACTGTAGGTATCATGCCTAATAAAAAAACATATCTTTTTCCTAAACCTTCCTCTTTATCTCTGCAAATCCCTACCCATCTGTTGCTCTGTTTCCTTCTCTGATCAGGTGACAACTTTATGACGATAGTTGCATTCAGTGTTCTTTCTCTGCCTGCCCTTGTGCTAGGCCAGGATTTGAAGAATTCAGCCAATGATTTTAGTGCTTTCTTGGAAAGCTGAAGATGCAAGCCCTGTCTCGACTTTATGCTTGTTAGCTTAAAGTGTTTTATTTGATTGATTTCTATGGCCGTTCATCTCAAATACTTTATTTTGCGTAGCTAATGATAATAAAAAGTAAATAAAAAAATACATATGCAAAAAATTAAAACACACAGCAGCCTGGGGGAAAAAAAATCACAAAATAGTCATTATCATTTAAAACAGCCATAATGTTAATTCTTTCACCATAATTAGTTGCACTAATAGACTTCCATTCATGCAGTGAACGTCATATGTGTTAGTGGGGCTTCCAGATAGACTCCACAGCGTGCCCCAGTTTGCTGAAAGAGATTTCAGGGGGTTGCAAATACAAAGATTCTGTTTCTATCCCATTACATCTTCTTCTGAAGATTATAACTGAGTACAACTCGTTGTCCCCAAAGCGGGAATCTTCTCGTGATAGTCATATGAACCAAGAAGATGACCAGTGAACGAATAAGCCAACTTTCATCTTGAAAAGTGCATATTAATTTGGAATCTATATAAATACTTTGCTGCAGGGAATGTGTATAGTCCAGTGTGTGATTGAGGGAAGACTGCAACTTGTTATGCTGACCCCTAAAGCTAATGACAAAATGGGTCTTGAAGGGTTGAGAGCAGAATATCTGAATGTTATTTTGTGCCTTTAATACGTGTTGGTTTTGGGGGAAAACAGTTATGTTTGTATATGCCTACATAGTGCCTTTGTACCAAGCTATTGAGAATTAAACAGTTATAACCATTATGCAGTGTGTCATTGTCAAAAATGTAAAAATCAACCAGTCTTTTGTTTTGTCAATTTGCTTTGGGAACACATTTGTTCAAATTCCTGTCTCAGTTTAAAAAAAGAGAAGCTTTTTTTCCCCTCCCAAAACTGCAGTGAAATATACTCTGGATATAGTTCATGAACCTGCTTTATATTCCAGGCTGGGATATTTTTTTCAGCAACAGCCCAAGTGCTGCTGTTAGCATTAAAAAAAAAAAAAAACTAAGCTTGATACGAAACAGTCCTTATGGCATCTCATTTCTGCTACTGACAGCCTTTTTTTTTTTAAGTCTACAGAAATGGGTCCTGTTCCACTTGATGCAAACTTCATTGCTGAAGTTTTGCCATATTTGCCATATTTAGACTGTTAGACAGAAATAGATCCTTATCAGAATCAAGAATTTGTTTTTAAAAGCCCTCTTGTGATCCAGATAGCTGTTGCAATTATATTAACCATCAGCTGCTTTGTGCTACTATACCCATTGTTAGTGGATTTTAAATCCCTTTTGCAAACATTTGTATTAATTTTCAGCTGTTCCTATAAAACAGAAGTATAAGCTTTGATTTGAGAGGCTTTCTAATAATGCAGTTCATGTGCAACAATGGTTTAGCAGAGCATCCTGACTTGTTTCTTTTCTTTTCTCTTTTTGTGTGACATAAATCTGCATTAATGAATTAATTGGAAAATGTTGAAGATAGATTAGTGTTGACTTGGAGAACATCCAGGGTGTCTAATCCAAAGCTGAAGAAAAGGTTTATGCCTGGTGTAAAAGCTATCTCCTCATATAAGGGCTCAATCAATCAATCAATCAATCAATCAGTTTATTACAGCCATATGGCCAGAAACAATAAAATATCCAATTGTAGGTTACTTACATACCTACATATATAAAAATGCACTGAGCATGATCTAATGATGAATAAGAACACTCAATGATTTTCAATAACTACTAATATGTCACCAACATTCCCTTTGGGGGGGGGGGAAGCTTGTTGGAAAGATGGTCAGACTTTAATTCTAAAACAGACTAATTCATAATTAGCCAGCTTCATGTGTTCATTGCCTGTATTGTAATGGTAAAAATGCATATCTTTATATAAGCAGAGGGGAGAAATATATGTCATTAGCTACCTTTCCTAGAGGAATATCTGTACTTGTAATGGATGGGTCCAAAATGTGAGACATATTGCAAGGCCACTTGTTCCCCTCTTTCTGGTACTTTCCTCCCTTTTCTGCTTTGCTCAGTGGAAAGCAGTTGATGAACAGGAAATGACTTTTAACAGCAGGCTAAACCCTTAACTTGAGGAGAAGTTGGCAGATGGCAGCACGTAAGTGTTCATGGAAAATCTTGAAATACCTAAGCAAGGTTGAGATGTAGATGGGATATCATGAAGAACTGAAATCTCAGCACTGTGAAATATGAGAATTTAAAAAACAATTACTCTGAGGGGAGGGAAGGCATGGCAAATCACTGCCATATTACTACCAAGAAAACAACATTGATTTGTCATTGCCACTAGGGCAGAGGCCCCCAATCTTTTGGGCACCAGGGACCAGTTACGTGGAGAGAGGTTTTTCCACGGACCTGAGGGGGCATGGTTTTGTGTGCTGCCTGCATCCTGTGGATGGCGCTTTCCTTGTTTGTGCGGACTGGTTGCTGGCATGCCATGGCCTCATACCAAGGTCCAAGACCGGGGGTTGGGGACCCCTGCACTAGGGGACTTACTGACTTACTTGAATATATTTTTACAAAGAACTCAAGTAGTCCATTCTACTACAAAGAATTCTCTTGGTTTAATTATTTGGTCTTTCTATTGTAAAAAAAAATTAAAATGATCACATGTACTTCAGCACTAATTGATCAATTGCTTGTGCTCAGATTACTAAAAAAGTACTCTCTATAGATTTGATGGGATTTCCTAAATATAAGGGCTATTTTTAAAAAAATACTGTAAATAATCCAGAAAGCAGGATTAGCGCTTTAGGGTCCTGTACCCCTGGACTCTATGTTGCTAGAGGAAATAATGAGCTCTAGTGCATTTTATGCTTTCTGCAGTACCTGCTGTTGGAAGCGTTCCATGTGTGAAAAGTGAAATAACTTCTTCCTCAAAAACATGATATTTGAAGTAATGTAAAACGAAGCTTTTTTGACTAGTTGCTTTGCTATTAAAACGGCATGGAAAATAGACAACCAGAATTAAAAGAAAATATTATCAGAATTGTATTCAGTGACAAAACCAGCATAAAAATGTTATGAAGAGTCAGGGAATTGAGTTTGTGATTTATACTGTGGTTTTTGCTACCATAGCTACATGGAAACTTGGGGTATTGCATTATGATATATAAACTGTGTGACCACATTTTCAAGGCTGGATCACATAGTCTTCTCCCATCCAGCTAAAAGGAACTTTTCCACTTTATTATTTATTTATATTTATATGGTTATCATCTCAACATCATGACTCTGGATGGCTACGAGGAATTAAACATCACAATCAGAATCAGAATAAAGCTGGAAGGGACCTTGGAGGTTTTCTAGTTCAGCCCCCTGCTCAAGCAGGAGACCCTATATCATTTCAGGCAAATGGCTGTCCAGTCTCTTTTTTAAAAAACTCGAGTGAAAGCAAACTGTTCCACTGGTTAATTGTCCTCACTGTTAGTAAGTTTCCCCTTAATTCCAGGTTGCTTTTTTCCTTGATTAGTTTCCATTCATTTTTTCTTGTCTTGCCTTCTGGTGCTTTGGAAAATAAATTGAACAAAACGTTACAACAACATCACAGTATCACAATAAATTCTATAAGCTATATGAACATTCCACATAATTTCAGATGCATATGAATGGGGGGGGGGAATGAATACTTTGGCGGATGTGCTACATATATTGAGGCTTCCTAGTCTACATGCAAAACCACACTTTCAGCATTTTGCTAAGTGAACAAACCTTTGAAATAGACTGAATTGGGACAAACAACAATTACACCAGAAAAAACAAATACAAGCAAGGTGTTTTTTTAAAAACAGCTTTTACAGTTCTATAGGTGGCTTTCAGAACTGCATAATCTTCATAATCTATGTAATAAAAGATTCTGCCAATCTATTCTTTGCTGTTTGCAATATGCTCTTTGTTAACAAAGGCAGGCTCCATTTGCTAGAAGTTTTGAGTTTCCTGCATTACTTAAGTGAGATAAGTAACTATGTAACATGATGAATTCAGGAGATGATGAGAAAACAATCAGGCTTGTTATCTGACATAGTCCTGCACCTTTAACTTAATTGCAAAGCTTGCCATTCTACTCTGTTAGAACATTGCAATTAACATCTTTCTCAGATGGAATTCAGTTGCTGGTCTCAGTCAAAACAGTTTTATGTTTCAAGGAATTGATTTACACCATATTTGAGTTTGCTTTTCTTTAAATCGTGCTTGCTTGGCTGCTTTTGTGAAAGAATACAGAAATCAGATAAGAGTTCATGAATAAACTGAGATTTAAAAAATCCCAAATTTGATTGGGTTGGGGCAGGGGTAGGCAACCTTGGCTCTTTTATGACTCGTGGACTTCAACTCCCAGAATTCCTGAGCCAGCCATGCTGAGGGGAAAGGGAGAGGTTTCCAAGCTGAGCAATGCCGGCTCAGGAATTTTGAGAGTTGAAGTCCATGAGTCATAAAAGAGCCAAGCTTGCCTACCCCTGGGTTGGGGTATGTGTGTGTGTTGAGAGAGAAAGAAAGAAAAATTATTTTCTTGTTTTTAATCATCATTGATAGGTATTATGTGGGAACTAGGAGCTATTTTTGTGCCATAAGTTCTTCCCCTTAATAAGATTTTAATAAGATATTGCAACACGTGTACATGAACAAAAAGTGCGAATCCTACATTGTGACAAAGTTAGCAAATACCTCTATATTTATTTCACTTCTTATCAACAATGTAGCTCTGATAACTTTTAATCAAACGCAGTAGGAGAAATTTCTATTTCATTTGAATGATCCCATGTATCTTTAAAGAGCTAAGTGATTTCATGTTCATAGTCATCTTAAATTTCATCTAAAGTCAGGCACTGTGCGTTTTGTAATAAAAATTTCAACTAGGATAAAAGCATAGTTTCCTCTCTTGGCTTGTTAATTAACTGACAGTTAGAACAATTAACCAGTGGAACAACCTGCCTCCAGAAGCTGTGAATGCTCCAACACTGGAAGTCTTTAAGAGGAGATTGGACAGCCATTTGTCTGAAATGGTATAGGGTTTCCTGCCTGAGCAGGGGGTTGGACATTATTATTGTTGTTGTTGTAACTAAAAGCAAAACAATCCACAACAATCCCAGATTTCAGAGATTATAAAATTTGGATTACTGTATTGGAAATTTGTGGCAGTGTGATTGCCTCTGTAGGCCATCTGCTGGTGGACCAATAGGCTTCATTGTACAATTGGTTGGTTATTACATATTATCACATAATGCTATAATTTTAATACTGCAGTACAGATATTTTATTTGGGTGTGGCCCTACATTGGACTGATACAATATTTTTTCTTCAACATAGATGAATCTATGCATCTGTATATATGAATGAACATACCAAAATACAAAACATTGTATAAAGTTTTATGGCTCTTATTATAGAACTGAAGAAGCTTCTTGGATGAGAAGTTAAATGTTTTTAAAGAAAAAAACCAAGAAAGTCTAGTTGCCTTTTGGAAAAAGCACCTGTGAGTTGAATGATTAAGAATCTCCATAAACATTTGGATCATATTATAGTAATAAAATTAATTTTGCAGACTTTGAAAAATGTTGGTTGTCACCTGCCCCTTTCCAATATCTGGAAAGGTGAAATAAGTAGTTGGATTGGGCAAATTAGCATGTTCATCCAAATCTTGATGGTTTTATTTTCCCATATGCTCCAGCATCTGTTATTCTTAGCAATATTTCTCTGAATATCAGTTAAGAAAGGTACTAATTGAAAATTAATTATATAAATGAAGAGATTTTATCCAGATTAAATGTAAACAAGTTGTTGTTAGAATGTTTATGGAAAGATAATTCAATTTTACTCAGCTTCTTCATCTCAGCAATTCCCGTATATTCTGAAAAATATTTGTTAGAATGTATTATTACTATTATTATTATTATTATTATTATTATTATTATTATTATTATTATTATTATATACATAATTCATTTGATTTTATTCACTTCTGTTTATCCTGACCGTGAGGCCCAAAAGGGCAGTACGGCTCCATCTGGACATTGTCATCCATTTTGCACTCTCCAGGGAGCATGTGTAGTTTAAGAAATGCTATAGATGCAAGTGACCATTGCAAAGTGAGAGGCGGTCGCCTGGATAGCTGAATTGGACATCGTTATGATTATTATGTGGCCTATCTATATATGTTTACTTCTCTTCTGTCGTGTTCTCATCATACACTAAATAAATAATAATATACACAACAATGTGAACTCACAGCTGCCAGTTCTTTAGCTGGTATTGGCCTTCATATACACTGAGTTCTTCCCAAGAACCTAATATGTTGTAATGTATTAGCATATATATGTGTGAATCCAAGCAATCTGGCCTTTTGTAATTGACATATGGAACTATTATTATCAACGAGCAGATTTTCTAAGTGCCATCTAAGGTTTTTTTTTATGGGACCACCACATCATAAACTTTCAACTTTGGTTTTCAGATTTTGATACTTTGTGATCTTCTTCAATTCTTTGCCTCCTATTCTTCTAGCCTTTGACATTGCCACATCAGTTAGCCACACTTTCTTCTCTTTTCAACTATTAAAGACGAGAAAACTAGTTACAGATGAATAAGACCTCCCTGGAAATATTTGTACTTCTTGTTTGAAATGTTTGTGTAAATCAACAACAGTTAATGGTATCTTTTTCTTATATATCCTCCACCACTTACAGAATGTGACAAACTTCGGAGAGATGGCTGTAGAAGTTCTCAATACTATTCTCAGGGTCCAACATTTTCATCTTCATCCAGCACAATCTATGGAAGTTACCAAGATGATTATGAAGAAATTGAACAGAAGGTGAGACAGCAGGCTCTTGAAAAGATAATGGAAAATATTGCAGTAATTTTTATAAGTTAAATAAACGCACAAGATATATATTATGTTCCAGATTTGAAAATGATAGCTCAGCTTTTAAAATGTTCTGTTCCAAAAGGATCTTGTTTCAGTTCTGCAGAATAGTTTTATTTGCAAAAAAAAAAAAAAAAAAACTGTGCAAACACTCAGGTATAAAAGCTCTGATTTAAAAACTGGCTAGGTTAGATTTTGCTGCTTTTATGAACACGTAGAAAGAACTATTGTTCTCTTGTAAATACCCTGACTTTGTAGTGTTCACATTGTCCCATAGAACGTACCATAAATGAGACGACCACTCCTTTATTGGCTTTCCCTTGTTTGCACTTTGATATGTAGGGTGTGAACATAATGTGATTGTCTTCTTTATTCTGTTGTTTGAATTATTTATGCCACAATGAATTGATAGCATCATATCTTAGTAATACCTGTCCCTTATGCAGCGTTTAATTAATTAGTTCATTTGTCATGTACTCCCAAATAGGCATGACTTCTCTAAAAAAAAAAAACTAATGAATAGAAATATATTTTGAGATGTTTCTTAAAAAATAGTAAAAAAGAAGCTGTTCAGAGGGAAGAAATTCTAGAGTAATTGGTGCCATCATGCAATATTGTATATTATATCTATATAGAGAGAAACATATAAGACACACATAAACAACAGCAGGAAGAATTAAAGAACATTAAAAAGGTAAAAAATATTTGACACTTTTTCAAAGGTTAAACAATTTGAATTATATAAGGATGTTCTTCCTATATTGATGAGGAGGCATCTCCTCTAAATTTTATTTATTTATTTATTAAATGTATTGGCCGCCCATCTTACTGCAGGGTAACGCTGGACGGCTTACAATCTGTCTGAATCTTTCACATAACTAAGCAAATTTGATACCAAATTGAAGAGTAACATCAACACTTTGCACTGACTTTGTTGAACAGTGATCAGTGTAAACCATTCACGATCAAAATAATGTAGTCCAATGGGATACATCAGTCAGCAATATGGCTGCTACATGTTGCAAATGAGGCATTTACAGCTGTTCCCAAATCAGGTTGACTTATGCAGTAAATATAATTATGCCAATCCTGCACTTAAAACTACTATCAGCTGAAGTTCTGGAGTCTTCAGTGGGCCATGAAGAAGTCTTTAACTACAGACAGCTTTTTCAGGCAGAATGAATTATTCTCCAGAATATGCTAAATCCAAACTAGTCTTCATCTTGATTGATACTATATATATAATCCTTGTTTAGCAACCACAACTGGGACTGGAAGCTTGGAAACTGTGATTGTGCTTCTATAATCTTACTTCAGCTTCCTTTGCATTAAAGACCTATGAAGGTTGTAAATGCAAGGGTTGGCCAAAAGTTACATTTTCTTCCTCATCATAACTGAGAATGGTCGTTAAACAAGGCAGCTGCTAAACATGGACTACCTGTGCACCCTTTTTAATAGATTCTCATCTTGATTACCCTCATTCATTTCAATTAAGTGTATGACAAAAGAGATGTTTTTGCCATTTTCCTAAATGTTGGGAAAGTGGGAATTCAAGGGAGTGAATTCAATCTGGTATGCAGGACTCTCTGCTGCATACCAGATTGATAAACTTGTGGCAATGAGTGCATCTTCAAAAGGGCCTTATTGAAGTGCCCAGTCAGGTTAATAAAAGTTGGTCCCTTAGATCGGACATGTCAAACTCGCGACGTCACGTGATGTCGCACAACGTATCGGAGCTTTTACGCCGTTGCCGGCAATGGGGTGGGCGTGGCTCCGTTATGATGAAACCGGCCCGTGGGCCGGCAGTTTGACACCCCTGCCTTAGATAATCAGACCTACCTTTGAAAGTAACCTTATACTGTATCTGATAGACAGTTGTCAGCTCATGCAGCTTCTCAATCTAGCTACAGCATTTTGCATTAGCAGCAATTTCTGGTCATTTTTCAAAGATAGCCTCATCAGAGCACATTGTGGTAGTCAGGCAGAATTATAACCAAGTACAAATAAGAGTTGCCAAGTACAATATGCTCAAGAAGAACTAAAGGTGATGCATTAGCTATAGTTGTGCAAATATACATGTTCTCAACCACTGATAATTGTCAAGCATTATTGCACAGGAGTTTGATCCTGAACAGATGTTACTTTTGGCTGAGATGTGTTGTCTTTGTTGTTCATATGATAAGCTACTTGTTTCTAGAAGATAAGGTTTCTAGTTACCCATATGTGAGAAGCACTTAGAGATCTCAGTGAAGAAAAAGAGTTGATTATCTGTTGCTAGGGATCTGGAAGACATCATCTGTGCATTCACACAACCCACCCACCTTCCCCTTTCTAGTGAGTATTTTGGATAAATTCTGGTGCTTTTTTTACCTGCTGTATTGTCTCGGGGAAGCAGAAGAGAAACCTCAAGCATGAACAGCAAAGCTTCTTTCCTGCCAAAATATTTTTCACTTTTGAAAAATTCCCAAGACAGACTGTGTGAATGCACATATGACCATTCAGAGAGCCAATTACAGGTAAGCAACCTGTTCATTATGTGATGAACTACATTAAGGGTAGTAATTTGCCTGAAAGGTTCAGTAAACAGAATGGATCTTCTGACAAAAACATTGCAAAGGTTTTTACTGTAAAAAATACTTTAGCTTTCTATTTCTAGGCAATTTTTCATTGAAGGTATGCCTACACATTAGTACTTATAAATAAAATTTTAAAATCTAGTTAATATGCCACGTAGTATACTTGTTAAGCTAGTTTATACATTATAAATCAGTACAGGAGACTGTCACAAAACAATAAGCTAAAATATTGAGTAAATCTTAGGGGGTAGGATCTAAATTCCCAAACTCCAAATCACAATTTTGAGTGTTGCTTTCCCTTTCAAGTATTCATTTTACAGAAGGCAAACTGGGTATATGCATCATTGACTCATCCCTCCCTTCCCTCTTTCGTTAGTCAACTGGCCCCATTCCAGCAGCTTTCTCTGTGTATCAACTATTCTTTCCTTCCCAAACATTAATGTGTGGCTCAGCTACCATAGCTGCATGTTTTCCAACCTCCAAATGCTTGGCTTTCCATTTCTAGAGGAACTCTGTTCTATTCATGTTGTGCCTCTACTTCTTCTCATTTGATTGGCAGTCAAAGGTGAAGACCAGGACGTTGTCCAGGGTGAATGTAGGCATTTATATTGCAGCAGCTCAGCAAGAAACAGAAACCGTCCAGGAAAGTCATTTTATTTTGGTGAATACGTGGGGAGGAGGTGTAAATCAAGAAATTTGGCATGGAGAGAAACAGAGAGCATTAATGTTGTGCAGAACCTTCCTCCATGAAATAGGCAACAACCTCTTTATGGCCAAAAGCCATAGTTTACCTATGGGATAGTTCAAGGCTAGGAATAATTCCATAAGTTTAGTAACCTTTCATTTTTAATGCTTATATGCCCATTTTAGAGCTTAGACTACAATTTTCATGCATTTCCTCTTCAAAATAGGTAGAAATCAGACCACTGGTTTTGAACCATTGGATCCGAGGACCACAAAAAAAGAGGAGTTAGGCTGCCTGTAGCTCTGATGCTGCAGGTTATCTGCCCCTGACATAAATGTTCAACTTTTGTTCTCTACATCCTTTAGTTTGTATAGTAGTAATTAAAGGCTTGACAATCAAATACTGTATTCTAAGGAGTTACATAAATGCTGCCGATTGAAAAATGTATGACATGTACTGGTTGATGTAACAATGGCAACCATTTTCATAGAAACTCAAATCTATACTGTAGTTTTTTTTATCAACTGAGACATAATTTTCAAATAATAAACATTGTGCATGGTTTCACCACATTTAAATGGAAGTCTATGACTTGATTGCTCTATTAATCTAGCATTTATGATTGTTTTGAAAAACAGAGGTATGCCCCCATTAGTTCATGAATGGGTGATTTAAAAGACCCATCTCTGGTTGTCAGAGAAGATAATATGGACTACATAGACAATTTCTTTGACCTGATATAGGCATAGTTATATATTCTTTTGACTTAGTTCTGGATTATCATTGTGCACACACATGTAATCCCTGACACAGGTTGAGGTGTTTGTCATGTTAAGACCTGGTTGATGATGCTAATTTAAGTACAGTTCCTACTTGTAAACACACTGAATTGGTTGATCCAAGTAATATTCCTTTTTCTGCTCCTCTCTTGCATTCATTATATGTTTTGTGGAAAAGATGTGTTTGCATATGACAACTTCTCCCTGTTTTTTAAATTATTTGTACTGTGATGTGCATACTGTGTCTGTTATGTCTTTTTTATGTCTGTGTGTTTTCATTATTTTCTCTTTGTCACTCATTTGCTTTCTTTTTCTCTCTCACTCAACAGTCTAGTCTGTTAGACTGCCTCCCTCAGTCTTGCTTAAGTGCCTGCTGTTGTTTGATGTCATGGACAATCAAGGTATCAAGCCCCCTCCAGAATCATCCAGCTGTAATATCTGCAGTCTGATGCTGTTGTCCTCTTCTTAACAATGCTCTTATTTTAAAATTTGTCCTGCTGCTTTGTTTCATGTCACAGGGAAAAATACTGTGCAGTAACACTAAATTCCCTATTCCTTTTTAAAATACTATTTCATTTCTTGGCAAATTTGAACCTTTTTTTTTCTGTCCTGTTTTCTTCCTGTTTTCTAAATGGGCATTGTGGAAAGTTACTAACATTCAGAAAGTGTTGTACATTTTGTCATAAAATTGAATTTCCAAACTAATTTAAGTACAAAACTTTCTTAAAACCTTTAATGTAAGAATGAACGGTGACAAACGCTTAGGGTCTTGCTAACTCATACATCTTACAGAAGGAACTTATGCAGCTTCCAAATCTCCTTTTTGGCAATCCCCAAATCCTTCTCTGAATGTGACTGCAAGAAATTAAAATATTCGTATGTCAAAGATTTAGCATGGCTTCTGATCATCAAAAGGATGTCTATCCATATTTAGTAATTCCAGCATAAATATCTGGATTCCTACAGTATAGAGATAACAGGGAAAAAAAGATTTTATTGTTGTTTTATACAATTCTTGTGCTGTAATTGAAGATTTCACAAAAGAAAAGGTAATGAGAAAGCTGTTGCTTAAATGTTTTCTAAATTTGGAATTTCTAAGAAAAACATTGGTGATAGTGATAAGAACATAGCCCTGCTAGATTAACTCAATGCTCATCCTAATCCATAATTATGTTTCACATAGTCAGTTGTAGGATGTTCATACCAGAACATAGAAACTATCTTCTATCATTGTTCCCCTGCAAGTATTTTGAAGCATACTGCCACCTTTCAGTGGAAAGCATACTGCCCTCATTAAATCTTAAGACTAATAGTTTTTGATAGACACATCCTCCATGAATTTATTCAGTGCCCCTTAAAGTCAATCTTTCAATTCTGTGATAATGAATGAAGAAGCATAAGAAGACCAACCAGCTGGATTCATGACTGATTAAAATTCAGGTTCCTCTCAAATCTTTTAAAATAACCAAACGTTTGTTTGGAATAGATTTTTGTTTAAATGAGTAGCTTTACATTCTGAAAAAGAATACAGTGGTGCTTAAAAGTTTGTGAACTCTCTTGGATGTTCAATATTTCTACATCGATATGACATCTCTTTATCTAGTTTTAGAACTTGTTTGGAGAACAGATCACATTTTAGGTCATATTTATGCAGGAATATTGAAAATTCAAGAGAGTTCATAAACTTTTAAACACCATTGTACAAAGATAAATAGAACTTGAATATATGTAAGTGTCAACATTTATTGATATGACTGCATTATGCAATGAACTTTGCATCAGAGAAATTTTGATTTAAAGAGAGCCTCAAATTAAAATATAGTTTTATGTATTACAACATCATCCTTTCTTTGATAAGACTATGTAAGACAGAGGCACTCAGAAATCTATATCAAGCAAAGAAACTATAAATACATAAGATCCTAAAGACATTGGATTAAGACTACAATTTTGCAAGGCACAGTTCCTGAATTTAGTTTGACAGTCCAAGTTGATTTCTTGAATATGGAATTGGTTTGTTATTCTCTTCTGGAAAAAATTTCAGCTACCCGGTCTAGCACAAAACCCTAGGGTTTCCTGATTGTTTTCCATCCAAATATTAAGCATAGCTGATGCTGTTTACCTTTTTTAGATCTGCCAAGTTTAACTAGGTACTTTAGATAAAAATGCATGTTGTTCAGTTGGATATGCTTCAATTAAATGTGCATAGTATTGCTGTGTAAGGGAATTAAATTATTAACTATATAGAGAATAAATGAAATGCAAAATATACAATTTCTTCAATAGAAAGGCTCTACTTTTGCATCTTCTTTAGTTTCTGGAGTTTTTCTACTCATCAATGTGTAGAATTTTTGTATAATGGTTATAGGCATTTTCCTATTAAATTCCCTCATTTAGTGAGTACTGGATTGATTGATTGATTGATTGATTGATGATTGATTCATTAAATGCCCCTGGAGACAGAAAATAAATGTACAGTAGGCTTCTTCTATGCTACAATGATAAGGAATGAGTGGAGTGCAATGATCCTACAGAATAATTCCTGATACCAAAAAGTCCTTTGTCTAGTTTTATTTGTTCCAATAATCTCATACTGGATTTAAATTTCACTCTCCCAAAATATTAAGAATTCTAGAATTGAAATTTTGGGACATTTAATAATAGATAATGCCAGTGAATTACTTCAGCTGCTACAAGCCATCCACATTTACATTTCTTTCATCAGTTGCAATAACACTGAAAGTGTTTCTCAGCAATGTTCAGATTGGAATAACCTAGAAAAATACCTTTCTTATTTGTTAATGCTAGGACCCCAAGTGGGATTTGGTGTACTAAAAGTAGTGGCTACTTTGACTGAATCAAAATACTTTAATACATTAAATATTGAAAAAAATTAAAACATTTGTATTAGAAGAGATCAATACCTATTTAACTGTTCAGTGGCAAATAATCAAATGAGAAATTCATTTTTTTCGGTTGGTAAATACCTTGGTATTTTGTTCTGTGGATCCATCATAGATTTCCTTCTTTGTCAGCAAACTTGTTATATTAAATATTATAAGTGCTCTTAAACAGTGTTTATTTATAGCTGTATGGTCCCCCTTTCCCAACAAAACTATCGTTCATTATTTACTATATGCAATTTTATTTCTTTTTATATTTGAAAAAATTAAATTCAGGGTCATAATCTTATGACAGTTACTAATTTTACATTGTTAATCAGTATGTTTATGATTATGTTGAAATATGTTGCTGTGGCTTATCACATAGCAGCACCATACTTGAAGTATTATTTCATTCTCAGTGAACCCAAGGCAGAAGAAACATCCCTTTTGGCTATTATTACATAATAAATAACAATCCATTCTACTATTTCTATCTTGCACTCAAAAATGAAGGGTTTCTTATTCTTACGCATTATATATTCTTTTCTGCCAGTTATACAATTTCAAAATCAGCACTAGCCTGAGAAAATTTTTAAAAATCAGTTTATTGTAAGGCTATCCTGGAAGTAAGCAGTAATTCATGATTTACTGTTAAGATGTTTGTATGACTAAGATGGCTTTGCTTTGGTGCAGCTTCATAATGTGTACCTTTTTTTTCCCCACCAAGGCATCTTTTCATATTTCAGAAAAACACTTCTAAGAGATTAAAAAATGGATATAGCATTTATTGTTCAAGTGGCCCTTGCTTAACTACAATAATTGGGACCAGAATTTTCATCACTAAAAGATGTGAACATAAAGCACAATATCATGTCATTGCATTGTTTAGAGACGGCAATCCCGCCAATCACCAGGAGGACTTCACGTGATCACAACTTTTGACTTGCTACTGGCTTTCCCATTGACTTTGTTTGTGGGAAGCTGGCAGGGAAGGTTGCAGATCATGTGACCATGGGACTCCCTGACAGTCAGAAATCTTAGTGGGAACTTATGGAAACTGCCATATATAGATATATTAGTTTAATGTTTGACATCACAGTTGTGATGATTTATGATGAAATATTCATAAATAGGCAATAAGAGGGTACTAAGTATTTATGTTCTCACTGAATCATTCTCAACTTTTGGCAGAGTTTTAACCCGAACTGACATAATAAGCTGCATTCCTTGATTTGTAGTTTGTCCATTGCATTTATTATAAAAATTCCTATAAATGTATCTATGTTAACATATTTTTGAGATGGACTTTGATATATTCTTAGCTTTCTTGTATAATAAATGCTGTCATTTCATCAAATTAATGTTACAATGGATATTTATCAAATCTTAAGAATGTATTAACTTTTTAGAGTACAATAATAAAGGTTGCACAGTAGTTTCAATATCTTCAAGTGTTCATAATCTGTGATACTTTAACTTTCTATCTCCCAAGATACTTTGTTGTGAGAAAAAATGGACTATGCTATTCCATAATGAAATGCAAAACAATGGCTTTTCTAAAAAAATCATACCTCAGTGTTGCTGAAGTTAATGCTAATCAAATTTAAAAATAAAAATAAGAAAGTCCCAAATGAGTTTGCTTTAGAATATTCCAGAAAGTGAAAGTATTGCAGAAAAATTAACCTATCACTTATAGATTTATAGACTTGCAGTTGTCTGTGTCTTGAAGTGTGAATATAGAATTCTTTTAATATGCTAATACAATGTTTCCCAAACTTGACAATTTTAAGGCATGTGGACTTCAACTCCCAGAATTCCACAGCCAGCATTGCTGGCTGTGGAATTCTGGGAGTTAAAGTCCTCATGCCTTAAAATTGTCAAGTTTGGGAAACACTGTGCTAATAAATGAATGGTTACATATTTGATTACTTTCTTACCAAATGCTTTAGTAAGGAATTGAACCATGAATTACACTTGCTTTGGCTATTAAAAATCTTCCGCAAAACTGTCATAAGAAATTGAGTCAGATGTCCAAAACATTTTTTCAAATTCTGTCACAATGTCTTGTTCACATAAGAACCGCTTTATTTAAAATAAGGTAACGTGTGGCTGGGAAAATGTCTAATTTACCTTTTTGCTGCAATTTTTGAAAGCAAATTTCATAAAATCCCTACAATTGATGATATACTGGATTGTTGTTTTTTTTAATAGCATTCGATTCCTTCCCCTGAAGAGGAGAAACTCATTCCTGTCAAAAGACCCAAAACGCCAACTCCTGGTGAATTGTCTGACATCAACACTCAGACAAATTGGACCAAATCACTTCCATTGCCAACTCCAGAGGAGAAGATGCGACAACAGGCTCAAGCAGTCCCAACTGATGTTATCCCGATTAATGTAACAGGTAGGCTTTTAATTTTACAGATTTATGGCATTTCTTTATGATATTTAGAGCAAAATCACACCTTTATAGAAAGTACTGGTTATGTTAAATAATGATAACAGATGTTAAGCATCAGGGCCTTTAACTATTACAGTAACAGAATTCTCTCTTCTTCATGTTGAATGATTAAATATGCTGAAATGTTATACTTCCAAACTTTCTGTAGTGTAATCTTTGTTGCTTAATGACTTTTTTCATAATAACGTTTCTTAAGATGCTAGTTTTTTAAAGAGGTTTACTTTTAAAATATCCACCTCATTTCATTCACAACCAAATATGTTTTGTACTAGCATACATATCATTATGAAATAATATTTTTGGTACATAAAATGATGAGTAAGGCGTAATGACCTGAAATAAATCAACTGAGACTGCTGTCCCATAATAAAAGAATTTAGAACTGAAGTAAGATTGTTCTCTAAGGAAGACAAAGCAGAATAATTAGCAAGCTTTCATTTTCTCTAGAATTATTAAGCAAGAGAAAAAGCAGGGAGAAGAACAAAGTTAACCTGTAAAGGCCCTAAAACCTGTTCATCAAGAATCTGAAAAAGACTATAGAAGGAGATTGCAGGCATAGCTGAATTAGGCTTTTTAAAAATATGATAGGTTAGGTCATAATTCAGGAAGTTGATGCAAAAAAAGAAGCAATCATTATTTCCGGTTTTCTATATAGTCTATATAGTAAGACTGTTTCTGATCCTTAGAAAACAGACCAAACAATTGAAAACTGAATTCTTGTTTCTTTAGCAAGGGATTCGTCATTCTTATTCCATCTGGGTTTTGTTCTTTCCTGCTTAAAAAGGAGTGTCAGACTCAAGGCACTATTTTTGAACTGCAATCACACGTTAATCTACAAGATCAGTTAAACCAACTGATTTTTTTTTTCATTAATAATCAATTAACAGGTGTTTTCTTTTTCCAAGTGGTGACTAATATCTGCTTAACTATATTATTAGTCTTACCTTATTAGAGCATTTTAATATAATTCAGCAATCAGAGTTCAGTAAAAAAACATGTGAAAAAGAAATAGATAAAATAGAAATCCATGTACACTAGAAAAACAAAAAAAGTGTTTGTGGAGATTAAATTGTTAATGCAAACCAATAAATGGGGTTTTCACCCCTTATTTTCTGCCTTCTTAAAAATGTATGCTTGTATTCAGTTGGAGCTTCTTTGTTGATATAGTCATGCCCTCCACTGAATCTCCTCAGTTGTGCAGTCTCTGCATGACTTCCAGATTTGCTCTGGATATGCAGAGATCCTTCCAGATATGAAGAGCACATGATATCAAAAGAACAAAGAAATTGGGGAGAGTCCTGTTATGTTAGCGGAAGTATCCTCCCATAGTCATGGGTACAGACAAGATAAAAAAAAACATGTTAGTCAAAAACATTTAATAGGAAAGATTAAATGTTTAATCCTATTTGACCCACAAAAAGATAGACACAGGGATAAAAAAATAGACCAGAGATTAATGTGATCCTCAAGCAGAAAGACTTCAACTCTGCTAAAGTGTTCATTTTTCATGCTTTATGGCTATTTATATCTGAGTAAGTACATAAAGATTGCTCTATAAATTTGTCCTCCCAAATATTTGCTTTCTGGATAAAATATCCTTTTCAGATTAAGGGAATAAATATATCATCAAATATATGTCTCTGGTCTGTGTGAGATACGAGGACTAGGTCACAAGAATCTATTGATTCTTCTTGCATAGAAATATATTTATGTCAGTCTAGGCCAGCCACAATGGATTTTATTACAATAAAATATTAATATTGCTGAACTAATATCAACTTCGAATGTCCTATATAAAAATTAAAAGCCTGTAAAATAAAATTAATAATGGACATCGTATTTCACTTGTCTGCAGCACATAATGCTGTCCCATCTTCAGTTTCATCTGTCAGTGCTCTTCTAGTAAGATAAATTTTAGTACTAAAAACTTGATATGAATGTACTGAAGTCTTAACAGGAAGAGCTGCTGACTTGTTATCAGCTTTGGGAGTAGATTTAGTCTACTAAATAAGCAGGAATTTAACTTGTTTTGGACACGATGTACAATATGGGATATACATGATGTAGTTACACTTTTCCAGAGACCAGCAACTTTTGCTTTTTTTTTTTTTTTAACACTGTTGTGTGTCTCTGGATGTAGTTTTACCCAAATACTTGGAAAGGGAGTAGGAGACGTTACTTGGTGATTGTTGTCTCAAGTAAAAGATAAAAGCCTTTATTTGCTTACATATAACGGGCTTCATTGGGTTGCTCCTCAATTAGCAAGTGACATTTAAACAGCTCTGTATAAATGTAAATTACAGCAAAAAAAAAAAAAAAGTGGCTCAGAAATTCAAATGAAAAAAATCGGTGGAATGCAAATTAAAGATAAGAAACCATTTTCACCCACAATTTTCCTAAGAGGTTTAATTTAGAGAGTGTGTTAGACAAACTCAAGTAGTACCTTACTAGTCTGCATGAACATTTTATAAAATGGCCACTTATAACACCATTCTAATTGATGATAGGAAATTGAAGGCTGAATGAGAATGCTGGTGAAAAAAGGAACAGTAAAATGAGCCTCATAACTGTGATTATACACAGTTATTATCTAATCCTCTGAATATTCTCTCTGGTTTGCAAAGTCTGATATGATAGAAATTGGGATGAGGTATAGAGTAGGCAACTGTAGTACTACTTTTATGAGAATAGAGTGGCTTTCGGCACTTCTTCCAAGAGCCAATTTAATGTCTAACAACATTGGCACATCTGAGGAATTTTTTTGCAGTTTTTGCAGTATGGGATGGAGTACTGCTGTTCAAAGAAAAGCAATAATGTAAGAGGCTCCCTGGTAGGTTGAACAGAGCAGGGTTGATGGTCTGAAACACTTAATCTGTTCAACTGTAAAAGCTCCTTTACTCCTAACATTAGAGAGGCACCCTCTAACAAAAACAGGATGTCTTTGGGTTCACATACAATACCATCTTCTCAAAATACAAAAATTTTGTCCATGCAACTGAAGATGACATAATTACCTTTAGTCTATTGCTATAATCCAGAAAATATTTGTGTGTAAACTTAAAACATCTCTTTTAAATCATTTGCATATCCCATGATTTCCTTAAATCTGATCTGATGAATTGACCTGATCTAGGGAGGATCCATAAACAGCACATTCTAGCATATACCGTACTAAAGATACTTTTCAGTGAGAAATAACTTGGCTAGTCAGAAATGCAAAATATGGAACAGTTCAAATACCTGTATTTTCCCTTTGCTATGAAAGAACATAATCTGGTTTTCTGAAAATTTTAAATCAAATATTTTGTGAATACAAACAAAAACCAAAATGTGAAGTATATTTGATTTGTAATCTATCTGAAAGAATAAAAACAATAGCAGAATATAAACATGGCTAATGACAAATAGTTAACTTATTAACTCACTGAAAAAAATGGAAAAGTCTATAGCTATCTGACCTGGAGTACTGCTGTTGGGTCCATTATGATGCAGCACATAGTCAACTATAAGGCTTACTTCTGTTACATGCAATGAGAATCATCTTAAATTACTTAAACTTCATTTTAATTCAAGGGGTTCAGAAAATATGGCATCCACTGGTGATAAATTAAACATAACTGAGATTTCAAGTGGAAAAGCAATTCATTATAATTATAGTTTGTTTATCCATATGCAGTAATGCTATGGATTAGTATGCTTTTTTTGTGAATGATCAGAATGAAATGGAGTATATTATCTTTTTGATCAGAGATAGCTGATTTAATAAGAATATTCTTAATTCCATGAATAGGCAAACACACTTTTGTATTTTTTTCAAGACTTACAGAATCATACAGTTATAAACAAGTCATTTTTGACAACATGCAGTCATATACTGTATAGTTTGGTGTAATATGTAACTGTATGTATATGTATCTCAGATGTTTTCCTAAATCATTTTCACTTGAAAATCTATTTTTGGTTGTGCTGTTAGGTCTTAATTTGGCTTAGGATGCTGTGTAAACACTATGGTTTACATGTCTATATTTATGACTTACAGTGTTTCGTGAATCCAACAAGTTTTAACAGATTCTATTAAACATGACTGAGTACAAGGGTCAGCACCTTTTTCTAGTGCTGACACCTGATAACCCAGGCATTCTTCTTGCTATCCAAAAATCACAGGAGATCAAGTCACCAAGAGATTATCCATATAGGCATTTAATTTTTTACATTTTAAGCCTTACAGTTGCAGAGTGCTGTATCTGTTCCTGCTTTGTATGACAGTGCTAACATCATATATTAATGCCTTTTCTTCATTTCTACTATAAGCAAGTGGAAGAAAGTGCATGATGTCAGCGTGCTTGAAAATAATGGTGCTTTGCTTGTTCTACTGTACATCAGGGGAGAATTTTGACCGCCAAGCCAGCATACGGAGGTCTTTGGTTTACACAGACATTGTGGTAAGGCGGCCGAAGAAAATGAAACGGAGAAAGACTATTACAGGAATCCCTGACAACATCCAAAGAGAGCTAGGTATGGCTCATCAGAACTGTATTCCATTTCAATTAATTGCTTATCGTAACTAAACTCATAACATTTAATTGCGCTTATGAAACCAATACAGTCTGATAGCCTTTTAAAAGTTCCAAATGAATGTATGGCTGGTCACTAAGAAAGAATAGTGAGTGCATTCTTTGTCTTATTATTTTTCTCTCACCAAGAAATTAAAATTCCCATTTCACCCTGGAAATGCTTATGGTTTGCTGCAAGGAAATGCAATAAAACACATGTAGATACTGTCACTAGTGGACTAGGAAAATTTGCTAATTTTCAAGGCCATTTCACAGATGATAGTTTTCCTCCAGAAAATTTCCCATTTCAGATTATGTGTTGAATGAATACATACATTTCTATTATATGGTACATAGAAAGGCCATCTGAGTAGGAAAGTGAAAATGTGAAAATTATAGTTTTTATTGAATAGGTATTAAGTACATTGATATAACTTGCCAGTTTTATTGTTACCTAAACATTTCTCCAAGTTCTAACATATAATGAGGATCAATTTGTTATAGTTATTCTACTAACTATCTCCCTTCTTAAAAGTAAAATACAGGTAGTCCTCGATTTACAACAGTTCATTTAGTGACTGTTTGAAGTTAACAGCACTAAAAAAAGTGACTTATGACTGTTTTTCATGCTTACAACCGGCCCTGTGATCAAAACCCAGATGCCTGACAACTGGTACCTATTTATGACAGTTGCAGTGTCATATTATCACCTTCTGCACCCTTCTGACAATTAACGTAAATGGGGAAGCCAGATTTACTTAGCAATCGTGTTACTAGCTTAACAACTGCAGTGAATCACCTAACAACTGTGGCAAAAACGTTCATAAAATGGGGCAAAATTCATTTAACCTGTCTCACTTAGCAACAGAAATTTTGGGCTCAATTGTGGTCGTAAGTCGAGGATTACCTATAATAAGTCTTCAAAAATATGATGCAGATTCAAGTATATATGACTATGTATTTAACCAATTTATATAGCCACCTATCTCAATAATAAATACTTATGCTTTATAAGATTGTTTAATAATAGTTTTATTAAACATTACAGTTAAAAAAGAAAACCTAATACAAACTAAAAAGAAAAAAATAAGAAATAGAAAAATAGAAAAGAAAGAAAAAATAAGAGTATAGTAAAGAAAAGAAATATATAAAGAAATGTCTTCTCCTCCATGAGAACAAGTACAAACAATTTTAGTAACTTGTCACTTTCTGTTAAAATACAACGAATTGTCTCTTCTTCTTGTATTTCATATCTATATGATATATATGATATATCTATAAGATATATATCTTGTCTTAAAACTTCGTTGTTCAGTTCTGATCAGCAAAAAGTCTGTTAAGGGTTAGCAGAGATAATAACATAGCTATTTTAATCTTAATCAAGTAAATCAACTTTATATTCCTTTCTCTTTTAACCATCTTGATCTTTAATTCCTTCAAATAATGCCCTAGAACTTCCTTTCCTTTCCTTTCTTTCTTTCTCTGTTCTCACAGAATTTTTAACAAGTCTCTTTTTTTAAGAGTTCAAAGCAATAGCATGTTTTTCATGGAAAGGACTCTAATAATTAATTTCAAAAACATATTTAAAATTCATCTAGACCCTTAGCACATTGATAACTTTCCAAAAATCAACATTCTATTTATTTATTAAAAACATGTAGCTGCCCATCTTCTAACAAACTCTGAGTAGCTCCCAATCAGATGTTAAAACAGCATATAAATTCACATTAAAACTGCAAATTAAACAGATCAAAATATTAAAAACATTATCACATGAATATGGCATGGTGCAAATTTTTGCAATGGATGAAAGTACTTTACAGACCATAAAGCACTCTTTTTGAGGCCATTGCATTTCCAAATCATCGTTAAAGAAATGGTCATAAGATGAGGATTACCTGTAACATCATTTGAATGATACCAACAGTGAAGTTGGATATAATCAGAGTTCTCACATAAAAAATAATTTAAAAATTTTGTAGATGATAAAGCATTATATGATTTGGGGTCTCAGACTAATTTTTGCAATGGCTTTATACTTCGTGCAAAGAACAACTGTACATATATCAAAACTGGAATTTCTAACAATTAAAAAAATAAAAGATGCTTATGATTTTAGCAGAAATCACTGCTAAATAAAGGCGAATATGAGCAAACAACTAAAACATTTAAATCACATCTACAGCTACATCCAAATTGTGCACAGTTGGAATTTTGCTTCTCTCTATCATCTCTTGAGATAGGTCCTCATGCAACATCATATTTCATTTTTAAAGTGCTTCTAACTTCAATAGAGATAGGAGGAACTGAAGTTCACGAAATCCAATCCTTTCACGCACAGTTAGCTACAGTGATTTTATAAATGAGAGCCTGTGATCATAATGTAGAGTTCTGCATATGAAACACTACCTTTTTATTATTCTTTCCTCTTCTGTTTACTTTCTCTGTGCTAGTAACTGTTCAATTTTCTGATGACCACTTACTTCTAACCCATTTAGAATATGCATTGCATATTGCATTGGAGAAAAGATAGCTTGTAATTACCTTTTCCAAGATACACAGCCAGTGATCCCTCCAGAACTTCTTAAGACCTACCACAGTGAAAGCTGAGCAGGGCTTTTTAAAGCACATTTTTAAATTACACAAGGTTACACAATTATACTTTTCATGTGTGTACATGTCTTCATCCTAATTTTTTTGCCAATGGAAAGGGATCTCTAGAGGAGCATAAAATTATTAGAACCAGGAAGTTATTTTCAAATTTCAAGAGTTAATATAAGAAACTCCAGTTAAATGGACCTTATTTGGGGAAATGAAAAGAAAGAAAATTAAAGAAAGAGAAAATAAATGCACAAACATAATACAGGTATGTTATACTTAATCATCAGGAATCAGTACTTGTATGACATATAAGAAAAGAACTCTATGCATGCATTGCCTAGAGAGTGCTTAACAGCAAATTATAGTGAATATAATTTCATGTTCAGTCAAGAGGATAATTTATGAATGTAAAAAGTGAGAATGTGATTCAATCCTCAGATGTTGCCAGAAAAAAAAAATCTAAATCCATACACTAATAATTACAAGTTAAACAATTATTGTAATTACTCACCTCAGAAGTGTCCTGCTGGATTAAATCGAAGCACATTTTAATCCAAGATTCTATTCCTTAGACTGGCCAATCAGATGCCTCTGGAAGATATACCCCTTTTTCACCTTCCCTGCCTCTACAAGTGGCAATCACTCAGCGGCTTCATGTAGATGTTAAAAAGAGTGGAGAGAGTATTGACCCTGTGGCATGGCACAAAGGAGAGGTTATGAGCTGGACCTTTTATTCTCTTACTGATTGGTATTGGCCTTAGCAAAAGGAACCAAACCAGCACAAAACTGCACTACCTAGCCTCAAACCGCCCCGCCTGACCCAGAAGATACCATGGTTAATGGTATCAAAGGCTGCTAAGAGATCAAGAGAACAAGGATGGTTGCACTACGCCCATTCCACTCTTGTCAGACATCGTTGACATGAATTTCAACTGGGAACAAATCCGAGTGACTTTGTGCATCAGGTGTTGAACAAATTCCTCTGCAGATCCTGAAGATGATTATCCGAGCCCCCTCCCCATTCCAAGAGGGACTAGGTGACCCAGAACAGGGCCACAGAGTGATACCCTGCAGGCACAATCAGGACAGAAAAGTAATGTGGTTTTGCCACTCTTAGTGACATAAGGTAGGCCTTAATAGCAGCTGTACGTCATGTCCAATCGGAGTTATCCTTTGTTTTCATCCAGCAGTGCTCTAGGAATCTCTTAAACTCTTTCAAAGCCCACTACTCCTCCATCAATCATGAGGAGAGTCAGGAGGGATGAGTCAAGAGAGGCACTTAGGTGCAGTCTTGTCCAGAGCTGTTTTTCCAGGATATGCTACCAAGGCTTCTGCAGGGTCATGCAGCAACCCCCCCCCCCCGGGATGTCCCCCAGTTCCTCTGGAATCCATTAGAGTCTATCAATAATCAGGAAATGACTGCTTGAATGGGTCGAGCTTCCCTCCGGAAGGGTGTGTGGCATAAGAGAATCTCAAGCATACCAGAATATGATCTAACCATGTTGTTATTAGTTGCGAAGTCGTGTCTGACCCATCACGACCCATCATGGACAACATTCCTCCAGGCCTTCCTGTCCTCTACCATCTTCTGGAGTCCATCTAAGCTCACGCCTACTGCTTCAGTGATTCCATCCAGCCACCTCATTCTCTGTCGTCCCCTTCTTCTATTGCCCTCACTCTCTCCCAGCATTAGGCTCTTCTCCAGTGAGTCCTTCCTTCTCATTAGGTGGCCAAAGTACTTGAGTTTCAACTTCAGGATCTGGCCTTCTAAAAAGCAGTCAGGGTTGATCTCCTCTAGGACTGTCCAGTTTGATCGCCTTGCAGTCCAGGGGACTCGCAGGAGTCTTCTCCAGCACCATAGTTCAAAGGCCTCAATTCTTTTGCGCTCAGCCTTTCTTATGGTCCAACTTTCACAGCCATACATTGCAACTGGGAAAGCCATGGCCTTGACTATACATACTTTTGTTGGCAGGGTGATGTCTCTGCTTTTTAATATGCTATATAGTTTTGCCATAGCATTCCTTCCCAGGAGCAAGCGTCTTTTAATTTCTTGGCTGCAGTCCCCATCTTTGGTGATCTTGGAGCCCAAAGTAAGGAAAATAGTACAGTAGCAACATTCCCAACTGATCTCTTGAGCCCATCTTTAGAAATAGGGTCTCACAACCAGAAACGTGGGGAGCAAGGCCCTAAGTTAGTATACTCCTGGGCGTTCTGGATTAATGTTATGTTCTGGGAGTTGGTTGAGGTAGTCTTTTTAATGTTCCTGCAAAGCACTAATTCCTCCTAGTCCTCCAGTCAAGCCTATTGTTAGATCAAGATAATAGATTTTGTATCTCTTTTCCAATTCTGTATCACAACATATAAACGACACATCACTGTTGAACTCAAATGCATTTAGAATCAGGAAATCATTAGAATACAGTATCTACTGGAACCTAAATAATATTGTTTTATTTGACGGCATAGAAAGCTTCAATTAATATTTTAATTTTTAATGAATACTTCTAAATATATTTTATTTCATGTTAATTTTGATTAAAAAATCAGTATTAGGTTTTAAGTGTTGTTTTGTCATGAAGCACTGAATTCTTAAAAAAAAGGATTGCACAATTTAAGTAGAATAATGTTGGCAGAAAATAATTTTTAGTATTTTAAATGAATTTAGTAGGATTCATTCTTGTTTGTGAGTGGAAACTAATTACAGTGAGGAAAGAGTTTAGAAAGTACAGGGGTTGGAAAACAACTTATATTTGATACTTTCTTTCTTGAGATATCACAAAATAGTCCATTTTCATTTCTGCTAATAGTGCCAGCTGGTATGATTTAAAATATACTTGAATTGAAGCGCATAAGGAACCTACTAGACTGCTGTTGGCTGTCTTTATGCATTAGTTGATATCAATTATTTTCATCTTTTTAAAAATCCTAATATATCACATATATAATATATAATGCAAATATAAGCATACCAAGAGTCCTTTGTTAGGAATACCTGAACATATTGGAACTTGTATGGTAAAAACTAAATGGGAGTTCTGTATAAACTTTTTATTAATGGACACATTTTAAATGCAATTATAACAATGCAGTATATTTATTTTTCTAACAGTTTTGTTTTAATATCTACAGTTGGCAATGGCAAATGTGACATCCGTGGCCATTCATTATGTGTCCCTGATCATTATTCTACACTAGGAAGACTTGAGGGCTATCAGTCTTCTATGCAGCAGTGTGGCACCAAAGACTCCAGCTGTCAGACAGAAGATATTAAAGTGGTGCCACCCTCAGTTAGGCGAATACGTGCACAGAAAGGTCAAGGAATTGCAGCCCAGATGTCACAGTTTTCCAGTTCTTCTGGAAACATGTCTGTGATGAGTGATTCTGCTGGAGTCATGTCTACTTCTCACCTAAATAATGACCTGGGCTTTCACAGTCTACCTCGATCGGGAGCAAGAGTGTCCCTACAGTTACTTGAACGTAGGCATAGCCTCTCCAAGTCAACAGAAAGTGGACCTTTGTTACATCATGTAGGTGTGTGGCAAGGAAATGAAAGAATAGATGATATGAGAAATGGCTGTAGGATAGATGGGCTACAGAAGCCAAAATCTCAAGAATTAAACTCTGAGAATGGAAAAACAGAAAGTACAGCATGTATGATCTCTCCACATGTTGCATATTCTACCATCAACACACCAAATGCTTCCCTATCATCCTGTTCAGATGTTATGAATAACAATACGGCAGAGAGTTCCGAGACAGTAGATAAGAAAATGATGAACTCTTTGTATCTAAAGCCTAGAGACAATCTTGTCGGCAATGGTATAATAAATTCAAAAGAGCAACGTCATTCTTCTAATGGCACCTGGTGTGACAACAGCTCAACACATCACTCACAGGCCTCAGACACCACTATCTCATCCAATGGTGTAATGGTGTTTGTATCCTTTTGTGATACAGGAACTACAGAAAGTGTCCCCCAAAGTGTGACCTATAATTTTAGTAACGATCACCGTTTTTCAAACCATTCTCACAACATTAACAGTAGAAGTGAATCAAATTACACTGTGGACAACATACAGGACAAAGTTAAACAAAATGCAAAGCACTGTGGATTCAAACCTTCTGGAAATGACACCACTTTACACATGTCAAAGTGTGCCATTCCAGGTTGCTCCAGCCCTGACTCCCTTGAAAGAGTCTTAGCCAAAGAAGACTCACACTCTTTATATTCTGTGGACAATGATATCTCTTACCCTTCTGTGCATGTGGATTCAGATGTCCAGTCTGTTAAAAGCTGCAGTGAAAATGGTTTTGCAAATCCCAGGCATAGTGTCATTAATGTGTTTGCTAGAACCGAGAAGAAATCTCTGGAGGATTTTGCAAGTTCCAATGACAAGTCACTCACACGTAGCATTTCTTTTAAAAAGGCAAAAAAACCACCTCTCCCACCATCCAGAACAGATTCTCTTAGAAGAATCCCCAAGAATAAACCTCAGTCTAGTGGACAAGTACTGGATGATAAGTTGATAGCTAGCCTTCAACATTCCTTGCAACTGAACCTCCAGTGCAAAAATGGCAGCTCACCATCACAAAGTCCCTGCAGTGATTATGATGATCCTTGGATGCTGCGGTCTCGTAGCCAGAGCACTGTGAGTGCCAGTAGCAGCATGATGTCTGCCACAGGACTGAACATGTATTCCATCTGTGCAGTCACACCAGCTCAGAGTGACACAAGTAGCATCAAATCAGAATACACTGACCAGTGGTGTTACTACAGTGATTATCCTGGGACTCCAGATGACCATTTAAAATCCACAGCAATTTATTCCTCTAATACTTTACCAAAGCTAACTGATTATAATGTTAGTCACCTTAGTGATGAGTCAAGGGCTTCTATACCGCCAGTGCCCTCTGGAGTGGCCAAAACAAAAGCTATTTCTCCAGAAAAATCACAGAGAGTTACATCACCGTCTAGTGGGTATTCCAGCCAATCCAACACACCCACAGCACTTACACCAGTGCCTGTCGTCCTAAAGTCTATGTCAACAGGAAATGCTAAGTCCAAGATGAAGCCTAGAGTGCCTGAAAGAAAATCAAGTCTACTGTCTTCAGTTTCAGTGTCTTCCTCTTCCACATCTCTCTCATCAAATACATCTGCTGAAGGGACCATAAAGAAACCTGATCCTACCCTGAGCTTCCCTCCAGCTACATCATCTTCACTAGTATCTTCAGATTCCAATGATCCTCTTCTTCCTCCCCCACCCCCTCCCGTAGCAGATGTTACTGATCTTCCTCAGCCACCTGAATCACCAAGTTTTCCACCTCCTCCCCCAGATGTTGTCACAAATGCCTATTTTCCTCAAAGTATTGGATGGTTCAATAATCAAGATATTTCAAACCATTCTTCTCATTCCTTGCTTCCTGATTCTTCTCATCACCTCCCACCCACTTTTCCAACTTCAGTTCCTCCACCAGCCCCACCCTTGGATCCCAAATTCATGAGAGATGGCCATAAACCTGTACCGTACTCTTTCAAGAAACGTAATCTGGAAGCTCCTTGCAACAATTCAAAACGGCTCTTAAATAAGGATGTTCTCCCAAGGCCTGCAATGCCACTAATAACTACTGAAGCTCTCCAGAGGGTACAGCTGAGGTCAGTGAAGAAAGCTGTGAAATCAGAGGTAGAGCAGTCAGCTGAGTCTGCTTCCAAAGCAAGTCCTCAGGAGAAAAACCAGGATTCTTTTTCTGCTGAGTTGCCTTTCAGATCACATTTGTCAGGAGGATACAATGACACGCTGGGTGCAGTTGGGGGTGAAGCCCAGAGATCACCTGTTTGTAGCCCAAACAGCAGAAGGTCTGAGCCTACCAGTGCTAAAATGCCCAGAAATGCAATAAGCACAATTAACTCATTTGCCAGCGAATCACAACCAGACAAAGCTGAAGAAGTTTTGGTGCAGAACCAAGACCCTTGTAGTAATCTTGCATGTTCATCCCTTCAGGAACAATCTGGATTTCTCAGCAAGCCTCAGGATATATTGCCAAACAAGAAGCCACCGCCTGTTTCAAAGAAACCCAAACTGTTCCTGTTTGTGCCTCCCCCTCAGCCTGATGTTACAACGGAGAAAATAGCTGTGGGTGAAACAGCAAGAAGCATTCCAAGTACAACTATGAAGGATGCTGAAATTGCACGGTACAGCCAGGTTAACAATTCTCCTACAGATGGACTTGGTTCCTATGAAATGGAGTCTAGCGATCCGGTCCCCGAAGGAGGAGCTGCGAGTCCTACCTCCTGTGAAAGCAGGGTCTCTATTCTGCAGCCCCGGCTGGAGGAGCCGGTTTCTTCCTGTGAGCGAAGCAGTCCAGACAGAAATGTAGACAGCATCCCTGGAGCAGAGAAGCAGTTTTCTCAAGGGGATGAAAGTTGTAAGTTTTTTTCCACTGTGTTTTGTCTTTTCACCTAGTCTTATTAGTCACCAATCACATCTGGAATTGGGGAGAGTCACATCGTAAGAACAGTAAAGATTTTTACATCATATGTGGTAAAGATCATATGCCCTCAATCTAATTTCACACTAGTCTTAAGGAAAACCAAAAAGCTCGGATTACTATGGGTAGTGAAATTATTACTTAATTCTTTTTTTAAAAAAAAACCTTATTAGATAAGATTTTATTAGCTTTATCCCTATTCTAAAAAAAAAAAAAAATCCTGCCGCAAAGGTGTACGTTTTACATCAAGGGGATGATGATTTCTTTATTGGGGGAAGAGTTCCACTTTGATTCTATCCAAAAACTTTCAGCAGGCTTTTAAATTTGGTAATAAACCAGTAAAAGCCTGTTCCTGAGAACATTATTAAAAGACAGGTCCGATTGTTGTTGTACAGATAGTTGATGTACAGACTGTATTTGTTCATTTGTCGTTCTGTCAACTATTGCATTAGATTACATTTTTGCTTGGTTCTTTTCATCCTCGTATTTTAGCTGAAGCGATTGAAGCAGATGCAGCAACCAGCTTTTTGCTACAGAGCCCAAGCCATGGGGAAGGCAGTGAGATAATGGCAGTGCCAAGTCGACCAAGGACAACTGAGGATCTTTTTGCAGCCATTCACAGGTACTGCTTAAATTGGTTTTTTTTTTAAAAAAAAAAAAAGATTACTTTGTTGGGTGTCCTTTGCAGTTTCTTCAGTATGTTTCTTCTATCATAATGTTTGTGCTTTCATTTTTCATTAATTAATGCATCCATGTCCCACCTTCCTTGTATGTAGGGGTAAAACCTTTCATTGCTTTACAATAACGTTTCCTTCTCCTACCCACAAAATCATCTTTTATTACATGATCAGCCATGGTCTCTTCTTGGTGCCAGGTGACTCCTTGTTTGATTGTGCTCTTGTCTCAGTCTACATGATTTAACATATACTATTGCTTTTTCTGTGTGTCTTTTTCTTTCTCTTCATCCCCTCCATCTCTTTTTTACTCCTGGTGCAGTTTGGGACAGAGGCTCAACTCTAATGCTTCATGGCAAGCTTGGCTTAAACTGGCAAGTAAACACAATATAACCATCATAAGGGAAAACATATGACAATAGCCAGAATAGAGATTGTCATAGTCTAATTAAAGATAACATGCTGCTTTATCAACTGAAATGTGCAATACCGACAAACCCTACTCTTTCTTAATTTTAAAAAGGGGAAATGATTATAGGTACACATTTCAGCTATTTTAGCTTGCCTCAAATGATTTGAATTATGAACATCTTTTGAGGGAGTTATTGTTCAACACATCTGCAGGGCTTCAGGATCAGGAAGGCTGGGTGAAGTCAGTGTAAACATTATTTTTACAGGAAGGTTCTTTGGTGATAAATTTTTAGAAGCCAACACCCTCTAAATATGCTTCAGGAGAACTTCAATAGAGAAAGTACAGGATTACCAATTTGTAGTATCTAGCATGAAGCATTGGTTCCATCTAGTGGTCATTTATTGCCATTTATTGAACTGGTTTCAAAGTAAAATTGAAAGTGACTACATTAACACACAACCAAGCTGTTGCCTGCTTTTATTCATAGGCACAGGAACTACAACACTTTAGTTACTCGAGGCACAAAGATTTTTCTTGTTATGTCCTAGTGTGGTAGAATGTTGACTTTCATAGGGATAGTAACCATTGTAAAGATAACTTCAAATCATGTCCAACTTATATTTTGCAATCAACAGTGTCTTCCTGTGTCTACAGGGGGAAGTGTAGTTGGGGATCATTTGATGACACAGCAGTGTCATTATGCAAGGCCACCCACCCTTTTACCCATTCATGATGTCATCATCTGCAGAGCCCATAAGGGTAAAGTTCTAGCACAATACTATCACCCAGCTTTCATTAATCTGGTGACAGCAGCAAGGTCCTGTAGATGTTGCTGTTTGCAATGTTAAAGCATGACAGCAAAAACAGTTTTGCTGCTGGGACTATACTATTTCATGATAGTTATTCGAATTAAATCTGGGATAATTGACACAATCATCAATTTTAATTCTGTAAAAGATAATTTTTCTTACATGTAGTGAGAAAATTGAGGATCCCTGCCCCCCCCCCCCCAAAAAAAAGGAAGAAAGAAAAAAGAAAACTGACTGTAATGTGATGAAGGAATAAAAGGAATAAAAGCAAGTAAACAATTCCTTATGACATTACAAATTTTTAGGTACATAAAATAACTCTTCAGGCATTCAAGCTAATATGAATCAGAACCAGACCAGAAATAAATAAAATATATTAAAAAAGAAAAAGAACCAGACCAGAAATAGAGCCAGTTTGGTCCAGTGGTCAAGGCAATAATATCAGTTAAAATCAATTATATTATACTATATTATATATAATATATTATATTATATTGTTCTTTTAGTCATAGATTTTATACACGCTCATCAGGAGAGGCTTCTTGTCAAGCAAGAGAGAAAGAATGATGCATAATGGAGGCCTTAGGGGGAAAAAACTACACTTTCATAAGTGAATTTAAATTCCATGGTTTTGTATTCTTAAGTTGTTTAATTTTTTGGATGCTGCTCTCTAAGGGGGTCTGTATTGCACAGATATATAAAACAATAGGCGTTGTTTAGTTAATGTGTATAAGACAGAAATAGAGAACAGCAGTTTGCATTATTGCTGATTTTCATATTACAACATAGTGCTATGTATATGTGTGTGTGTGTATGTGTGTGTATACACACACACATATATATATATATATATCTGTGAATGTGTCCACTGTTCAATTTGCTACAGTGATGCAATCTGCATTTCCAATCTTTTCTGATTCTGTATTAACAAATTGTTCTTCCTGTCAAACTGAATATGGAAAAAGAACATTTTTCCGTTTCTCTTAACATTTCTTGCTGATGTGTACTACTGCAAATGCATAAAAATATACAACCTAGTTTTCTTTAGAGGCAGAATATGTAATCAGAAATATGTTGGTTAGAACCTACAATCATAGTATCACGTTTCCAAAAACCATAGCACAGCTTTCTTCTCCACCACTCTGCTACAGCTCTCCCCTCCCTTCTTTTTTATCTGGAGGCTTAGCCATTTTGAATCACTACCCTCCTCTCCTGTCGATGGGTACTGCTTCCAGGGATGGAATAATACTGGTGGGTTGCATACACTGTTTAACTAAATGTAAACAGTAATTCAAGTATAATGCAGCAGAGACCAGAAACTATGCCATACTTATTCCAATAATTATTTCTGAGTTACTTTAAAGATGTTTATGTATTTGGATAGCATTAACACATGCTTGGTATTATAGTTTGTGTTGGAATACAACTCCGATAATTACATATTTGTTCTGTTTTAAACTATACATTTTGAGTGGGGGGGGGTTTCCTTCCATGCATATCTTTTTTTAATGAATATCTTTTCTATCGTGTGACCTTAATATAGTCAGTTGAACGCTAAATAGTTAAACACTTTGTCCAATTTGCTAATTGCTGTTTGATAGGCAAGTGAAGTGCTTGATGGATTGATAATTTCCCACAGAGCTTATCAATTTTATTTTGATTTCATTAATTCCATTCCCATGGCAATTTCATGGGGAAATGCATATTAGCATGCGTTTTGTAAACTGTACTCAATTTGGAAGAGATTATTCAATTGCAAATATGTGTTCATTAAAAGTAATGTTTAGCAAGATTCAAATATTTGTTTTACAAAATAAACAGAAGAAACGTTTAAATTGCATGCACTTTGATTTAGTTTTGTGCCCGGTAGCTAAAAATGATTTAAGATCTGAAATATGGCATATAATTCCTTTTTTCGAAAAATACACTTCCACTAGTTACTGTACTCATATGTTTCCTTCTTAACAAGTCCTCATTTAGCAACCACAATTGGGACCAACAATTTGATCATCGAGCAAAGTGATCATTAAGTGAAACCATGACTGCTTACGAATGTACTTCAGCTTACCCTTGCTTTACGGAAGGTTGTAAATATGAGTAGTCGTAAAGTTTTTCATCACTATTGTAATTGTGGTCGCTATCTGAGGCAGGCAGAGGACTACTTTGTTATCTTTTTCCTCTTGGGATGCAAAATAAGTTTTTTATATGAGAGGCTAGTAACTTTTTCCTGTTTTTTCCCAACTCACAATCACAGATCCAAAAGGAAAGTCCTTGGCCGCAAAGATTCTGAGGATGATCACGCTCTAAATCATTCTCCATCACCCCCAGTCACACCTACTGGTTCTTCCCCAAACTTGCCTTCCCTGAGGCAGGCAGGATCAATTCAGAGAAATATTCGCAAGAGCAGCACCAGCAACGACAACTTCAAAGCATTGCTTCTTAAAAAAGGGAGCCGTTCAGACACCAGTTCTCGTATGTCAGCAGCAGAGATGCTAAAGAATACAGACCCAAGATTTCAAAGGGCTAGACTAGATTCTACCGGAGAGCTGAGTGAGAGCACAGTGGCTTCTCCTACCAAGACCAAAAGGCCCCAGGAGGAATGGGCCAAGAGTGAAGGCCTGATGCCAAGGAGTCTGTCTCTATCCAGCACAAGATACAGCAGATCTCGAACCCCACCCTCTGCTGCAAGTAGCAAGTACAGCGCTCGAAACCGGATCCAGAGTAGCCCTATGACGGTCATCTGTGAGGGCGATGTAGAAGTAGTTGAATCTGCAGAAAGTAGAACTCGCAGGTTTTCAGAAGAGGAACCGCCTGATGTATTTGAGAGTGATGATGCAGATATTAATGAAAATAGAGACTCTACTGAGGATGACAACATGCTCATGGACTTGTTATCTTAATGGGTAACACAGAATGCCCTTCATTTTTTATACATATATATATTAGCATTTAAACTAAAAAAAGTTTAAATGAGACTTAAGAGGCTAGACTTTCATATATAACAAATAAGGCACCGAGTCTAAGTAAAATTTAGGGTGAATTTGTGTATGGGATGCTGTTTAGATGATGCAATACTGATATTCTGTTCAGCATAATTGGATTGACTTTTTTGTTTGGAAGACACTAGTAACCAGACCTCTCCATTAAAGCCTTAATAACAACAATTATAGTAATGACAGTTCTTGGATTGTTGTTTGAGCATGCTTTTTTTTTTCTTTTTTGAGGGTGTAAAAAACTAAGTAAGCCTGCAAAAAAAAAAAAGCGGGGGGAAGCTTCTGTGGTACAGGTGAAAGTAACTTTTTAAGTATTATATTTATAAAACCTAGTAAACTTTCAGCAGGGACTATTGGAAAGGAATGTGCAGCCTATTAGTTAGCAGGACTGGCATTGTCCCACTGCTGCTTCTGATGTGATCTGTGATCTCCTCTTATGATCTAACCATGTCTTAATAATATAACAAGAGTTTGGGTTAAATTTTGAAAATTCCAACTGGGGACAAAGAAACACTTGTGATACAGGAGTGACTGCTGTGCAGCCATATTACAATCCATTTGCTTGGTTTTCAGAAGCCATTTATGCTATGTGGTTTCTCTGAATAAAGTTTTGGAGACCTAAAATAAATAGCTGCAGGCTTATAATGGGGATGTAGATAGATTCAGGGGAAACATAATAATCAGCCATTAATGTTTCAATTTTAAAATAAATGCAACATTGGAAAAGTTACACCATAGAACTGTGAAGAATACGTTTTCCTTTTCTATTAAACTGTGTGGAATTGTATTGTTGTCAACTTTTGTCAAAAGGGAGAAGAGCTTTGAATAACATATCACTTGAAAGTTTCAACAGTGACTGTCTTTTTGTTACCAAAGAGTGCACTACAATTACTTTTACTTTTTAGGAATAGCCAGCATTTCCTTCCTTCTAGGGAAATAACATTGCTCATTTAGAAGACTTAACGTTTATTAAGAATTTATCATTGATTTACAAAATAACACTTTCTTCCTTGTAAAGAAAACTACAGACAAAACTGCAGTTTTGCTCACCGTTTTGTAAAGAAACTTTTAATTTTTGAAAAGGAATTTTGCATAAGTTGATAGTCTGTAAGGTTTTTATAGTATTTGTACATAATGGAAGTTCTTAAGGTAATTCTTGTTTTCTCAGAGTTTGGAATTTCTACATTTTTAGATGTTAAGAAAAACCCTGTATGTAGATAATTTATTTTGATGAAAAACACTTGACTCCTTTTTTGCCCTCCATCTCTATATTGTTAATACTGTAAATTTCAGGGGTCTTCATTCAACTGAAGATAGAGACAATGCTGTGATTCTGCTTTAATAAACAAGGCTGCCATTTGTCATTTTGTGACTCAGATTAATGACCATTAATTCTATTTCCATACATCTCCTTAAATGAACATTAGCAAAGGATCATATTGGGAAATCCAGATGCTATCATTAAAATATATTTATCAGATAGTGTTTATCTCTTACAGTATATGTTTATTTTCCTCTTAAGAAAGATGATCCACATAATCAGAAAGATCCAAAAGGAAAAAAAGAAACCATTCCATGTATTTTATGGGGAGAGTAGCTTTGACATTTGCAGTAATCAGTAATCATTTCTGAAAACACACTGGTTGCTGTGAGGATACATCAGCATGGTATTTTTTTTTTTAAATAACTGCATTTTAGTTCCAAAATTTCAGATAAAATTAAATACTTTGAAATTATGTATCCACCTTGCTCTGCCTATCTGACTGAAAACTCTATTGCTGTTTAGAGAATAGCTTACTTATGTTATTGTGTTCAAACTCAGCGATGTGTACCCACTCTTAGAATGCTTAGAAACATTTGTACACATGGGCTTAGGAAAAATCTGCCTACAGTATTTGTTCTCAAACCAGGGAGTTTGAAGCAAGCATTGAAGAGAAAGAGAGTAGGGCATAGTATACCCCATCACACTTCACTACCAATAATTCATATCAAAGGGATGAGTTTGCAATAAACAATGTTAAATGGAACCAGTTGTGTAGATTTTATGTCATGTTACCAATAATAGGGAAATATAATATAATCCAAAAAAAGGTTCACAGGCTTAGAAATTGTTGTATCTGGACCAGCCGGTCTGGGGAAAACTAACATTCTGGAATTCCGTGGGATGTTCTTCAGAACAGAATATTTTTAACTACTTACTTGCACATATATCAGTCATACACAGACATGCTTGTTTTCATTTTTTTCCTTGTGCTTCAGCCAATGCATGTATACAATACCTATTAAACCAAGATGTTTACAAAATAGCGTACTTGCCAAATAAGGAATTATTCCCCAAAACATATATAATTAAATATGAAACATTACATCATGTGTTCTTAGTAAAAGTACAATTATTTGATTTTAAAAGGCAGGCTTGAGTATGTATTTATTAGTAAACCATTTAATTGCTTACAAACAATATCCAATTTCAGGCTTGCCTCTTCTGTTTAGTACTAAAAAGCACCTTTAGTGTTTGGTATGATTAAGCCAACTGTTAAGAGGGCATGAAATTTTAAGGGAGAGTTTTATGTCTCGTTAAGTTTAGAGACTAATGTGTACAAAGAAATATTTCCTCTTTCTATTGTTTTATGGCACAAAATTAGTATGTATACATTTTTCTTTGTTTGCTATTCTCTGTTATACGGGTAGTCCTTAACTTACAACTGTAATTGAGCCCAGAATTATGGTAGATTATGTGATCATTCTCAATTTTACAACCTGCTTTGCAGTGGTCATTAAGATATTAACCATGGCCATTAAGCAAACATCATAGTCATTAAGTGAAATCATTATTCACAATGGGCATTTTGCCAGAAACTGTGATTTTTGCCCCCCCCCCAAAGCATAATTTGTGATCACATGATTATGAGATGCTGCAAATGGCTGTAAATGTGGGCTGATTGCCGAGCTCCAAAATGCAGTTGTGACGGAGGTGGCCCCTGGAACTTAAAATCTGGGTTGTAAATAGTGTTGGGGAGGTCTGTTATAACTTCAAAGGGTCACTAAGCTACTGGTTGCAAGTCAACTATCTGTATACACAAACATGAGGAAAAACCAGCATACAATACAATTTCATTGAGAAGTAACACTAGTTTTCCATATTAATTATACTGAATAAAAATACAGGATAACTGGGAGATCTGTGATAAGAATTTTAGCTGAAGTACCAGAATTGAACTCTACATTAATCTTTTCTTTAAAAAAAGATATATAGCGCCTTACAAACTTTCAGGTATTAAAAATGCAGTTTATAATACAGTAAAAGTAAGAATCATACATTAATGATGCATTAATCTAGGAGTCTGAAACCCCCATCATAATCTGACCAAGTTATGCTAATTTTCATTATAGCAACATGGATCAGCAATACTGCATATTTCCATGGTAGAAAAACTCACCGCATACTATATGGAAGATAATAGCATTGAACTCTAGTGAACTAAACTGCTAAATTTTCTGCTTTATGGCCCTCAAGGCTTCACAAATATTTTCACCCCAAAACAAACCACAAACTAATGTCAAATATTTTCACCCACAAACTAATGATAGTTGAATCTCCTTCAGGCATGAATATTCTTGAATATTTATAGCATGTGAATGATAATTTACATACACTGTGGCATCTAACAATCAACTGGAATCTGGTTTTCCAATTAAGGATATCCCTTCTTAGTTCTTAAGTACTTGCCTCAAAAAGCAATCTTTTGAAGTGAAAACTGTGTCAAAAATGTAACTGCGACTAATGCCTGCATTTATAACCTTTGCAGCATCTGTCATGTGTTCGCCACAACAGTCAGTCAGCACTATACTGCATTGTTCTTTGGTTAACTTGATTTTTTTTCCCGTTCTTACCCCTTTACAGATTGCTTTAAACAAGCTTTATTTCCTGAACTGCTTTTGTCCCTGCACAGAACTTTCCCCAAAGTCCTAACTACAAGTAAACAAGGTCAGCTCTGTGAACCTTAATAATTTGATTAGAACAGGCCAGCCCACTACCCTTGCTATCTGAAACTGACAAGATCCTAATCAGTTTCACGTTGAAGGCTTTTCTTTGCCTCTTAAGCAACTGCAAGCACCACAGCCAACCTACTGCATTCCTTTCAATGTCTATTGCCCATTGTGTGCCTGCTTACTCTTGTCATCCCTCCTCCAATGAATGTAAATACAAATTACATTCTAGTTAATTATTTTAGCACTGGGATGAGTATTGCAAAGGGTGAGGGAGTAAGGAAAAAAGGGAAGCTGAAGAAAAATCATAAGCAGTTACATGATTTTCACACAGCAACCACTTCACATAATGATTGAGTTGCCGGAACCAATTGCTAAACAAGAATTACCTATATATTCAATAATTATTCAGAAAAATTAAGTTCAGAGAATTAAGCGCCACAATCAATAAGTTAAGGAGGAGAAAGGGAATGGGTGGCCTCTGAAGCAAGCTGCTCTCATTCTCACCCTAAAAACTGCCCCCTAAATAGGCCACAAGTGCCTCCCAAATTCAGCAACCCCTGATTTACAGGACACATCAGAATTGTTTAAAAATCCCCAGCCCAGTGTTTCATTTAAGAGGCAGCTGGGGATTGGCATTAACTTTCTTACCTTTTAAATAACATTTTCAAAGGGGTCCAAAAGGGCTAAAGGGGAAGCAGATAGGATCTCCTGGCTTACCTAAGTAATCTCTTTTTGGTCAGCTCAAGAGTACTGCCTTTTAATGTTTTTCTCCAAGGGATATGGTGGGATTTGGTAATGCAGCAGGGGTGTAATTTTCTGCCCCTTTCCCTATTCTGTGGAAGGTGGGGGGACTTGAAATGGCTTTTTATTTAATTAGTATATCAAGACTATCAAAAAATCACTATGTTTGATTTTGCAGCAAAGATCAGCAGTAAAATAATGCCCTTTAGCAGTTTGCGTCCTACTGAAGGAAAACAAAACTCCAGAAACAACTGTGGGATTTACAGAGATTCTAGATTTCTTTACCTGCCTTTCAAATTTCCTTTCTCCCCAGATTAGGCCTCCAATTTGGTGGAAAAGTCTTGCATAAGCATTACTGTTTTTGTAGAAAGTTCAATTAATTTACTACAAAACAGAATTCTTCCCTTTCAAGGATTATAAATATTATAAAATAATAATTATTAGCATTATTCTATTAGTCATATTTTATCAAAAAAAAGATGAGTTTTATATCAGCATAGAAATTTAGGCAATGGTAAAAGCAAAGAAATATGTTAGAAAATATACAGGAACACAGCTTTTATACATAAGGAAAGTTCCCTTTTCAATTAAGCATTTAAAAGTTAATACTTATAATCTGTATTGCTGTGGAAAGAGTTTAGCTTTTTTTGATAAGCCAAACTTCATTATGCCTGTTCAGCAATTTAAATGGACTGTCATAACCAGCAGTATAATAGATCTTTTCTTGAAATGTTCTTCCATCCCGCCTTAAAGTTTCAGCAAGTGCCTGTATTTCTTCTTGGTTTTTTTTAGCTTTAGCAAATCCCCCAAATGATCTGTTAAGAACAGAAACATACATATTTTGAAAAAGCAGGACCTAGACCAACCATACAAAGTCAAAATTCAAAATCAGTGTTAATGAAATATTTTTCCCAGCATTTAAGCGTTGGTTTATGTTATTCCTGTCCTTTGTTTAATTTTCTCACAAAGGGAATCCATCCATATATTATAAAAGCAACAAACGAATATACCCCCGTGATGTTTTCATATGAGCATGGAATGCTGAACAAACAAAAATTATCTCTGAATACAACAAACAATGAAATTCATGGATTAAAACAATAACGTGGGCCAATCCCAAAGACTGTTTTAAGAGAAAGAAGAAATGAGAAGGTACAAATGTAGCTTCCTGTAATGGCATATATAAAATAACTTTCACAGAATACAAATTTCACCCATTACAATACAGGTAGTTCTCGAGTTATGAGTGTAATGGAGCCTGCCCATTACTCACTGCCTTGCTCGTTAAGACTAACATGAAGTATCTCAGAGTGGAGAAGGCCTAGTGATGGAATAGGCCCCAAAGGTCTTCCTGACCCACTAAGATACCTCATGCTTCCCCCTCTCTTCCTGCTGCGCCATATTCACCTGGAAAAGATCCATCTCCTTTCTGCCGCAGTTCCTGCTGCCGCCCAGATCTGAGGCTGGGGGATGTTTCCGCGGCCCTCCGGTAGCCTGATCCAGGCACAAAAAGCCTTTTCTAGGCCACTGACAACTGGATCTGAGGCCGCGGGACTTGCTCATAAAAACTAGGGGACACTTATGACATAATTTCAAACGAGTGTTAAGTGAACGCTCGTAACTCTAGGATTACCTGTACTGTTTCCATCCCCTGGTTTCTTTTTAGGTTTATTATTTGTAGAACTGCTAGATCTTAAGCAAAGTTGCTCAGAAATTGAAAAACTATATATTTATAATTACTAAAGCATCTGAGAACTTCTGAAAACTTTTGATTTTAGCAGGCTTTTTTTTTTAATCCTAGAATATTTTAAAGTATAAACAACATATTTTATCCACCACAAAGTGGCAGACAACAATTATTAACAATGTTAAATAGCTTTTGGCCCAGATATATTCCATTACGACCAATTAGCTGTTGTATGCAAGAGTTATCTTTCATCCCAACTGATAAAACATTATCATACTAAGATTACTAGAAAGGGGCGGGGACCTTTCTCTCACACATCCCAACTGGCTAGTTAATATGCAGCAGGTAGTAATATATATTTTAAACAGGGACTGTGTTACCTATATAAAATACCCCCTTGCCTTTTTAGTCCAAGAAACTAGAGAGGGTCCCTTCTGAGAGGTCAATATTTACCTGACAAAGACTGTAATTGCTGGCTTGGTTTCGATGAAGACATCTGCTTCTGAAGGCTTGGGTGGGTTTGCCTGGTACTGAGTTGGCAAATAAAAGGCAACTGTTGTGATGGACTCGGAGAACGGGCCAGTTCCTGGCTGGACATAGCATGTCACTGGAGCTGTCATAGCTATCTTTGTTCCTGCAAAAGGCAGGAAGAATCACGTCACTAGCTCCACCAAGAAGCAAACTAAACATGCTGCTAAACTTTAAGGAATGAGTCTTTAAACTAGGATGCTAAAATCCTGAAATCTCTCATACATTAAATAATAGTATCAGCCAGAAATAATGATTAAACATCTAGCTCAGTGATGGCGAACCTTTTAGAGACCGAGTACCCAAAAACTGGCTCCGCTCCCACTCTACCCCCCTGCCCCGCCCCCACCCTCCCTGCCTGCAGGGCCACTCACCACCTACAGGGCCTGCCACAGATCTCCCAGACAGCTCAGCAGCACCATTGCGGCCATGCCCTCTGCTCGCGCCTCGCAGCATCAACTGTGCGCGATGGGGTGTGAGGGCAGAGTCTTGTCTACGCTGCCTGGTTGCCATGTCCTTGGCTGCGCTGCTCCATGTGGGCCACGCTCGGGGCAACTCTCCTCCAGGGGGGCTGCTGGTGAGGAGGGGGTCACGGGAGGAGGCAAGGCTGGGGCAATGGCACGTGTGCCTACAGAGAGGGCTCCAAGTGCTGCCTCTGACACGCGTGCCATAGGTTCGCCACCACTGATCTAGCTCAATATTAACTGCACACAAAATAAATATAATCAAATGACTAACTCAGTCAAAACAAAATATATCTACTATGCTTTCTGGGCAGAAAACCTACAAATGAGGTAACTTTAGAAATATTTAAAAATGCACCTGACTACTACAGAGGAAAAAGTAGTTCCAATGCAATCATTAAACGTTTTTTGCAATTTTAAACAAAAATTTAGAGGATTGAGGCAATTTAACCACACAACCTTTGGTAAAATGAATGTCCTCAGAATGATTACTTTTCTAACAACTTTAAGAACTTACTTATTCTTTATCCATGTTTGGAAATGTCTATTAAAATATTTGTATGCGCCTTTAGCCAAAAAAATAAAGAACAACTTCCAATAAAAGCTTTTAGAATATGCATGTAAGATATTGAGAAAGGCAACACATTTTGGGAAATGATGAAATATGTCTGTGTGGCATGGTTTTTTTTTCCACATGAAAAAAGAACAATTTCAAGAAAATAGCTTGCACGTTGGTGCCCAAAGCCTCTGTATATTACCTTTTTCATTCTTGCCTTTAATATAGTTAAAGAGCTTCATGAAGCCAGCATTGATGGCTGCATCCCAGTCTATGGTTTTAAGAGATGTACACACCCATTTGGCAGGTTCATACTGTCGAATTTCATAATCAGATGCCTTTAAAAAAAAGTCCAGGTCACAGATCATGACACTATTACTAAATAATTTGCATACTATAAACTCAGAAGGAATTCATTAAATAAAACATTAATTAAACTAAGGTTTGCTAAGAGTTACAATGTTTACTGAGTTAGTTTAGGATAGGGCAGACCCACATTTAACCATAAAGCTCATTCAATAACTAGACTTTCTTGCCTTTTTTTTCTCTTTGAATACGTTTTGCTTCTCATCCAAGAAACATTTTCAGTTCTTCTTGGAATTTCGGCATCTTCTTGTATGAGAAGCAAAATATATTCAGTTGCCTTTTGAAAAATATCTTTGGGACAACCCTGACCTGGATGATTGAGAATCTCCATAGGCATTCATTCAGTAACTCTAAGTCAGCCATACCTGAATCACCCTGTGTTGTGAGAATAGATGGGTGGGTTAGAGCTCATTGGAAGAAAAGTGGGATGTAACATAGTAAATAAACAGTAAATGAATAAAGGACAGAACACCTTCGAACAGGAGTGTCTATGGAGGGTCTCAGTCATCCAGGTCATAGTTATCCCAAAGGTGCTTTTTTCACAAGGCAACTGGACTTTGTTTTTTTTTCTTTGAAGACATTTCGATTCTCATCCAAGAAGCTTCTTCAGCTCTGACTGGATGGTGGGGAATGGAAGGATTTATACTCCTTGCAGACAACTGGTCATTTGCATTCTTTTAGAGAGTCGTTGAAGCCACCTAGAGGTTTATCTGTGTCTTCGGTTTGTGTTTCAGCGTTTTATCCTTTCCCATCTTACAGAAAACTCACACGCGCGGATCAATATTTACATGTTGATTCTCACCACCCACTGAAGCACAAAATGGGAGTTATCAGAACCCTACACCTCAGAACTGAAAATCTATCTACCAGCAAAGATTGGAAAGAAAAAGAACTAAAACACACCAAGGAAGCCCTCAGAAAGTCCAGTTGCCTTCTGAAAAAGCACCTTTGGGACTTCAAACAAGAGGCATTGTACTAACAGAAGGACTATTTAAAACGCATTTTCCAATTTTATTTCAAAAATGCTTCCTACTGCCATCCTGCAATCTGATCTTATAGCACACTTTTGCTCACAAAACAGCTCCATTAGTATTATAGCTGTGCACACCTCACAAAGAATTTTTAAAAAGTGCTTGACGTATGCTGTGAGCACATGCACAGCACTTCTCTGTAGTTATTAAAACAGCCTAAGTTTTTCCAGGCTTCTGCCCAAGGCTGAAAAAGAACTGGTTCAAGGAATTCTTAAAGCCTCATGGCACTGGCTCTACACAGAAAAACATGCTGTTTTCATAAGTCAGAAATATTAGGCTCACGCAACGTCTTAGAGCATTTCTTTTCAAGCTTGTGAATGACCCTACTGGAGAATATACACAGATGCATTTAATATTGTGATAGTTTAAAAATTAGAAGTAGCCACAAAAGGTTGCGATTCAAGCAAAGAAATAAGGATGAGCTTCTTATCTCCCTCCACTCTTAAGTCATTTCCTCAGTCAAATTGCCATCTATCTGCAATACACGCTTCAAAGAAAAAAAGACATTTTTCTGTATGGTAGAAATGTTTAGAAAAAGTATTTTGAGTGGCAAAAAATTGCTACAGAAGAAAGTGTTAAAGATAGTAAGATAGAAAAGATCTATCCTCTTTCATCCCAGAGTCAAATGTCTGGTTTTTATTTCAAAGAGAGGGGAAAAATGGACTATTCATAGATTTGCTCTCTACTTTGGTGGTAATTCCAAGTAACATTCACAAAGTTGAAACACCTTTCAAACATGTTTAGGCCATAATTCCCAGAACTTGCAGCTACCTGTGCTGCAATTCTGGGTTTTGGCCTCCATATACCTGACAGGTGTCAGGTTGGGATAGGCTAATCTCCTGACAGATATCAAAAAAGAGTAGCAATAATCCTTGGTTTATGGCTATTTGTCCAGTTGACTATTCAAAGTTATGGGACTGCTAGAAAAAAATTAGAATGTACATATGGTCCTTGACTTAAAATAATAACTGAAACCAGAATATTGCTTTTGGGGCAAAGTGGTTGTTAATTCATTATTTTTTAATTTTTCAGTATTAATTTGATTCAAGTTGAATAGGCAAAATTAATTTAATTAATCACAAGTTGATGAAACTAGCAGTTAAATTATTTTACTTCAACATTCAGTTAAAGCATTGCCCTTCCCTTTCTATGAGACTAACAGGCTGGCCTTCAGCGCCCAGAATAGGGCAGAACAAGCACACAGCTTGCACACAACACTTTGCTCCACCTGCTCATGCATCATATGAACAGATCAAGATAGTTGCACTTTTATTGCCATCTCAAGTACAGACCTGGGCTGGCTATGTCTGTTTGTCATCTCAGTCACAAGGATTCTTTTTCAGGAACATGGTCAATCTTTCTTTGCAAGAAAGTGACTTTATGTATTTATTTATTACATTTATACACCACCCATCTCACTAGTGAGGTGTCCTACATGAGGAGACAGCATAGACAATATGCAAGGACAGCTGCTGCCCAAGTCCACATTCAAGATGCAAAGTAATTGGGTAACCTAGACAATATGGCCAATAAGAGTTTATTTGGAATATCCTAGAGTTTCCTATCTAAGGAGACCACCTTGTATTATTTAATTAGAGGGCTGTTCTCAAGGAGGATCTAACTTATGCAATGCATACTAAAGACAGGAGGGCAGCAGTATAGGATGTGAAATATGACGGGGGGGGGAAGGGAGCCCCCAAAAAATAGAAACAATGATTACATAAACAAAGAAACTTTCATTCTGGCAAACAATAAAAGTGTGTGAGAGAAGCTCAGGTTGACTCCTTCCTAATTCTGCCTCCTGACCTGACCTAATTCCAAGGGTTGACAAGGAGTGGGGGCCATATGAAATTAAGTTGGAAATTCACAGTCCCTTTAATATTGTTTTTCTGGGATATTCACATCTACAATAGCACACATCTACTGACGACATGCAAAGTTAGCACCAGTGATGCAGATTTTATGGCATGGCTACATTGAACTAGAGGCCATTGTGCTAGAAAACTCTTTTTATTGTTTAACTGTATTTTATTATTATAAAACCTAAGTAGTACATTGTATTATTTAAGCACAATAGTGTGCATACAGTATTGAATAGAAATTATTAACACTCTAATATTTAGATAATTTAAACTTTTAAAAATATTTATAACAATATTAACTGTAATTCCTAAAATGTCAGTCATAAGGTTATTTAACATTTACATCCAAAGGCAAAAGTGTCATTAACAAACAACTGCAACATATACAAAACTATTTGTTATACAGTAAAGGTTTCCATTTAAGCTTAATATTTAATACTAAGATCTCCACTGTATTATTATTGTTTGCAAAAGAAAAAAGAAAAACAGACAAAATAACAAAAAGTAAAACAAAAACAGCTATCTGGTTTCCAACTTCCCCCTTTTAGTGCCCCCCACCAATTTACAATGTTTATATGTATTTAGCCCCCCCAGTAGCATGTCCGGAAACTCCTACCATCTAATGTTCCAAACCACACATTATGGATTTAGCCCCTACAATCTCTTTGGTTTAATTTGGGCTGGATCCTTTGTGGTCTGTAAGTCTCTGAAGACTATTTGGAAAATCAGTTCCATTACTTCTTGAATGAGGCTAATCCTAGGCTGGAAATGAAAAGATAAGTCACCTGATTTGGCAATGCAGTCCATTTAGGCATCTCCAAGCCAGAAGAAAAAAGGGCTTGTTTTATAGTCTTCAACATCCTATATAAACACAAGGAATAAAATTATAGGAGTTCTTCTATATTCTGGATTAGACTTGTTAAGTTCATAAAGCTTTTGAAAGAAGATCTGCAAAGGATTCTAGCTTGTAGGTCTTTAACAACTACAATATAGTTGTTGTATTTTTATTTTATTCTTATCTCTTCAACTTCTTAAGTTGAAGAGAGGAAGAAAAGCTATGATGGCTAAGGAACAAGGAAAAGAATTGAGTAGCAAGATTGGAAGCAGATATATTTGCAGAAATGGTTAAATTGACTTGTTTGATTAAGGAGCAGTTATTTTTATAAAAGACTGGAAACCCTTATGGTTATCTTGCTGAAAATGGATAAAAATGAACTGGTGATTTGGGAATTTGATTAAAATGGATTGTTTTAAGAGAAAAAGGAGACCATAATATGTAGTATGGATGTGATCAGATGGAAATTGGTGTTTTTAACAGCTGCAAATAAGATCAGAAATCGCCTCTTTATATATATTTTCTTTTCCTTTTGTTATCTTTCCCCTTATTTTTACCTTTTCTTTTTGTACTTTTTCTTTCTAGAGTTTTTAAGCCTATGTAAAATTCTACAATAAAAATAATCATCACTTTAAAAAGAAGACTGTAAACACAAAAATGGCCTGAAAACAACTTCCTGGATAGAAGTTTGCTCCTGTTCTTTTAACTGGGCTTGTAGTGTCCTCCACAGCGCGCGCGCGCGCGCACACACACAAACACACACACACACACCCGTTGATTAATTTGATAGACCCCCTCAAGACTGAAGTCCCACTCCTAAATAAGCATTCACCATTCCTTAAGTAGATAAACTTTGCATTCCTCCCTGAAGCACTTCTGCCTTGCATGGCTTCAGAATGCCCCCTCCCCATTCAACCGGTATACCTTTTATTCTGCAGGCCACCGAGCAGCGGGGCAAAACCGCCTCCTTTTCCATTTCTCGCGCCCCTCTATTCAAAGAAGAAAAGTCCCAATCCAGGAACTCTCACACCTACATCGCGTCCTGCCTGCTTCGCTCCGCTCATTCAGCCAAAGGCTAACCTGACCCCGTTCAGATTTTGAAGAGTTCAATTGGGACAGCACGACCCAGGGGAAAGGTCTATGGGAAGTGTAGTACAAAATATGGGACGGGGGGGGGGGAAGGGAGGCAGACCAAAATGCCTACTCCTTCCTTTCGGCCAAACTCACCTTTCGGTTAGCCTCTTCTCTGGTTCCCAAGCAAGAACTTTACAAAGGGCACCCGAGTTTGGGAGCATAACATTTCTAGCTGGCAGAGTTGTGGGGCGGGGCTTGCCCGGTTTAGGATAGAGAGAATAATTATTCTCCTCCGCCCCCGCTCGCCCCCCCCCGCTCCCGAAAATCGCACAAAGAATCTGCTGGTCACTGCGGGGAGGGGGGGGGAATACGGAGAATTTGGTTTTCTGATTGGTTGCGAGTGGGCGGCATTTACGCCCATGGGGGGATTTTAAGGGAGCCTCGGCCTGCTGTTTTGCTGGACTGCGAAAGGGGCGGGGAAAAAAGCTTCTGGTTTTGGTGGCGCTTGGTGTGGGATGTCGCTTGTTGTGGTGGCACGGTCTCTCGGGGAAAGAAGGAGTGAGCTCATGGCCTCCTGTCAGATGCCCAAAGAAGGGGGGAGGAGGAGGAGAGGGAGAGATGAAAAGGGCCCTTTGAAGCAGAAGGCACGAGTGTTCCTCTCGCCAGCTCGCTCCCACAGCGCTGCGTTTCTTTCCGCTGAAGGAATGCTCGCATTTCGGCGGGGGCGTTGGCTGCTCCCGAGTGCGGGGCTGCCTCGGGCCAAGGGCTTTTCGCGCGCTCGAGGATTGCGGAGAAAACTTTTGGCGCTCGAAGTTTGCGCCCTTGCCTCGTTGAAGCACAAACTGGACGTTGACTTCACAATCCCACACTCCTTTTGAACTGCGGGGAGGAACGCGCTTGGCACTTTGCAGGGCAAAGCCAAGGAGCGAGCGAGGTTTACTTGTTAGGGTTTGGCTAGTCCAGGGGCTTCCAACCTTTTCTATACCCGCACTCCTAAGAACGCTTCTGATATATTCTCGCACCCTTAACAAAAGTTCGAAATAACGGCAACGAATTATGCATATACACTATAATTTTGAAAACCCAAGTTTTCGCAACCCCTGGAATATTGTCTCGCACCCCCAAAGGGTGCGAGCAACCCCTTTTGGAAACCCCTGGATTAGAGGGTCCTCTAATGAAAACTTGCTGAGGGTTACAAGACTTCCTTTTTGTTTTTGTAAGAATGCCAAACTCTTCTTGTGTAATTTGGGATAGGCAATTCACGAAATTTCAGGGTAAGAACAGTGAACTTCGGCAAGGTTTCAGAATAAGTGCATAAATTTGAGACCTTTGGATGTACATGGAAAAAAAAATAACCTTTGAATCATTGTGCAAAATATCTCACACGAAAAGACTGCTGACTGCAGATTGTTGTACATTCTTCCACACATTTCACTTGCACAACAGTTCATTGTTAGAACCGCCAGGAATAATAATAATAACAATAACAATAGACCTTGGAGGTCTTCTAGTCCAACCTCCTGCTCAGGATAATATATTATGTTGCAACTTTAAATTGCTTCTGCATAAATCAATATAAAAATAAAAGTTTCTTATCTGTACAAATCCATCCTCTCAAATGTCACAAGTGTGATTAAACTCTCAAGTGGGATTAGTAATATCCTGGTCTTTTTAGGTATCCTAGCAAAGTACCATTTAGGACAGTGGTTCTCAACCTTTTTAATGCCGCGACCCCCAACCGGTCGTAAGTCGAGGACTACTCAACTGGTCGTAAGTCGAGGACTACTCAACTGGTGCAGCACCGTTTGCAGAATGGGACTTTTGGCGGGCTCAGCAGGGCAGAGACAGCCTGGACAATTCCTATTGGCTTTTGAAAGCCAATAGAATTAGACTCTATTCAAGAGAGTCTATTCTATTGGCTTTCAAAAGCCAATAGAATAAAAGGGAGTAGCACAGCCAAGGAAAAGGGGAAAAAATGGCGGACTGCGTTGTTTGGCGACCCCCATGAAATGGTCGTTCGACCCCAAATGGGGTCCCGACCCACAGGTTGAGAACCACTGATTTAGGAAGTACTGTTGAGCATATTAGAATAGAAGGATTATCATATCCCTAGTTCTCAGGCTTAACTATGTCTCAAATACTATATTTTTACTGTGCATAGCAATATATACATTTGTTAGACCTTATCTAACATTTGTTAGACCTTATCTAACATCCTGAGGCTTCCTTATAATTTCCTGTTCTTTGAACCTCTCCTGAGCTTGGAAATATTTGCCTTTGAACAAGTTTCTAATGGTTTTAATGTATTTTCAAACTACTTAATTTTAATTTGATTTTATGGACTTATCCTTTTTATTGTGAATTGCCAAGAGATCTTGATAGTCATTAATATATAAAGAATGGATGGGATAGAAAGTAAACTTTTATTAGGCTAAGAAAGTAGAGACACTCTGAATATTGGTTTGCAATATTTATTATGTTGATGCATAATCTGTCCAACTAGAAAAGCATTGTTAGTCAAGTGACTTGAATTTAAAGAATATTGGCCTGTTAAATTCCAGCTTGTTTCTTAACAACTTCTACTAAAAATAAATAAGCAATAGAGCTATAGTATCAGTATTAGAGAGGTTATACTGATGCAATTATTTAATTTAAAAAATGTAGAATGCTAGCTCAACATAATGATGTTAATTCATTCCTTAGTGTAGATTGCATTGATTTGTCCTGAAATGTTTATCTGGATGACAACAGGCAATTGGTGTTTTTTTGAAATAACTGATTTTTTGAAATAAATATGAGTAAAGCATCCACATCAATTACAGTAGCTATTTATTTACTTACTTATTTGATTTGTATGCTGCACATCTCACCTATAGGCAATTCTAATTTACCAAGAAATTATTTGTTTCTGTTTTTACTAACATGTCTATATAAAATGATAGTTATCAGATAAGAGTAAGTTTGTGTCTATTGATGGATATTACTTAAAGCATTACTTTGCCTGTTGACTTATGAAAACTATGCAATTACATATTCATATAGATATGTTATTGATTAAAATAGTTGTGATAATTGTTCTAAATTTTCTCCCTTAGGTTCATATCTAAAACTATGATGTTGAAATACAGCTAAAAATTCAATGTTTATTTTAAAATCTTTATATAGTCACTGCTGTTTTACCAAGCTCCCAATCAAGAATTAAAGAATATTATAATAAAACAACAAAAAATTATATTAAAACTCTTAAAACCATAAACATCAAAACAAAACAAAACAAAAACCTTGCCCCAGATTAAGCTTCTGGCATACAGTCACCTCATCCTATAACCAGCACTTGGGGGGCAAAGTCAAATCTTCAGTCCCTTTTAGAAGGCTGGGAGGATAGCGGTCTGCTATACCTCAGAGGGAAGAATGTTCCAGAGGGGCAAGGGAGAAGGCACATATCCTATAACTCGCAGGGATTCTCAATCTTGGCAACTTTAAGACTTGTGGACTTCAACTCCCAGAATTCCTCAGCCAGCAAAGCTGAGGAATTCTGGGAGTTGAAGTCTACAAGTCTTAAAGTTGCCAAGGTTGAGAACCCCTGCAAGGAGACAGTGTATAAAGAAAGACATGAAGAGTATGCCTACCCTATCTAGTCAGATAGAACAGGTAGATGTCCTTATGGAAAGGTTGTTCTCGCAAATAGATCATAGGGATGATAGATAGATAGGTAGGTAGGTACGTAGGTAGATAGATAGATAGATAGATAGATAGATAGATAGATAGATAGATAATACTGATTTATAGTGACATAAATGTAATCTACCTGAAAAGCAAAATAAATAAATAAATAAATTTAAATACTTTATTTTTAACATAGCCATATTTAACTTTATATCCAGAATTAAAAGATTACTGGAGTTTTATTTAAAAGTAGAAAAATCGTGAAATTGTTCTATACACAGTGCAGAAGATTACCGCATTAGTGTATTAAGTATCTTATTGTGCCTTCCAATAATTAAATCTCCAAATGTTCCACTTTTCTTAAACACTCAAAAAACCGCACGTTTATTGTGTGTGCCATTCAGAGACCTTCAGATACATTTCAAAAGTAATGTATAATCTGTAGTATTTTGATATGTAAACTTGTTATTTGTTGAACTCATAAAATGTCTAAGAAATATTACTGCATTACAAACGTTAAAGCCCTTTCAATTATGTATATATGTAATTCAAGTCTAGTTGCTTTCCAACACAGCTGTTGCAATCCAACTCACTTCAGATTCGCCTTCTAAAACATCTGTATGTCATTTACTCCAGGAATTTCCTAGACATAGTGTTAAGTTTAATCTTTCCTTCATCCAATACAGTTGGCTGGTGAGCTGTTTCAATATATATTCCATTTTAAATTGATACTGTTACCATTTTAAATTAATCCTTTGAAGCTCCATTGTGCTTGTACAGATTGCCTTGCTCTTAGTTCTTCTTACTTTGTTTTCAGAAGTCATTATAGACTGGAGACCCTGACTAAAAAGAATTCTGTGTGCTTATTGTTGTTTGGTCTCTTCATAAGGAGGCAAAGGCTCCTGAAATCGCTGAACATGGTCCTCTTCCATGGATGCCTTCATGGTGGCCTCCTCATATGATGGAGGCAGGCACACAGTGAGAAAGGCAGTTTCAGGCAGGAGAGTGGAGTATTGGAACCTCTGCTCATTGTTCCAGGGTAGCACAGAGAGAAAATCTGTCACCTCATGCTCCGGAAGGGATTCTGGCAGGTCAATGCTGAAGATCTGAGCCTGAGGATTGTGACGTTGGCAACGTCTATAAAGGAAGAGCAACAGGAATGCCAGGAAGAGCATCACGGTAGCTGGTAATATGATGCATAGGAATGGCTCTATGTCTTCTTTGGTCGAACTTGCTTTATGCTGACTCTAGGAGAAACCAAGACAAGAATGTGTATCAGGCCTTAGCCAATTTCATTTTATGTGAATCCTGCCTTTCATAAAAACATCGTCTCAAGGCAGTAAACAGTAATGTCAAAAAAGCCCAAACCCATTGAAATAAGCAAATTAATCAAGTATAAACACAGATATAATAGAATGTGTTGTTTTGCAGAGTATGCACAACTGAGCAGTTATACTGCCCAATGAGTTCTCCAAGCAGGCTCTCACTTGCCCTTAGAAAAATGCCTCCACCTAAGGCAGTGGTTCTCAACCTGTGGGTTGGGACCCCATTTGGGGTCGAACGACCATTTCACAGGGGTCGCCAAACAATGCAGTCTGCCATTTTTTTCCCCTTTTCCTTAGCTGTGCTACTCCCTTTTATTCTATTGGCTTTTGAAAGCCAATAGAATAGACTCTCTTGAATAGAGTCTAATTCTATTGGCTTTCAAAAGCCAATAGGAATTGTCCAGGCTGTCTCTGCCCTGCTGAGCCCACCAAAAGTCCCATTCTGCAAACGGTGCTGCACCAGTTGAGTAGTCCTCGACTTACAACCAGTTGGGGGTCGTGGCATTAAAAAGGTTGAGAACCACTGACCTAAGGGCTAATCCATCTCTCTTCTTCAAGCCTCTGAGACATAGGCTGGCATTTGCTATTATACCCTATCACTCAGGAAAACTTTATTATGGACTGTCAGAGGTGATTTGGAAATAGCAATTGCAAAGACTCTGTAGCCTCCTTTTCTATGCCGATAATTACCTCCATCAAACCTCAAAACGATTGATTGTATCTAATGTTTGCTCCTGCCAATAGGAACAATCCTTGAAGGAGTTCTTTTAATTACATCTCAGAAACTGGGAGGGGAAGTGTCCTACAGCACCACCTCTTAACCCATTTTAGAGCATCCTTTAACACCTGTAGCAGCATTTCTAGAGTTCCAGGTGTTAAAATGCCCTCTTTGCCCTTATCCCATTTAAAAAGCGCCACTGAAACAGAAATCTTTTCCAGAGGGAAGGAAATAAGGATCCAGATCAGTATGTTTATCTCTCTTATATTGCCTCTACTGCTATCCGTTAGATAGCAACTGTTTTCCTACTCTTCTATGGTTAACAGAGGGCTGATTTAACAAATCAGTGACTGGGATTTTTTTTTAAAAAAAAAACAACCTGATGGCTTGTGCCCTTTCCCAAAGGAAGTATGCTTTTGGCAAACTACTTGGCTCTTCTCCAGTATGATTTCACTAGTAATTATGCAGTGGATAGGTGGAGCGGCAACTATAGGATGCTCTGAAGTGCACACATGGATGCAACTGGTGCATTGCACACCCATGTTTTAATTAAACAAATTGGTTAAGAGGTTAAAGTGATCAAGTCTCAGCATTACATTCCAGTCTCTCCTGCCATCCTAGAGCTGATTTTGACCTTAGAGTTAGCAATGGTATAAAGTATGAAGAAGAACACAACTGACACTTTCCAAATCTATTTAAAACGTTGAGTGAATCATATAAACATTATCTTGCAACTTAATTTATCCTCATCCCTGCACTTATCTAACCATGCTAGAAGTAACTGTAATCAGGGTTTTTTCCCCTTATCATTCTACATTCCCCCCCCCCCATTTAAGTACCCTCTTAAACTTTGATAAGGGTAAATAGATAAGATATGTATCCTGAACATCAGATGTTTTGGGGAATTGTGACAAAGGGAATTGGGGCCACTTAAAACTAAATGATAAATACTAAACGTTAAACTTAAATATTAATGGAAAATTAAAACTGGGAAAATTTATTAGGTTATTGATGGTCTAAAACAGCGGTTCTCAACCTATGGGTCGCGACCCCATTTGGGGTCGATCGACCTCTTTTGTGGGGTCGCCAAACGCGGCGATCCGCCATTTTGTCGCCTCCGGGGGCGCGGCGTGCCTCCGGGGGCGGCGCCACGCATGCGCGCCGCGCGTGGGGCGGCGGCGTGCCTCTGGGGTGCGGCGCCGCGCATGCGTGCCGCGCATGGGGGCGGCGCTGTGCCTCCGGGGGACGCCGCCGCGCATGCGCGCTGCGCGTGCGGGCGGCGCCGCGCGTGCGCGCCGTGTGCAGGGGCCCGCCCCATGCGTACCGTGCGGGGGGGCACCGCGCATGCGCGCCACGCACAGGGCCCCACCCCCATGCGCGCCACGCCGCGCATGCGCATAACGTTTGTGTGACGGGGTCGCCGTCACACAAACGTTGAGAACCGCTGGTCTAAAAGATGGAATATTAAAACAATTAAGATATACATAAGCTAAAAATATTGATAAATGTAAGAAAGCTATTTTGTATCTGATCGATAGAATAAGAAGTATGCTAATAAGAGACAGTACATATTAAAGGAAAAAGAGAGGAAATATTGGCTGAATAGTTGGAGACTTGTATTAATAATATCTATATGTAATTGAATCATTGTAGCTTAGCTGCCACGTTGTTTTTCAAAGATATAATGGTAATATTAGAAAATAAATAAAAAGTTTAATAATAAAAAAAGGTAAATAGATTTTAAAAAACCAGACAGGATAGATGATGAATAAGCAGCTATTAATTTTGCTGCCAAATAAATCACAGTTTTTGCTATTTATACACTATTATTTTGGTAGGGTGTTTAAATTACTTTAAGAGATATCCTTTAGCATTCATTTCTTTTAAATTTATCTACCTGTCCTACTTTAAGAAATTTATGCTAACAGCCAAAGGATTTTTTTTTTGTTAAATGATCATTTAAGCGGGATAAAAATATTTCTGCTTGTGTAAGGCATACATGGAAATGGGAATTCTTCTGGATGGAATTGTGAAACTTAATTGAATGGAATAGGACACCACAATTTTGAGAATACAAGCTGACACCTATTGTTACATTTTGTGTTATCAAAACAATCTAACAATTAAAAAAGCAATAGTTGCCTTAATAGATTTGTTAAGGATGTATATATTATTGTTATTTTTTTCATCTTGTTTTTGTTAAGTTTTTATAATTCTGCATGGAATGCATACGTAGATTTAATCTTATTTCAAACAATTGCAAAAAAATAGGGCCCATGGTTTCATTCTGACTATTGTACTTGTATTAAAACATAAAGGAATTATTGTAAATGATGTACATAAGCATATCAGTTTCATGATAAAACTATGTCAGATAGCAAATCATGATTTTTAGTCATAGACATTGGGGGCAAATGACAACACAAACTCAGTCTATTTTACACTTGCATTAAAACACTGGGCATCCACAAAGACATAAAGACATAGAGAAGTATCATTTTGACTGTTCATTTATTAATATGGTATGTATATGTTTATATGTATGTTATAGTATATGTTAGTGATATATGTTGCCTATACTAATAGATATTTTCTGTGGTGTGAATTCTCTGTAGTTTTTCTGTGTTGAGCTTTGAACTAGAGCTTCACAATAAATCATAGTTCTTCAAACACTTAACCCTTTATTTAGCACTTGGCTTGATTTGATAGAAGACTTTCAGACATATTAGAATCTTTATTGCTTATAAGAATAAAGTAACACATGCATTTGCCCATTGTCATGTGCAGATGTCAGAGCTTTTTATATATATTTGTGTTCCATAGTTTAAATTCCAGACATTTTCTTTCCACTGGTCTGAGTTAATGGATACTTGGCCAATCTTTAGATGTTCTTCAGAAACATCTGAAATGTGAATATATATCATTTCTCTTTAGCATGAAAATGTATAATTCTCATGTCAGCATTTTTCACTGTTTGTATTAGAAGTGTATCATGTAAACAAGACCCCAGCTTATTGTAATATTCAGCTGGGACATTATTTAAATGGAGAAATTGTCACTAGGAAAGAAAGGGGAAATTAAAAATTTATGTTGTTCTTTAATTATATATTCAATACATATTTAATGGTATATAATATGGTAGAAAGGATTATGGTGAATATCAAATATTGCAGCACTACCATTAAAATAAATACTTTGTGAAGGAAAAGTAAACTGCAAACCTTTTATGTTTAATTCTATTTTACTACCACTTGAAGCCTAATGGTATAAGGTAAATAGGATGTATTCCAAATTATACTTAAGTGTATCTTGCATACTCTGATTTTTATATCTCATGAGGGAATGGATAGGTTAATCAATATTTCCAAATGCAATAGCAATGATATCATTTGTTGCAGGTTTTTAGTATGAATCATCAGTTGACTTTAAGTATTCAGTGCTTTGAATACAATACAAAATGTGTATTGTAGATAGTTTGTCTATTTAAAACATTGATATTATTTTGGAGTTTTAATCTGGAGACTTGAAGGCAGTTTGAAAGAATGATTAAACTATAGAGTGTGTACTTTTATTCTATTTGAATACTTTGGTAAACCAATTTTGCAAAATGTCTCTAATGGTTTAATCAATCCACAAAACAGCATCTCTTCCAAATACATTCTGTTAAAATGTATGACTGATTTATCCCGAGTCTTCTTGTATGGAACAAACATTACCCTTTTACAGTGCTCTTTATTTACACCTGGCCGTACTGTCTGTCTTATATATTTTGGTTGAGAAAACATAGAAAAAGAAAACAGATATGACTAATAATATTTTTTACAAAAATATATAGAATTGCTTGATTCATTAATAAATAGGCACAAGAAAAACTTGTTGATTCTAACATTTCCCTAGCCAGGCTTTCAAAAATAATCAATGAGTATAATACACGTTTATAGCCAAACTTACAAATTCATCACTGCAGAGCAGGGTTTAACAGAATAACAGAATTACTGAGTTGGAAGGTCCTTTGGAGGTCTTCTAGTCCAACCCCCTGCTCAAGGAGGAGACCCTGTACCATTTCACACAAATGGTTATCCAATATCTTCTTAGTAATCTTAGTAATCTCCAGCACCCACAGTTTCTGAAGGCAAGTAATTCCACTGTTCTCACTGTTAGAAAATTTCTTCTTAGTTCTAGGTTGCTTCTCTCTTCAGTGTTTTCCTATGCACTTTTGTGAACATATGAGTGTACTTTTGAATTTTAAACAAAGGCAGAGAAAAAGCAAAAAATAAAATAAAAATCTGGTTGATTACTGAGAATGGAATTTGGCTTATTGTGGTAATGATGTAGAAATAAGCTATTTTAATCAAGAACAGAAAAAATGTGTACATGGAATGATATTTAAATATACTGTGTGTAGATGTGAATCACCATATAGAGATTCAAAGCATGTTGACTCTAACATTAAATAGTGTTCTGAAGATGTAAATGAGTAATCACTAATTTTTCATCACAGACCAAACACATTCAGTATTAACTTCAACACTACTTTTTTTTTTAGTATGGTAATAGTTTAAACATTCAGAAGAATGAACTCACATTTTAGACATTATCAATGAAAAAATATGCATTGTGAACAATTCTATGAAATCATGCATATGTGAAGAATTACATTTATGCTTACAATAGCTGACATCAACACAAAAAACACCATTGCAATCATTTACTGTCATATTACTATTATTCTTCTGGTCTTATTGCAATAAGTTATTCTGTCTAACCAGGAAACTTAGAAATATTTAGAAGGAATAAATTCCATTCAATATTCCACTAAATTCAGTGGGACTTACTTCAGAGTAAACATGCAGAGAATTACATTACTAGCCTGCTATTAGTTTTTTATTTTTGACCCAGTGCAGTTAGGCTATTTTTTAAAGAAGCAGACTAAATTACTTTACAAGTTACTGTAAAAAATACTGAGAAAAATAATTTGACCCTCAAAATCTCTTTTAGATTGTCTTGTCAGGGTAGTCTTTCTGATCTATCTCTCACGCCTTCCCCTTTTGCCACTCATAACACTATGAAAAGTAATATAATCCAGGAAACAAAATTTGCTGAATTATCACTTATTCTAATATCACTAAAAGGGTCTGCCGAAAGAAAGATTGAGAATGAAATAGGATTGAAATAAAATGACAGATTCAAAAGCAGCCAAAATATCCATTTGATGTTAAGTTTTGAGGTAAATATTTATATCAGTTTCTGCAAACTTTTTTTCCCTGGGTTGGTGAAACAAAGGAACTATTGCATGGAGGACAGCATGCAATTTATGTAAAATAAAGCATTTGCACAAACCCTTTGTCATCCTGAAACAAGACATCTTGAAAGAACAGAAGTAAATTCAAAGAATATAAAGAGAAGAGAAGATACGAACCTGTAGCTCTGTTTCCACCAATGGCATACCTGGTTCACTGGTTAACCAGTCATAGTTTCCCCTGTCAGCGTGTCCAAATTTCTTCCAGCTACCACTGTCCAGAAGCCAACGCATACTTTCATGGATGTATGGGTTTGTTCTTTGTTCTTCCTCTTCAATTGTGGTCTTCTTTTTGATTATTTTTAATGCCGTCACTTCCCTCTTTCTTTCTTTTTCCTGATACTAGGCCTAGCTTGGAATGCCTAAGCTGAAAACCATGCTGATATTCTTTCCTGTTCCTGGCAGTGAAGAAGGAAAGGGTAGAACACTGACCAAATGAATCTTGGATGCTATTTTGTCTTCTAACTCAATCTCTCTGGATTTGCTTCAGTGGCCTACATTACCAGGGAAGCTGGCATCAGGTATCAGGGAAGAGATAGCATTCTGATTGGATGGTTGCCTGCATTAGGATTATTAAAGGGGTATTTCCATGACAGTCTGAGTGCACATGGTCCTAACTCTGGATAAATCATTGTCTACATTTATAGTTCATATACATACAATTGATATATATATGTATATATAAATATATATATACATAATGTGTATGTGGAGAGGAAGGGAGCCCTCATGTTATAGAGAGATAACAAAAGGCTTACTTTTCCCTAAGGGTTAAGGAAATATTTCCACTTGGATGCAATGTAAATAGCAAAAGCAGTTGCTGTTAGGCAGGCAAGGGCATAGCTGAAAGCTGTTCTGAATTATTTAGAGGTATTAGAATGTAGATGTTAATGATAAATCCGAAAAAAGGCTGCTGCCAGAAAAAGCTTTAGTAACTGAGAATATACGATTGCTTTCAGTGACACATCTAACGGGCTTAATTCTGCTCTTTAATCTTCCATAGCTTTTTTTTTAACAGATAAGTATCATTATGTTTCAATCATTTAATTTAATTATTCAAAGCAAAAAGACTCCAAATGGTTTCTATGCTCCCCTTATAGCAAAACTGTATTGAAAGAGCGGTAAGATGTCAGCATGATCACTTGGTGGTTCTTATTTTTCTTTTAGTTCCCCCTTGGCTATATTCTGAATTTAACATTGTTTGGGAAACATTTGATAAAATTGTAACAGCAAGAATTTGTGCTCTATCGGTTATTAGTAAGAAGAAGGCAAAGGAAATCATCTAGTCCTATTAGTATCCAGGCAAGGAATTCAAATGTAAAATTGCTAAGTGTTAAAGATATGTGACATAGTACAAGTAGTCCTCAACTTATGACCACAGTTGGGACTAGTATTTTTATTGCTAAGCAAGGTGTGAGTCATGTCTGATTTTACAACTTTTGTTTTTGCCTCAGCTATTAAGCGAATGACGATAGTTGTTAACACAGTTCTTTCAGCAGTTCCAAAAAGGCTCCATACTCACTTACATTACTCAGGTGACCCTGAGGACACAGACAAACCTCCAAGTGGCCCCAACAACTCTCTAAAAGAATGCAAATGACCAGCTATCCGCAAGGAATATAAATTCTTAGGAGTATTGTAGGAAAGAACCCTTCAGGATGGTGTGACACATCCCTTTCCTTCTGGTATCTGAGCACTGTCATTCAATTTTGGGAAAGTGGGAGAGTTGATTTCTAAAATCTGGCTCTCCACTTATACTTGTCAGCTGTTGGAAAACTTGCATCATGCTGAACAGTAGAAGTCCTATGATGGCAATCAGGGTGCTGGTACCATGAAATGGGGGGTGGGGAGCTAACTCCCACTGTTTTTCTGCTGCTTCATGGCACAACTATCCCTATGTCTGTTGTTGGGACTCCCTTTGAGTATACAATGCAAAGAAACATGCAAAACCAAAGTGATTTTTGACAGACAACTAACCTCATCTGTCAACACTTCCAGCTTCCATTTATTAAGGAGAGTAATACATGGTGGGGATTTTTCCTGCTTGCTAGATACGTTGGTGGGAAGAGAAGGCAGCAACCTCAAAGGAGTCCATGGGTTCCTGACCTTGACATGCCCTGTATACAAATGACATGATTTCTTGCCTGAGGAAGAACAAGGATCACCAGTAGGTGCAGTTTTTGACTGGTTCAGAGACCGATGGGTAAAGCCCCAAGGAAGAATCCTGAGAACATCTTTTCAAGCAGAGAAGAAGGGGACAGTGACCTGGATAATATTTTCATTTCATACGGGATGAGATTATTGAGGTTGAAAATTAGATTCATATATCCTCTGATGCTTTTTGTCTAGACTCTTTTAGAGACCGAGTGCCCAAAAACTGGCCCTGCCCCACCCCCGCTCTGCCCCCATCCCCCACCCTGCCTGCCCACAGGATCACTCACCGCCTCCAGGGCCTGCCGCAGATCGCCCAGGAAGCCCAGCAGCACTATGGGGGCTCTGCCCGTGCCCTGCAGCATCAACTGCATGATGGGGTGTGAGGGCAGAGTCTTGTCTACGCTGCCTGGCTGCCATGTCCCTGGCTGTGTTGCTCTGTGTGGGCCACGCTTGAGGGCGACTCTCATTCAGGGGGGCTGCTGGAAAGGAGGAAGTCACGGGGGGAGGCAAGGCTGGGGCAATGGTACATTTACCCACAGAGAAGGCTCCAAGTGCCACCTCGGGCACCCGTGCCATAGGTTCGCCACCATGGGTCTATATGGTACTGTCCTTATATACATTAGGAACTAGCAACAAATAGACTTGTAATTGAATGTTATAAACAGATTAAGGATTTAGATAAAATTAGAAGGGTGAACAGCAGCATTTTTGTTGTTCTTCCACTGTTACCATTTGCATAGTGGATGGAATAGATCCATAGTATATCCTCATCACAGTTGAGTCACTGAGAAGTAGCCTATTTACAGGTTGAGTGAAGCAGAACTGTAAGTAAGTTAAACTTTCTGTAAGTAAGTTAAACTTTCTGATCCTGGGCTATTCTGTACAGAACTGGAGACACCAAAATAGCCCTGAACAGAATCTGAGGACATTTTCCTTCTTTCTTTAATGATTTATGGTTAAGGAACTGAGTAGTGTTTTAAAATCTTGTGGTTGCAGATTTGTATGTGATGGCCTTTCCCAAATGGGAAGTCTTCAAGTCCCAAAGTAGGCAAGCAGTGTGACTGTTGCTGAGAATTCTGGAAGTTAAAAGTCCAGGCATCTGGCGAGTGCAAAGAGAAGAGAACCGTAATTTGAGATGTCCTCATGCTGGATATATCCAGTGGTGGGATTCAGCCAGTTCGCACCACTTCAGCAGAACTCATAGCTAATTTTTTGTTGCCCAGGCCCAGAACGGATTTCGGAAGCAGCATCCACAGAGAACCGGTTGTTCACATATTTGAATCCCACCACTGAATATATCCAGTGCCGAATAAACCATTTATACCATTTCCTGTAGAGTCAAATAAATAACTGTGCTCATCATTTCTGACTTTTTGCAATACCAGTGTGCATTCTGAGTTAAAATTTCTCTTTGGATAGGAAGCTGCAGAGACACCCGCCCAGACTCTTTGTTGCTACTTGCTGGTTGAACTTTACATTGTGATATATTCCATTAGCTCAGCCTCAGACCTTCTGGAAACTATTGAAAATGAAGCTCTTGTGGAAGGCGTCTGAAAAATGATGTTATAGGGTTTTTAGCTTTTTTTTCTACGCTGGGGAATATTTTAATGATTTGTGGACTCCTGTGGGATTACAGAAGAGTATTAAACAAACAAATAAATAATTGTTGCCTCTTCAAGGTTATATTTCAAGGTTTTTACATTTCTGAATGTCCATGAATGATACAAGATGATACTGCATCCTTGAATGAACCATAAGCAAACCATTCCACTGGCACAGGTCAAATTTCGAAGAAGATGAAGAGTTTGGGTTTTAATGATAGATGTGCTTTTAGCTACATTACTAACATGCAGCTAATGCAATATATTTGCTTCAACTATCAGGTAGTTTTTTTAAAATAAATATCTTTAGTTCCGGATTAATCGTTGCAGTAGAACAGTGTTTCCAAAACTTGACAATTTTAAGGCATGAGGACTTCAACTCCCAGAATTCCACAGCCAGCAATGCTGGCTGTGGAATTCTGGGAGTTGAAGTCCACATGCCTTAAAATTGTCAAGTTTGGGAAACACTGCAGTAGAGGGACAAAAATCCTCAGCCCACCATCTCTGAGTCTTTCCATTAGCTCAGCTCCCCTAGTGCTTTCAAATAAGGAATGAAATGTTAATACTGAAACTAAGGAAAGACTGCATGTGTGACCTTGCTGAAATGTAGAAGAAGAGAAGGGTCTCATCCGCTAAATATTCCGGATGAGATTATACCTTTTGTTTTATACCAGAGCTAACAGCATGCTCCATTTCATCATAGGAAAATACCTTCACCTCCTTCGGGAGACAAAAGTGTCTTTTGCTTCCACCTCTCTGGACCAGAAGCAAACTATAACATGTCGTTATCCCAATGATACTTTCTAGTAGTAAATCTGCTATCTGACAATAATTCTCCCAGTGGCAGAAGTGCATTTCACAGAATAACATAGAATGACAGAGTTGGAAAGGAGCTTGGAGGTCATCTAGTCCAACCCTCTGTTCAAGCAGGAGAATCTGCATCATTTCAGACAAATGGCTGTCCAGTCTCGCCTACGTGTCCCATCCAGTAATGGGGCATCCACAACTTCTGAAGGCAAACCATTCCACTGGTGGATTGTTCTCACTGTTAGGAAATTTCTCCTTAGTTCTAAGATGAATTGTTTCCATGATATAGTTTCCATGATAAAGTGATTTCATGATAAAGATTATGCTTTGGGATATTATTACTGCAACCGTGTCCAACTAGACATCCTCCAGACACGGTGAATATGGTTCCCAAGTTTGTAGAATGAAGGGAGTTGCAGTCCTATATAATCTGGAGAACAGCAATGCAGGGAAGATTGTAATTTGTGTATTTTTAATAGCCTTTGATGTTGCTTTGTTTTTGCAAAAATCCTTGTTGTTACTTTCCTTCTTGACGTTGGGATTTCCACACTTCCAGATAGAAGTTTGCCTGAGTTGTAGATAGCCTGCCAACATTTACAATACTGCAGCCTCCCTATGAGTTTAAGACCATACCAATACAATTGTATTGTTGCTCCCTGTCTGCCCTGGAGCATTAGGAAATTTTGCCATCCTAAATCTTTTTTTAAAATACTTTTTATTGAAAAGCCGAAAAATGATATTGAAGAGGAAAAAAAGAAAGAAAAAAAGATTTTTTTTTTTAAAAAAAGAAGTAATTCTGGATTTTCCTTGCAACAAATGCAAGCAAATTTACTATTTCCCCAACCCCTATAAGATTACATACATAATTTGCTTCTGCGCTGGGGAATGTTTTAATGGTTTGTGGGATGGCAGAAGAGTATTAAACAAACAAACAAATAGTTGCTGTCTCTTGTTGCAGATATATTTGCCTTCACTCATAATTTACTTCTTCCCATAACCCTTCCCATTATCCATTTACAAAATTCAAGAATTGTTGTAATTTCTGACCAAGGATCAGGAAAATGTCCATAAATGGTTTGCAGAATTTTATAGAAATATTTCAGTTTTCTTTCTTTTATTCAAATTTTCTTTCTCTCATTTCAGAAATATCTTCAAGGTTTTAGAAACCTTTTTTAAAAAATAAATCTAATGACAAATCATTGCCCAGATCATTTTTCATCTCTTGGTTGATCATTTGTATTTCTAGTTTGTCATCTCTGTTTTATAATCCACAATTTATTTCTCAATATTTGTACATCAGCTAGAACTTGTTTCACCTCTTTATCCTCTGTTGATCTATAATTCTTCCATATTATTTTCTTTCCCTAATCTTTTGTTTCTTCTTCAGAGTCTTCTTCAAAAAATGCATTTGCAGTGCAGAAATTACTGCTGTCAATTTAACTTTATTTCTTTCCCAGTTCTTCAAAATCCATTTGAAATGTCTCAAGTGTCATATCTTTATCTGTCATTTTATATATTTCACTGCACCTCTTTTGGTTCAAGAATAAAAAAACAGTTTTTCTTTCTTTTTTTGTCCCTGCATAGTTTAGTTTAGACACTCCTCTGTAGTGTCTCATTTTTACAGTCACAAACTCTCATTTCATTGTTTTTTTATTTTCAAATTTCCAACCATTCATCTACTTCCTAATAGACCAAACAATTTAAATTCTATGAAAATATTGTTTTATTTGTTTAGTTATTTCAAAAGTATTATCAACAGTCCTAATATTCCAAATTCATCTGGTTCCTTAAATTCATTTAAAATGTTCTTGAATTAAATTCTTATTTAATTTTTAGCCATTTATTTTACATTCTTTAACTCCTTTAAGCTGTTTGTTAGTTATTTGGGGATGAAGTTTTAATTACAAGATAATTTTTCAAACTTGTTGTTGGAGAGAACTCTTTTAACTTTAAAATAATTATAAATCCAAAAGTTGTTAGAAAGTGAGGTTAATGAACCCAGTGTCCTTAAAAGCTACATAATAGTTGAAAGCTTGATGGCTTCCCTCATCTTCTTACACTCAAACTCATAGGTCAATTTTCGTGAGGAGCAACTGTCCAGAGCATAAGTGGGCAATCTCCTGTCCTCTCCTTGTTAGAAGAGCTTCTATTGAACCAGATACATTGCCAGTCTGTCAGTCTTAGTGCATGGTTGTCACTGCTCCTCTGAAGATGTCTTTCCCTCACCTGGAAGTCCCAAAATGTTGTCATCATCTTTAATATTGCTGCCATCACAACATGACTTTACTGAGCCCCTGAAACAGGTCTGCGCTGTCCAGATAGCTACCTCAGCTGAAATTCCAGTTCTGCTCAACATTATCTGCTGTGTGAAAAGCTTCCTCCAAAAGGCATGGACAATCCCGTGGTTACTCCATGCCCTGCCATAGCTGTAAGTGGATGATAAGATACAGGCAGTGGCATGCAAATACATGCTTTGGAAATGATTAAAAGGCTGTTGTCACATCGGGGCAAGAACACTGTGTGGACTTGCTCTAAGTGCCAGATAGCATTTGAGTTTGAATAAATGCCTTCTTTCAGATACGAAGTTCAGGCATATGCTCACATATTCCCACAATCCTTTTCTTCCTAAAGTTTTGGTTTTTTTTACAAAACAAAGGCAAAAAATTCAGGATACAAAATGAACAGTTTTCATACCTGTGCTGGGAAAACAAGTTGAGTGTACAATCTCCTCAACAGCTGTGATAAACAGCTGAAATATACCTAAGAAGCTAGGACAAAATAATGGAGAAAGTTATCTCTAAGGATTTGATAGCTGCTGTAGTTAGACTTGATGCTAATTTATTTTGTCTTGGCATGTTAAAAACTTTATTATCTCATTCTTATAACTTTGTATAAGTAGTATATTCCATGTAATTTTGTACCGAATTTAGGATTTCCTTTTCTGTTACTTAATTTCTTGGAAGAAAGTCATCATTAATTATGGTCTACTAAAGATGATGTATGCATTTTTTATAAATTAGACTTCATACTTTTTTTCTTTTGATTTTATTTTTTAATAATAAAATCCAAAGTGGATTTTTCTTTTATGAGATTGATTTATTTCCCGGGGGGTGGGTGGGGGAAAGGGAAAGCTGAAATCGCTGATTATAAACCTACATCCAACAAAGCCAGGGGGTTGTATCGTAGACATTATTTTTATTTCTGTTTGCCAAAAAGACAGTGCAGATTGTGGTAATTTAATCTCTTTTACAAAGCAGGGTTAGAGAAAGGATGCCTAGTGAGATGCTCCCTGGAAGATAAGTAGTGGGAGCAATACAGACCACAATTGACCCCAAAATTTCTGTTGTTAAGCAAGACAATTGTTAAATGAGATTTGCTCCATTTTATGACTTTTCTTGCCACCATTGTTAAGTGAATCACTACAGTTGTTAAGTTAGTAACACAGTTGTTAAATGATTTGGCTTCCCCATTGACTTTACTTGTTTTTGTTGTTGTTAGTTGCGAAGTCATGCCCGACCCATCACGACCCCATGGACAATGTTCTTCCAGGCCTTCCTGTCCTCTACCATCTTCTGGAGTCCATTTAAGCTCACGCCTACTGCTTCAGTGACTCCATCCAGCCATCTCATTCTCTGTCGTCCCCTTTTTCTATTGCCCTCAATCTTTCCCAGCATTAGGCTCTTCTCCAGTGAGTCCTTCCTTCTCATTAGGTGGCCAAAGTACTTGAGTTTCAACTTCAGGATTTGGCCTTTTAAAGAGCTGTTGGGGTTGATTTCTTCTGAGATCACAAAAGCTGATCACTGCAACTATAATAAGTACGAGCCAGTTGTCAACGGTCCATGGGAATGCTGCAACGGTTGTAAGTGTGAAAAACAGTCATAAATCACTTTTTAGTGCCATTGTAACTTTGAATAGTCACTAAATGAATGGTTGTAAGTCGAGGTTTACCTGCAACTACGAAGTAGCATACCAGGGCATAAGACAGGTCTAGGGTATGTTAACCCAGTGGGCCTCTGGAAGATGCCCCAAGCAGGTTGATCTGGGGAAAAAACATGCCTGTGTTACCCAATGTAGATGAAGAGTATTCATGGGATATGAATGTATTTAACACACATCCAATAATTCTTACTGATAAACTTTATACCTGGTTGATGATGACAAGTACTTCAGAAATTATCAATAGTCACAAGCTGCTAACATCACAGGATCCTTTTGTCAGCATAAATAAGTTCTGGCTTCCAAGCACTTTATCCAATTGCATAGATGCTTCCTGTATTTTATCCTGAATGCACTAGTTTGCTTCTCTCCCCCCCCCCCAGGTTGAATACATTTTGTTAATTCCTGCCATTGGTCCAATCTCTTTGGGTCTGTTTCTAACTATTTTACTATGTTTCACTATGTGTACAAGTCTCCCTCTGGTCCTTTATTATACATGAATTATGTTAGTATGCTTTTGGGTGTTTTTAATGACAATAGTTCACAAAACAGGATGCAACCTTATCCTTATATGACCTCAATATGAACCCTGTTTTACAAAGCTATGATTTCTGCTTTATACAGACGTGCTATCCTTTCTATTGTGAAATAAAATAATAAAGGCTATTCAGATTCACCTGAATTTTCCTCAAAACAGAATTTCCTGTTTGATTTATCAAATACTTCAATCGTGTCCAACTATAATTATCATTTTTTTAAAAAACAACAACCAACCATTTCTTTTATATAGACATTTTGGAATCCATATCTCTAGAATGATCAGTAGCCAAGTTGGCTCTTGTCTATCATTAAAAAGACCAACAAAAAAAAAAAAAAATGGAACTAGCAGAGATGACTAAATTGATTAAAGACATAATAATATCTGGTCTGGAAACCCCTTATCAAATTTTTGCATGAAACAGAAAAAAAAATGCAATTATGATTTGGGGCTTTGATGATTTGATAAAAATTGCATATTAGAAAAACAGTGAGGATTTTTGTAACCATAAAGGAATTCTGCAATTGTACTTATATTTGCTGCAAAGAAAACTGGAAGTTTCTTTCTATTTTTACTTTTTAATTCTTCCTACACTTTTGCCTTTTTTTTCTTTCTTTATTGCTTCTGCTCTACTAGTTTGTGTTAGGATTTATGTATTTTGTAAAACTTTAATTAAAAAAGAGCAACTAAAACAGGAATAAAATCAATTAACAAGAAAGTGCAAGGGGAAAATACTCTGCAATAATAACTGAAAGAGTCAATTAATTCACATATTTCCCATCTCAACATTCATTCAGATATAAACGTTTCCCCTCCTTTTCTATTTTTAAAGGATTATAAGTAAAAAGAAGTTGCCCTATCTTGCTTCTAATGAAGAAAATTTCTTAACCACTATACCTGCTAAAATATACTGAATTATGGTGTAACTGTGCCATTACGAGAGTCTTGAGGCTCAGCGCTCTTAACTGCCTTCTTATAGGTAATAAAAAAAGCTAAAGTTTCTTTAGTTACCTTGACAGGTGCAAAACATGCTGAAGGCAGCTGCTAGACTTAGTTTGGTAGAGAATATTGCTTTTGACAAGCTTTGTTGTTTCTATTGCACAAGCAGGACATGTTGGTTAATCAGTTAAATTATTTGTCAGGTTCACACAACTTTTCCAGCCATAAATCAACCAGACCAGCTGGGGTTCCGTAACACAATAAAAGAAAAGAGAAAGAGAAAATTATCCAGGCTTTGACAGTTGTCAAAGTTGTCCAAGCCAGAAAGGAAGCATACCATACAATTAGTGGAGAGTCAGAAATCCATTTATTCACTCAAAGTTGTTCAACTGTTTTGGGTGGGTGGCCACTTGCACTTCACTTTGATTCTCCTTTTCATAGGGTTCTGAAATTTAGCCAATCGTTATCAATGGAATGGAATCTCCTAACTTATTACAAACAAAGTTTTCCTTATCTTAGAGTGAAAGCAAATATCTCATTTATGGTTAAACATTTATGAAGAACTAAAGCAGGAATGTGGGCATTTCATCTAGATATGTGTTTTTCTATGCAGAAGATATAGGTCTTCCTTTACATACGTATTCATGGATTTTGCTATGTGATACTATAATCTGTAAGTTCTGCCATCTGCGGTTTGGTGCCTTGCCGGCATCCTGCCATCAAAAGTTAGGGGAGATAGGGCAAGGGGAACAAATGGGCAATAAATATGTATGGGGATGTGATGGGAAATAGGGAAGGGGAATGACAGTTTGATGAAGACCAGAGAAGTGCGAAATAATTTGTGCCAGTCTTCAAAGACACGCATTCTGAGAGTGGAATGTGGATTGCCCCAAACATCTCAGAGGTTCTCAAAACACCTATGCAGTTCTTCATTGACTGAAGATGAACTGATCAAGGGGGAGAGCTGGGATGAGGGGAAAAATTTCATGCAAGAATCCTAGTTCTAGCCTGACTATACTGCACAGCCAGCAATCTTTAAAAACCTATCTTTTTACCCAGGGTCTTGAGGATATTTCTTTCCTAAGGGATCTGACCGGGGCAGATCTGACAATATCTCTGTTTTTATTGGAAAAGCCAGCTTTTAAACAATGACATTACTACTGTCTATTCACAACTGCTTAATCAATCTTTAAATATATAGGGAAAAAAATATTCCAACACTGTGAATATGTTTTTCATGTTTTCCTTATGTAAATATGCAGTCCAGTTACAATCCTGTCAAGAATCTTTACAACTAACTTGGAACAACTATGGGGTGGCAAGAAGATCTTTGGATGTTGTTTCAAAACTATAGAACTTTTTTTTTTTACAACAATTTCCTTTTACCTCTTAAAGACATTATCTGAGTTATTCACAACTGCCAGCAATTGTGGCATAACAAAATAATTTGTATATTTAAAAAACAGGATTAGATAGGCTTTTGAGGGAGTAGGCTTAAGGCTTTCAAAACTGGTCTGCAAAGGTTTGGACAGTCTTTTTTTGCCATCTCTTTTTTTTATATAAGTATTTTATTAAGTTTTATAAAGGTACTGTACAGGGGGAAAAGGATCAGTATAGGTAATGGGATTCAGGGTAGTGTTCAGGGAAGGGATTGGAATGGGGGTAGGTACAACAATGGGGTTGCCCCCGATGACATTCCAAGCTTTAGCAAACAAACTATCATCCGGGTAAAAGTATTCAGTGGGAATAGTTAACATAATAATAAGTAGCTGTAGTCAACAAAAATAGCAATAATTATAAAGCATATCAATTAATCAATAAGCATCAATCATCTTAATAAATTTCAGAATCAATTTTCATTAACTCATTTTGCTAACCATTGATAAAAATTTTCCCATGTTTTAAAATAAACTGAGTCTTCTTTCTCTTTAAAATCTAAGGTTAGTCTATCCATTTCTGTACATTCTAGAATTTTCCTAATTATGATCTCATCCGATGGTACATTTTCATTTTTCCAATATTGGGCAAATGCTATTCTCGCAGCTGTCAAGTTTTTATTTTGCCATCTCGAGGTTGTCTGGATTTTTGAAGCTCAACACTGGTAGATCTAATTAGGCTATCAATGGATATTAACTTCCTGAAGAGCTTAACTATCAATTGCTCCACAGAAGGAGGCCATTATTCTCCCTTCTAGGCCACTAAGCTTCCCATATTGCTTCCAGCCAGCCATTAGCACTAAGTAGGCTTAGCCCTACTCAGCTTCTAAATGTAAATAGATGGGCCTAGTCCTGCTGCTTCTGGAGCATTTTGTGATAATAAGGCCATTCTTGGCATGTCTTTCTCTTTCATGTTACTGTTTACCATTCCTTTGCTCACCCCACAGAGGAGGCTTCCACACAGTTACTTGCCCTCCCTGTGGCAATAAATTATAACAGCAGATAAGTTTTCTGTTGCCACTAGACAACCCATGACTCTGAATTCAGAGATATTTCCTTACTTAAACAGAGAACAGAATTACCGAGGACAATTGTCTAGTATAATGAAGAAAAGGACGAGGGGTGACATGATAGCAGTGTTCCAATATCTCAGGGGCTGCCACAAAGAAGAGGGAGTTAAGCTATTCTCCAAAGCGCCTGAAGGCAGGACAAGAAGCAACGGATGGAAACTAACCAAGGAGAGAAGCAACTGAGAACTAAGGAGAAATTTCCTCACAGTTAGAACAATTAATCAGTTGAACAAATTGCCTCCAGAAGCTGTGAATGCTCCAACACTGAAAGTTTTTAAGAAGAGACTGGACAGCCATTTGTCTGAAATAGTATAGGGTTTCCTGCCTGAGCAGGGGGTTGGACTAGATCAGTGGTTCTCAACCTTTTTTATGCCGCGACTCCCAACCGGTCGTAAGTCGAGGACTAAACTGGTCGTAAGTCGAGGACTATCCAACCGGTCATAAGTCAAGGACTTTCCCTGCCCAGGAGCACCGCGCATGCGTGGTGCCGCCCCCTGCGCCAGCCAAGGCGTAGCTGGCAAGCGGCAGAGACGGAGCAGGCTGACCACCGGCTGGGCCACCAGCTGGCCCAGCCCAAGGGGGGTAAGGCACCCGCCAGGCCCCACGTGTGCCAGCAACCCTCCCTGCGCCTGCCGGCCTCCCACCTCCCACCCCTGGCCCTCTTTTACTTACATTTTTAGTAGTTGCTCAGCAGGGAGGGGTGGAAACTTCCAGACAGCTCACCTTCGCTGCAGACAACTTGCAGTACCATTTGCAGAATGGGACTTTTGGCGGGCTCAGCAGGGCAGAGACAGCCTGGACAATTCCTATTGGCTTTTGAAAGCCAATAGAATTAGACTCTATTCAAGAGAGTCTATTCTATTGGCTTTCAAAAGCCAATAGAATAAAAGGGAGTAGCAGAGCTCAGGAAAAGGGGGAAAAAATGGCGGACTGCGTTATTTGGTGACCCCCGTGAAATGGTCATTCGACCCCAAATGGGGTCCCGACCCACAGGTTGAGAACCGTTGGACTAGATGATCTCCAAGGTCCCTTCCAAACTTATTATTATTGTTATTGTTAATAATAATAATAATAATAACAACAACAATAATAATAATAAAGTACTGGGAGCAGGAGCAACATCTTACCAGCTTGACCACAGCTGACTGCGCTCCAAAGGGCAGCCAGTGAGTGGAACCAATCTACTCAATTTTCAGAGGGCAAGAGCGGGACAAGCCAGTGATGATATTGTAGCAACCACAAATTTGCCAAATTTCAATTCAATGGGAATCATGGGTCCTGGATTTTGGACACATTCTGTAAGTTAGTCCATTTGCGATACCTTGTTTCAAAAATTGTTGCCCTATAATACATTATTTTTCCCAGTTAAAGATTACAGACCCGAGAGTTTTAGTAGCACATGAATAGAGCCAGATGACTGATAACTGGTGTGGAGCTGCTTCATGAGCTGATTTATGTATTCCTATCCCAGAATAATATTCTATGATTCTGAACTTGATTGCATTTTGCAAGCACTCTCAAACTTTTAAAGGCTTCTTAATAATATATCTGGCAGGCTATATGATGGCTAAATCGATTTGGAGAGAACCCTGTGCTTTTGCTAATTTATGCAACAACTTTTTAAAGCCACTAAACTGAAGCTTGGCCCTTTCAACTGCTTTGATTTAAAAAAAAACAAAAAACATTGCTGATGAAAGGGAAATGGAAGAAAGAAACAAGTATACTTTCTGACAGATGTCTCCTGCCAGCTAAAAGACATTGCCTAACAATGCTTGCATTACATCCTAGCTATTTATTAACTGAACCAAGCTTACAACACACTGAATAAAGTAATCATTTTTGCTAGGTTTGCAGAATAGGAAACCATAAGAAATAAATTATGTTTTAAGCTATTGTGTTGTGCAAAGCTAGCTATATCCAGCTACTTTATTATTTTCTCCTTAATGAGATTATTAGGCATAGCATACCCATTCTGCAAAAACCCAGATGACTGCTAGATGGCAGGAAAAAGATGGTTTTTCAGGGTCTCACTGTTTCTATCTCTTGTCTATCCAGATTTCTCCAACTGAGACACAGTAGGATGATTTTTGGGTAGAAGGAAAATAGGTAGAAGAGGCGGGAAAACAAATGAAAGCTACAAGTGGAACACAATGCCTGAAACCCCTGGTGCAAATTTGTGATCAAAGCAAAGGGATTGTAGAATAACCTTGCAAATGATTTTGTGACAAATCTGACAAAGGACAAAGATGGGATGAGTATAATATGATGCCCACTGGCTTGAGACTCGACGCCTTGTGGCTGCTGGCCCTTTGCTCAAACTACTGGAACATCATTTTCTTTCTAAGATCAACGAGGGACAGCAAGCATGCAGTTTCTACATCCAAGGGAAAGTTTTTTGAATTGAGATATGCATTATTGAAGAGGGCATTTGTTGTCAGGCTCCTAGAAATTGTAGCTGCTGATTTAATTTACCAAAACCAAAGGTGGAAAAAATTGGCACGATGCAGAAAACAAAGGAATGGAATATTAGCATTTTAGGGGACCGTTCACAACAGCTCCCTTTGTCAAGAAAGGTGTCGGGGCACTTTCTTTTGTATAACTTTTTTTAACCGCACTCATGAGAATCTCACGGTTAGGTAACACAAATGCTTATCATTCAATTATGATGGACATATGCAGAGTATTTAGACTAAATAGTTCTGGATTCAAATGGGGCTAATTCCCAACTAGGATTGCAATTAAGCCTGTCCTGGGGCTTGATCTGCCTAACTACGACAGCCTGGTGTGAAGATGTGACCTGTTTTTATAAAGTCCATAATATTTTAGATTTAGAAACAAAAAGTTTTTTTCATTATCTCTTATAAAAGGATAAAAAGAGCCCTCTTTACCTCTAATTATTATGATTCCTGACAACCCTATGGAACTTGGCAAACTAATGACTTAGATCATAAATTCTCAACCAGGGTCCATATTTCTCTCTGGGGGCTTAGGATATTTCAAGGGGGCTACAGATGAAAAAGATGTAACGGGGGAGCATAGCATATGCCAAGAGGGCCACAAAATATATTATGTTATAAATACTGTCTTTTTGATTGTAGAAAACACACTAGTTATTGTCCCTTGTCTATAACTGGTAATGGGACTTGGATGGGGGGGGCAAAGGAGAAAATCAAGGCAGGAAGAGAGCTAATGGGCAAAAAAATAAAGGTTGAGAAATACTGTTTAAACCAGTGGTTCTCAACCTTTTTAATGCTGCGACCCCCCAACCGGTTGTAAGTCGAAGACTACTCAACTGGTCGTAAGTCGAGGACTACTCAACTGGTGCAGCACCGTTTGCAGAATGGGATTTTTGGCGGGCTCAGCAGGGCAGAGACAGCCTGGACAATTCCTATTGGCTTTTGAAAGCCAATAGAATTAGACTCTATTCAAGAGACTCTATTCTATTGGCTTTCAAAAGCCAATAGAATAAAAGGGAGTAGCACAGCTAAGGAAAAGGGGGAAAAAATGGTGGACTGCGTTGTTTGGTGACCCCCGTGAAGTGGTCGTTCGACCCCAAATGGGGTCCCAACCCACAGGTTGAGAACCACTGGTTTAGACCATTTATATTTTTGACTCCAGCCTGGAAATGGCAAAGGTTTATTGCAACGTGATTTTATTATTTTTAAACAGTGTAGTTCCAGTGTAGTTCTCATTTGTTTTTGGTTCTTATTAATCTCAAAGCCAACAGTATGCAATGACTTGGTCCCTGGGGATCACTAGTGAAATGTCTCACTAAGTTTATGAGAGCTGTTATGTATGATGGGCTCCAGCACGAGTCCAAAAGCTCAGAAGACTATATCTCTGGTTCCTGTGATCAAGCCAGACTGGATCCTGCTGTTGTGTGGGCTCAGTTTATGACCTCTTTCTGAATTACATGGTTTATTGTGACTTCTGCATAAGAATCATCAAGGGACATTTAAGCAGAGGTTTGAAGATCAAAAGTTCCTCAGCCATATATGCTTATATGGTATATTTCATCAGATCCAAAATATGAGTGTGGGAAGATCATTTTGCCAGTTAAGATCCCTTAGCTTTGGGCTTGGTTTACACGTTTATTTCACTAGCACTGTAAACAAGGTCAACCGGAGATACTTCCCTATTCTGAATGTAGCCAGTTGGCCTCTCTGAACTGTATTTCTGAGATGGTGTTATCACTGAATACCCCCAGTGGTATTCTCCTGGTTATTAGCAACTGAGATGTCAATGAAGATTCCCAATCATCCAGGCAGAGATGTCTGAAGGTTGTCTGAAGGCTGCAACTGGACAATTTTTTAGTTTCAGAGATGCTTCACTGCCCATCTAGGCAGTTTCCTCCGTCAGCACAATGTGGTTAGGCAGAGAGCGGTTGGAATATACCAACTCCTGCCACACCAACCTCAGGGAACCTTTCTCCAAAATGTATTGCAAAACAACATCAGACAACCTTTAGCAGATCCAGGCAATGCTGCCATTGTCAGCTCATGTGTCATTTTCCCATGATGGAGTACTGAGATGTATATGTTTCCCCTCAGTCCTCTGAATCAATGTTTCTCAAACTTGATAACTTTAAGATATACAGATATCAGCTCCCAAAATTTCCCACTCACCATGCTGGCTGGGAAATTCTGGGACTTATCTGTGCACATATCTTAAAGTTGTCAAGGTTGAGAAACACTACTCTAAATTGTCTTCCTATCTTATCCCATTACTAGTGTGGTAATAAGAAAATTCAGCTGGTTTGGGTGTATGGAATTAAGATAGTTGCCACTTTGTGTTATCAATTATCCAAAGGTTTTTAATTGGTCTCCCTTCCAAACTTCGCCCTCAAAGACTCTTTGTACTTCTCTGCGTAAGGCTTCTTCATTTCTAGTATTTGAACTTCAATGTACCTATTGCCTTTGAGTCCAATTTGCCTTTCTGATCTTATTCATAACTTCATCTTCTGATTATGTTGTGTCTAGTATAGGAAGGATAAGAATCATTGTTTTCTCAATCATCTAATCCTTTATCTAAAACCAACTAGGAAATCGTCTTAGATGGAACACATTAATGCAGTCATAGATGAGAAGTTGTAGATGAGAAGAACACTTACATTATGTTATTTACATACATACAGAGCCCCTCTACGAGGGAGAGGGGCATTTAAAAATAAGAAATATAAATATATAAATACATATATATATAAATATATAAATACATATAAATATAAATATATAAACCAACTTTTCTTGGTTTGGGTACCGTTCAAATACGTGGACTTCAACTCCCATACTACTCCAGCCAGCCTGACCATTAGTGAGAAGTCAAGAAGGCTTCCTAAGACAGGATAGGAATCAAAGTGACAGAACATATGTATGGAAGTTTTTATAAGTTTTGTAAGAAATAATGAAACCCAGGTCAAGGCCTCCTCATTAAAAACACTTTTCCTTTCTACTTTATAGGAAAGCTCTTCTACTGCATACATGTGTGAGAGATTCTGAGGATATAAATATGACTTCAGCTACTCATGTGTCCCACCAACATGCCATGTAAGAGATCTTCCCCGTGGAGCAGGCTGGCAGCCAGGTCTGCAAGTAGCATAATATGATGGTTTTGGCTGGAGCAGAAGAAGTGTTTCACTTTGGCCAGTGCCACTACCATCATTGCTGTGGAAACTCTACATGGATGGAGACCAGAGGGGTTCATTGATGACTTCATCTGAATAATGCTCTTACAAAGTTCCTCTTGCAGGGAAATTGAGGTGTTGTTACTTTGATAGTACTGCACTCTGTTAATGTGGGTAGTTTTTCAATAGATGTATTCCTAATTTACTGTCATTTCCTTTACTAATGAATATCCAGGAAGAGCAGTGTGTTGTTGTTTTCTTATCCCCTTTTGAATTTTATTCTTTTGAAAATGTTATTTTTGCTCACTAAGATGTCTTTGTCTTTCAGTAATTCTTTGACTTTTGGTATGTATTGTGATCTGTCCATGATAACTATGTTCAGCCTTTGTCTTCTGGTAGCATAATTATGGTTTGGTCCTTCTGTAGGTTTTTGGGGGCTGCTCTGAGTAGCTTCGGATTCTTTTGATCTACAGTATGATCATCTGTCTCTTCTTGGGTCTCTGTGGCAAATCCTGTAGTTTTTAAGGCTGCTAGGAACTCTAATTAGCATCATTGCAATTGAGTCTTTCTGTCGGTTAATGTGTTCTGTAGAGGAAACAGTGCAGTGTTGCAATGTTCTGCAGCGAAAGACTTTTGTCAGAAGAAGATAGACAACACCACTTCACTTTCCATAGAAAACCTTGGTTAGCTGGCCTTAAATGCAGGCTGAAGATACAAAGCCAGCTAACCCTTCAGGAGCAATTAGCCAGACACGTTTAAGTCAAAAGTAGACTGATACATAGATGTAGCTGTAGCAGGCTAGACAAATATATGGAGAGAAGTCATTCTGCACATACTCCCACAATGATGGACCTGTACGAGGGTTAAGAAGCTGCCAATTAGTACTACAAATAACTGCAATAATGTGGGATGGAGCCATTTCCCATTGGTAGAGCTTTTCTTCTTCTGCCAAGGGGAAAGGTCTCATAGTTCTTTGCTACTGTGTCCACCTCGGCCAAGGAGTAACTCAGGTGGGATGGACAGAAGGGGTAGCAGGGCCCTCTCCTGCTTACTTCATAGTCATGACTTGGATTCTTTATTCCTTCCAGTGAATGGAAAACAAGAAAACCAAGAGAGCAGGAGGACTGTTTTTTCCATAATAGGTGCTAAGGATTAATGGCTTTGTTGTGATCATCATTAGATATGTGTCATTAAAAGAAAATCTATGAAGTAAGCCTTACTGTGTTAAGCTGAAATAGTAGGAGGCTTTCTTCTTTTGTCAAGTAAATACAGGACATTGCATTTTCACTCCTGTTCCCCCCACTTCTCACCCACCCCTCGCAACTTCTTATTTCATGAGCTCACTGGTCCTGCTGAAGGAGACATAACCTTGAGGATTTTATTTTATTTTTTACAAAAAGGGGGAATTTGATCTCTTCAATATTTAATGAGTGCTATTTCCATCACAAAATATCTGATCTGAAGCCAGCAAATGAAGAAAGCACAAATGTTCTTTGTTCCTGCTGGAAAGGAAACCCTAGACAAGATCTTCTGCTTCACAGACTGTGCCTCCGAGAGGGGGCTGAGACGTCTCCAAGAGGAGAATAGAACCGCGGCAAGTAGCTCTGGACTTTTAGAGGAGACAACTGGGTAAAAACTATTGATTTTGTAACATAAGGCAGCAGGCTGGATTATCATAATTACTTTGGATCTTGAAAAATAAATGAAGGAGCTGTAAAATAAAATGTAACGAAGGTCAGCCATTGATTAGGAAATCTGCCAGCCGAAAGTAAAATGTTGTGTCATCTTGCAGCCTTTTTCAGTTGTTCAGTAAGGCAAACGATTTATCAGAAATGATAGTAACCCACTTATGAAAGGGGAAAAAATACAAAACGGATAACAAACAGGTAACTCCTCTCCCCCAGCATCTATAACCCCAAATCTTATTTATTTACTTAAAAGAGCTATGTAGCACCCAATTCTGTGTCATAATTCTGGTGGGTTACAAATAATAACACAATGAGAAGCACAACAAGTGTTCTGCCTATAGAGCTTCAAAACAGAAGTCTTGCAGATGCATTGGGCCAGAACTTCCAAATTTCCCAGGAAATACGGTGAAAGGCTGGACTGCCTAAGAATACCTAGGTCAGGGGTAGGCAACCTTGGCTCTTTTATGACTCGTGGACTTCAACTCCCAGAATTCCTGAGCCAGCTGGCTCAGGAATTCTGGGAGTTGAAGTCCACGAGTCATAAAAGAGCCAAGGTTGCCTACCCCTGACCTAGGGATTGTTGGCAAATATCTCAGAAAGCTACCAGGTGGAGGATGTTACTATAGATTCATGTTTTTTGCAAAGTAGGTTATTTACACTTTAGCCTTGAATGCAATGCATGAAAAACACAACAGCTGGCCCAGGGAGTGGATATTAACATTTGGTCCCACTATAGGTCTGAGTGAAAATGATCCTAATAAGGAAAGCTCTTAACTTATATCAAGAGCAGCATTGTGGTAGGGACAAAGAGGTTATGTGTTACTCGCCTCCACTAATACTATGATTGTAATCTGACTTGGGCCCACTTCTGCATTCTATTTATTTTTAAAAAATGATTTGCTTTTTATCCCAGGCTACAAAGGGGCATCATTTCACATCCAGACTGGTTCATTCTATCATATAAGATAACTGGTTTGGTTTTAGCTTAACACACTGCATGCACCAAGCTATTATCACATTATGAATCTAAATTAGCTAACTGTAGTTGAGTAAATAGATAGGATTAAACAATTGCATGTTATGTTTTGTGAACCCCGACTCACTTTTGGTCCAAATTCAACAACCTTTTAAGACAGGGGTGTCAGGCTGGTTTCACCATACTGAAGCCGCGCCCACCCCATTGCCAGCAATGGCAAAACCAGCCTGATACATTGCGCGATGTCCAGTGATATCGCGAGTTTGACACCAGTTTTAAGACTTTTTTTAGCACTCTGTCTCTGTCTCTCTCCCTCCCTCCCTCCCCCCTCTCATGCTTCACAAGAGATAGCAACATGTCTTGAATATTTTTTAAAATGAAATTTAAAAGTACCTCTCTCATTTTGGATTCTACACCACTTGTGTCTAACCAAAAGGCAACAACAATACAATAATACGGAACTCCAGTGAGTCATGGCAAATTGAAGATGTTCTTGAAAAACAGGGACATTATTGCTGAAATTTGTGGTTAGGTGCAGGATCCGGGCCAGTGAAATCTCTCTGAAAACAGCAAAGATCTTGAGTTTGGCCACACACATCCCAGACAGCTGAGTAAACCACAGAAACTAATGCTTTTGTGGTTGGATAGGGAGAATAGCAGCTGGGAGTTGAGAGAAAATTCTATCTAAACTCATAGGTGTAATGCCGCCTTTTGGGACTCAAAGTTCTGCCAATTCTCATTTTTAATCACTTTGAAATTGATTTTTAAAATTACTTTTTAAATATTGAGAACCTCCAGAGTGGTAAATTTTATGACATTCACTGGATAAGTTTTTTTCAGTTAAAATAAGATTGAACAATGGATGTCTTGTGTGAACAAATAACTCAGAAATTTTCTAGCATTATTGGTTAAATAGATGATGCTATGGAAGAAGAACAAATTTTATTGGACAAAAATGAAATTGACTTAAATCTCAACTTAAATATGATTGACTACAAGAAGGATATTGAGCAAGGTGAAACATTTAACTTAACAGCTGAGCTTTTAACTTTATTTTTGTATTAAATTTTTACATTGTCCATCTCCCCTACAAAGTTAATAGTTAAAAAGGACATACAAATATTAGACCAGAGGAGTCTCTTAAATAGCGTTTCTATTTTGGATTTACAAAAAGGATTTGGACCAAGGATCCTCCAGGGCTACAAATATTTTCTTCTATCAACAGTTATTATTCATATAACATTGGTAAACTCCAAATCTGTTTCTAGAAATCTCCACGTCTGCCCACTTAATTTCCTTTATAATTCCAAAATGAATTGGAAGAGAATAGCTTTCGGACCAAACTAGAAAGGACTACAGTGGATTGTAGAATATTAATTAAATTCCCTCCGGGCAAGTGGACAGCATCCGAATGACATTGAGGAGTTGGGTGCTATAATTGTGGCACTTGGTAGCATATTTTGTGCTTCCAGGCCTTAGCCATGACTTTTGTCAGAGTGTCTGGAATTCTTTACCGCAGCAAAGAACAATGATCAAAATGCAAATATCAATCACTATAATAGGATCATAGCAATAAAGGAGAGACAATTTAAATCTTTCCTCTCTAGTTCCAGCCTGTAATGCACGAATAGACCACCATGCCTATGTGCAGCCATTCCTTGCACCTCAGGATTGCACCACTACAGTTCAATCACAGGAATTGACTAGATGACAGTTTTCATTACTTGTAATCAATAGGTTCAGCTCATTGTGCCAGAAATCATCTGATAATACCTAATAAGTATAATGGACACTTTATTGTCTAATTTGTTTCCTTGGGTTGAACTGTCAAGTTTATTATCCAGCGATTAGAAGAGTATAGTATAAGCCCAACTAAAGTCACCAGAGCAATGCAGACAATAGGAAAAAGGATGTCCTAGAGCACGGGTGTCAAACTCACCGTGTCACGTGACGTGTCGCGACGTATTGCAACTTTTTTCTCATTGCCGGAGCTGGGGTGGACACGGCCTCCGCATGATGCAACTAGCCCGTGGGCCGGCAGTTTGACACCCCTGTCCTATAGTAATATCCTCTAGGCTTGTTCAACACATAGCGATTTCTGTACCACTCCAGGGCCAAACAGAGAAAGTAAAATTGTCTGCTGTGCAGCCCCTGATGAATACAGAAGAGTTGTCAAAATAGCTGCTATGCAATTGACAACTGCCAGTACTGCTGCTTCTCTGAATAGGCCACAATCTGTTTTAGGGTCTACCACCTGCAGGCAAGACACAGCACAAAGACAGGCTTTCTTTCTCTCCCAAGTCAGATCCTCTAAGAATTCGCAACCAAGTGTCAGAAGGAACAGGGATGAAAAGATTATTTGGCCCAGTTTTTTTTTTTTTCCTGAAAGGGATCTAACTATTTCCTATCAGCTCAATTGTTGCAATACTGGAAAAATCTAAGACTTTAAACGGATTAAGAGGGCTAGGTTCATACATGGAGTCTGTCAGACAGGGTCATTAATGAAAATAAAATAGCTTGTTAGTGCGTTGGAACAATTACACTTGAAATGTTCACACAGTCTTTAAAGACGAATTAAGGAAAATAACAGAAAAATTGCTTGCCAGCAAATTCCTGTTAGCATTTAGATTTGGCATGATCATATTTTCAGGATGACAACTGTGGTATTCAAATCACTTGTCTTAGGACAAAAAAAAAATGATTACAAAATTAAGGGGATGTAACTAATTATCTTATTCAGTAGCATTTTTTGTTCTGACCTATTGAACTTCCCAAATAAAATTATTTATTTTATTTAAATAAATAAAAGTTCCACACTTGCTTTACTTTTTTGTAGTTTCTTTATTCTATAACACAAGCAACACAAATAATTATGATTCGTTGTAAAATATCTTCCTTTAAGAATTCCCTTTGAACAAAATATACACAAAATACATTTTGCAAAGTGACTTGCAATGAACTGTTCTTAAACACACACACAAGAAAAATGGTTCAGGTTATGTCCCTCCCTCTCCCCTCCCAACATATACCAAAAGAAGAGGGTCTAGGAGAGTTATTGTTAAGAGTGCAAGGAAAGCTATGGCAGGATCCAGACATTTTGTCAACAGATATTCCTTATAGGCTTTCATTGGCCACCATAAAACAAATGCAAAGACAACAAACTGTAAGGACCCATCCAGGGTCTCAGTACATCCTGGCGTCATAGTTCTTTACACCTAACCTTCTTCTGAGTCTTGAAGTGCTTAGAGAATTGCATATCTTGGCCAAAAACTAGGCATATCCAAGAGTAAAGGTTGGCTGGAAAGAGTCCCCAAATATCTTTCCCCCTGGAGAATAGTTTGGATTCCTGTCTTTTCATGTCTACCTAGTGATACAAGCCCAATTGTGGCAAGCATCACTATTTAATTTTTTTTTTTAAAAAAACAAATAGGATCTTTGGTATAAGAGAGAAGATGCTCCTTTGGGGGTTGCACTTCACTGTTTGGCATAGGGTCTGTCTGGGAAAAGTAATAATTGCAGAACCTGGTTAGTAAATTAATTGCTTGAAGATTGAAGTTCGTCTTTCATTTTGGTAGAGCAACTTTCCCTTTAGTTAAGGCAGAGCACCTTTTTTTTTTTGTTCAGAATGTTATGGTACAAAACAAACTCGCCAGCTGCCATGACAGACAACAACTCTGCATATACATAACAGCATTGTGTGAAAGTTCTAACTCCTACACTTTCTGTCACTGCTGTCAGTATTTGTTTTTCTGCTTCTGCCTCCAAATCATGGGCAGCTGCTAGGAGGAGAATATTTAGAATATGGATATCAGGATCCACCCTAAACTGCTTTTGCAAAATGGACATAAACAAATAAAACTGATGCAGAGCAACTACATTCTATGACTGCCCTCTGATTCCTTTAATGTGCAAATTCCATCTTAGATCCCATAATCACAACCCAAACTTTGCATAGTGAAATAGGGTGCAAGTTTCTGCCCTGAAGAACGTCCTTTCCCCCTGCCCGTTTCTCCTTCTGGGATGGATGGAGACCAAGTCACTGAGTATACGACTGCCTGATTTTGCAGGCACTATGGGAGAAGTCCAATTCCATGGCCCTGGAGGGCCTTGCGGATCAAAATGCAAACATGAGCTCTGGCCTCACAAGAGCTTAGAAGATGGAAAGGGCAGATAGATTGGCGCACACAAAATCTAATGGCTCTCTCCATCGATGTGCACCCATGGCTTGCTTGCAAGGCCAAAAGCATCACAGGCAAACGTGTCTCCCACTTTTATGACATTTCCATGATAAGTTTATAGAAGTTGGAAAAGACGAAAAATAAAATTCCTCCTTCCTCCGCTCAAGTGATTTTCAATTAAATATTAAACTAATTTTCTAGTTCCTCCCTTGACATTATCTACCATATCCTCAGAATGAGGCACTTCCTCCTCTTTCTATCCAGAGAATGTTTTTTCTTTAAGTTTGGCTGACCTTGCAGCCAACTTACATCTCAAGAGTTACATAATACTTTCAATCACCTTGAATGAATGACTGAATAAATAAATAAATAATATGACGATCTTCAGCAGGAACTGTTGTGTATCTACCGCTTGCCCTTGTGGTGAAAGCAGCAATTGGGATGTTTTTACAATCAATAGTCGTTCTTGGTAGTGGCAGGAATGTGAAATACTTCCCTTCTTCGAAAATAAATAATAATTCACTGTTGCCTGCTTTGTGTAATAGTGGCCCTACAAGTTTGTTACACAGCACTTTGTTATTCCATGCACACAATATACAAGTAACCTATACGCAACAGCACAGAACTGAAAAGCTACACTTGAAATCCGAACATTTTTTTTTTTTTCAGGAGAACAGATGAAAAAAATCTTGAGTAAGGTGATTCTCTCTCTGTTCAAGTTACCATGTTCAACAGATGCTTCAAAGGGGCAAGCTAGAATATGCGCATAAGATCTCACTAGCAAACAGTGTAGGTGTACACCGTGTGAAAATGTCCCCCAAAACACAGGTCGGCAACCTGCGGCTCCGGAGCCGCATGCGGCTCTTTGAGCCTTCCCATGCGGCTCCCAGCCTCCTCTGCCTTTGCAGAGAGAGAGACAGAGACAGAGAGAGGAATTGCGCTTCCCTGCTTCTCTCTCTCTCTCTCTGTGTTTTGTGTGTGTGTGTGTGTGTGTGTGTGTGTGTGTGTGTGTGTGTGTGTGTGTGTGTGTGTGTGTGTGTGTGTGTATATATATATATATAAAAAAGAGAGTGCACTCACAGTGTTCTCCGAGGAGCTGAAAAGCTTACTGGGCTGAGCTCTTCCCTTTGCTGCATCTCTGCAGGAAGCAGGAAGCAGGAAGGGCAGGAGAGAGCTAGCTAGCCCAGCTAGGCTGACTCAGGAATTCTGGGAGTTGAAGTCCATGAGTCATAAAAGAGACGAGGTTGCTTACCCCTGATCTTGTTGGACAACAGCCTGAAGCTTGTCAGGTGAGCAGCAGATAGGAGAGGGGGGGAGAAAGAGAGAGAGAGAGAAAGAGAGAGAGAGAGAGAGAGAGAGGAAAGAGAGAGAGAGAAAGAAAGAGAGCGGGGGAAGAGGAGTGGCAGATCAAGGGCAGATAGAGAGGGAGGGAGAGAGAGACCCTTTTGACATCTAAAATGAAGATAACACTGCATATATCCTTTTTTATCTCTGTGTGTGTGTGTGTGTATGTATATATATATATACATACATACATATACATATACATATATATACACACATACACACACACACACAAACACACACACACAAACACACACACACACCTATAATAAAGGTAAAAAAGGATATATGCAGTGTTATCTTCATTTTAGATATCAAAATGGTTTTGCGGCTCCCAGTGTTTTGTTTTTGGTGGGAAACGGGTCCAAGTGGCTCTTTAAGTGTTTTGGGTTGCCTACCCCTGCCCTAAAACAATTCCCTCTTCACAAAGAACCAGAGAAACACAGCATTATTTAAACCTTGTAAGAACAAACAAACAGAAGAATCAAACAATCATCTCAGGGCATAGCACTGACAAAGAATTCCATAATTCATAATAAACAATCACTAGAGTTCAGCAGCAGCTGACACAACGTGTACATTCAAAGTCTTCTGTTAACTGAATGAGAAAATGGGGAAGCAAAGGAAACAGGACCGTTTACTGTTCAAGCAAGCTACAAGGCATCATATAGCAGGCTGATTAAGGCTCTTCACTCAATCAGTTCAATGACCATGGTTGGAAATGAAGGCTAGCACAACAAGCAATGCATAGCACTGCTCATAAGTTTGATCCCAACTGTATCCCAGCGAGCAGGCAGAGTATTTTGCTAGTGCCCTCTAACAGATACAAGAGCAACTGCTCTCATCTGAGCATATTCCAACAATGACTTAACAAAGAGAGGGAAAGCTGATGCAGGCTTTGATCATATTCATGTAAGACACAAGGAAAGTGTGTGGGATCACATAGTACGTATTATTTTTGGAGCAGTGAAACATGGCTGCCATTTGTTCAGTTTTTGCAGCAGTTCAAGGGTGAGCTCCCCTTTACTGGTGGAGCTGAGATTCACACCTCACACGCTGCCTATAGGCATTTTCACACCAGTGTCCTGAATTCCCCTGGCATGAGCTCCAGACCAGCCTGCTCTTTTCCCACTTGCTTTTGAATCCAAAGCAGCTTAATCACTGTCTCTGCAAGTCTTTGTGGGTCGTTGGTTTTTCTCACTGACAAAATCGCATGCCTTCCCATGCTACCTGCCCCTGAACTCATCGTATCTTGATCCATAAGGTTTCCAATATTTAGAATTTATCTTTCTTCACTCTTGCACACCAGCCAGAATAAGATCGATAAGCATCGGTCACAACTATAAAGAATAAAATAGCTGGTGGAAAAATTGTCAGCAACAAGAAGCGATTTCACTTGTACAACTCATAGTAGTTCCTAAATGTATGAAAGGGTTGATGTTTGAATTGGCCGAGAAACCATCAGAGGACATTAGTGCTTTATTTGCATTTTTCCAATCAAGCTCACCTCACATAGATCCCATCAGAACAACTTCTCAGGGGGATTTGGAATTTATGTTTCTGTATGATCATTACAGAGGAATTGAGTGGAGGGAGTTTTAGTCATTCTGCTGTTGGTCAACTAGAGGGACAGAAAACACCCTCATGTCCTCTGACCATTCTATGTGTTTGGAGATCCAGAGTTAAGACAACCATGGTCAATTTCAGTGTGAGAAGTTGTCAGGGTGCAAATGCTATTATGAAGGCAAGATGAGGTGACAGCTGCCTGTCTCAAGTTCCCTTACTGGGCTTAACACCTAATTGACACCTCTACCCTGGTACTGCTTCAATTCTCAGCCATACCAGCCAGCTTCTGCTTCACTTCTGCTTCCCACAAATTACATACTGAATTTTTCTTCTTTTTTCTTCTACAACAGTGTTTCTCAACCTTGACAATTTTAAGGCATGTGGACTTCAACTCCCAGAATTCCACAGCCAGCATTGCTGGCTGTGGAATTCTGGGAGTTGAAGTCCACATGCCTTAAAATTGTCAAGGTTGAGAAACACTGTTCTACAAGTTTATATAATGGCCACATTATATAAACTTGTGTATTTTCCCTTCCTTGTGTATTCTTTTCTCAATTGTAACTAGCCTATTAAATTATAAATTAATACTTAAAAGTTATGCTCTACTCTCAAAAAGAAAACAGAGAGAGAGAGCATTTATACATCTTGTATGAATATAGTAAATAAATAGATGTGGTGACTCAATCTGTCCCATAATTAGCGTAACTTTTATTACATTTTGTTATATTCAGTTCTGGATGTCACCCAGCTTGCCTTAAGAAAAAAATGATGAGTGAATTATATTTCTGCTTGGCCTTAAAACTATAAAGGTCACTAAATAGAATAATCTATTTCACAGATTTGTTGTAAGGGCAAAAATTTGATAACTCTACATATTCTATTCATATGCCTAATTTTCAGATTCTTTTGTCCTGACAGGGAAGCCAGGCAATACAAAATGAAAAGCCTGAAAACAGAAAATCTGGGATACATTTTACAGTGTTTGTTAACATCCAGTGAAGAGATGAGCAAAGATATAGAACCAGAAAAAACTAAGTAATTTACAGAACATAGAAAATATATATTTGGTTTTGGGTCTGCATCAAAATGAGAAAAAAGGCTTAAATTCATTTCTCAACTGAGCATTGGACAAGTCTACCAATTTCTGGATAGGCACCTTATAGCAATATGAAATAATTCATGGCCCCTACAGTACCTCCAAGATGGTAAGTACTTTTGTCTGAAAACCTGTTACAATCACACTGAAATATAATCACTTCCTAAGTTTGGAGACCTAGTTTTCATTGCCAAGATTTTTAAAAAGGTTAGAATAAATGGGCTCCTCTGTTCGTTGGCATGACTATTGTTTTAAATTTAGATGACTTAAGGATCAGATGCCTCATTTAAGACGTAACAGAAATCTATATTAAAGACATCTCCACAATCATTACATTCTCAATGGTCAGTCTTGACGAAGTCTATTCTATGACTGTGTCCATTCCATGCTATTTTCCTTGCTCCACAATCTTCTTTGCTACCTTGTGAAAGAGACATTCTTTTTTTGCTCTTTAGAAAATATGCAGCATCAAACATACTGAGCCTGTCAGCCTGTCTGAATATCAGCATGTCTGAATACCTATTTCAAATTTAATACAAAGGCTCTTACTATCATATTCTGCTATTTTACATTCTCTAGGGTCATGAGTATGACCACACTATGCTCTTAAGATTTAACAGCATGGGATAGAGCCTGCTAGTTATTACTGACTAGCAAACGGGCAGATGTACATCGTTCTACCTTTTTTTTTTTAAAATAGACAAGTTTTCAACAAATGCACTTTATATCTGTTTCTTGAAATATGTTAGATTCAGTCTCTCTTTGATAAGGCAACTAAAGTCTTCTACACAATGATGTCATAAACCCTGCCCACTCTTCCTAGCCATTCTCTCAGAGCCTGACGAACCCGAATATCTGTCACATGGCAAGTCAATTGACTGATGCAGGGAAATACTGCTGGTTGAAGGGCGATGAAGATCTGGTCTGGTAAGGATTGAATCTGATTAAGAACTGTCAGAACCATGTTGGTCCATGCCTAAAACAATGCAAAGAGAGAGAGAGAGAAAGGGAACAAATAAATCTATAAATTAGGACAATGCAAAAAAAAAAAAAAACAAATGGAAGAGCATAGATCAGTACGGAAAATAGGAAGGACACCTTTAGAAAAAAATGCAGTATTAATGTTAAGTGAGAACATAAGGCAGTTTGGTATGAAAAACATTTTACCAGGGTTGAGTAATAGGGCTATTAGTGTAAAATTCCCAAGAAAGGAGAATAATCTCTTTAGATGAGGGACACTTAGCGACCATTTTCTATGTTCTGGTACCATATCTAGTTGATCCAGGCCAAGATGCATAAAAATGTTAATATGACAAACATGCCAGAAATGAAAAACTAAAAGGAAACAACTATTGCAATGTGCTCTACATGGAGTTGATCTTGAAGATTCAACTGGTCTAGATTGCAGCAGCACAAACAGTGATGGGTGTGCCGCATCTGTGTCTCCTCTGCTTCTTGAGCTGCACTGATTACTGGAATGCTTCTCAATACAATGCAAGGTGATGGTTATGACCCATAAAACTCTACTTACTTGAGGAAACACCTATATCCTGTGGCATCATCCCAACCTGTTTGATCCAGCATGGCTGGTATGCTCTGGGTCTCTTCAATTAAACACCATCTATTGCAGTGGTTCTCAACCTGTGGGTCGGGACCCCATTTGGGGTCGAATGACCATTTCACAGGGGTCGCCAAACAAGGCTGTCCGCCATTTTCCCCCCCTTTTCTTTGGCCAGGCCCCTGGCACCCGGTGATGTATAAGTGATTGGGGGTCACCACAACATGGGGAACTGTATTATGGGGTCGTGGCATTAGAAAGGTTGAGAACCACTGATCTATTGGGATCTGAAACCATGCCTTCTGTTGTGATACCTGCTCTCTGAAACGAGATCCTTCCTCAAAATCTGTATGACTCCCAACCTGATGGCATTCTGGAAATCCTTAAATATCTGGCTATTCTCCCAGGCCATGGTTTAGGGTGGTTCAGGCCCTGTCAAATTGTGCATAGGTGTGGATAGCTGGATCTGCTGTTAGTTCTTGTTTCTTTCCTTCATTTTTTCATATTGCTTAAGTTCAATTTTTATTCTGTTGGTTTTATTGTACACCACCCAGAGTTGTTTTGGAGTCAGCTGGTGACTACTTTGAATGAATTAAACTAAACTGAATAAAAAATATAGGATATTAACTTATTCTGGGAGGTTCACAAGGATCTTGTTGACATCTGAATTAATCTCAGAAAATTCTGAACTACAGAAGAAACTTAGATGATTTTCAGAGTGTTCATGTGAAAGTAAGTTAGACTAAGGCACTTTTGCCAAGAAGCTGTATGTATACACTTTATAGGTAGGTATCTTGTATATCAGAGCATTTTGCTAAAAATGCTATATGCTTAAGACTCATTGTGTAGACACAGGCATCTCATATTTTATACAATAGTAGGCTTCTGTTTAAAAACTAATTTATTTTATATAATCGTAGGTTTGTATTTAAAAACCAATTAAGAAACCAAGTGCCCCAATATGAAAGGCAAAAGCAGGTGTCCCAAAGTTAAAGTTCTTCCACTTTATTTCCTCTTTTCTCCTCTTTTCTTACCTGTATTTGTGCCTCCCCATCCCGGACTGATATACTGAGTGAGCTGGCAGTCGACCCGGAGCGTGGCCTCTTTTCTTGCCTAAGAATCTCTGGTCCTGCACTAAAGGAATGCCTCATCTGGCCTTGATCAATCAGATTTTGTGGCCTTTGGGGGAGAGGTGAATCTGGCCCTCTTGTACCAAGTGGATCCCCTTTCTTGTCAGCTTTCATCTCCTTGGAGAAATTAGCCAAGTTATGCTGCTGTTGTTTTCTTTTTTTATATTCCGTCATTAGTTTTGATATGGTTTTATCTGTTGCTATGGTGTAAATTTTGTTGCTAGCACTCTCCCACCATTCTTTTTTCCTGCCTTGCTCTTTCTTCTCCATTTTTGGGCTCAAAGGTGGAAGAAGCAGAATATCCGTACTTCCCTTAGGAGTGAAGTTTTCGGTGAGTGAGTCCCTAATCTGGCTTCTATCATCTTCGGAAGGGGTGTTTTTTCCGGAAAGGCCTCCTGTAGATGGTGTGGATGTTTCTGATTGAAAGGATGGAAGGATGAAGAAAGGGTCTCCTCTAAAGACAGGGAGCTCATCAGCACTATTTTCCAAATCCAAATGCATCTGAATGTAGTTGTTACATAACTCCATGCAGAGTTTGTGAAGCCTTTTGATTAGCCAAGCCCAGTCTGCATTGCTCACAGGTTGAACACTGAAAGATGGCAACCTGGCCCTCCATTGCCTCTTCTCTTTCCCTCTTGGTGGGCTGACTTGAGCAGTCTCCTCAAAAATGTCTTCATCTTCTGAAGAGCATTGTTGGGATGAATCAGTGCTCCTTTCATCATCTTCATAAAGGATTTTCTTCACCTGCTCTGCAGTGATATTTTCCTGATTGGTCACAATAGCACAGATCAGGGCATGGAAGTAGATATTGAAGCTCATGGCTGACTGGCGGTATAGGTTGGCAGCCCCACCAATGCCGGATACCTTTTTGAGCAAGCATTTCAGCCCAGTCCTTGTATCAAACTCTCTGGCTGTTCGGTAGGAGTCCAGTAGTAAATCAAAGATGACCGCCAAGTTCTGCATAGAGATGTACCTGAGGAAACCAGTGAGTTTGGTTTCTGGCAACTGGTGTATTACCTTTTCTTCAGCTTGTGATGGGCCTTTCACAAATTCTTCCAATAAAATATCGTACAAATTCTGCAGCAGCACTTGGTGGGAAAGCAGGCTCACTACAATTGTTCTGAAAGGGATACTTTGGGTAGCAGGAAGAGAAAGAAAGAGAATTTAGAACCTCATTAATGTTTCTTGAATTGCTCAATTATATTAGTCTCTTTCTTCAAGAAACCTCAGGTGATAAGGTAATAACCACCTCATAATCGTTATAATTTTTTGTTGTAAGCATTATCGTTAACTAATGCTGCTTATCATCTGCAACTTGTTCTTGCAATGTGTGGGCTTTGTTAATCGCTGTTGTATTTATAGTGCTTTCATTGTGTTTTAATACTCTCTGGTGGTGGCCTACTGGCATTAGTTTTCTAGCACCAAAGAAAATTGTGGCTTTCTGAGGTAAAAGAATAGCCAAAATGATGCCCCAAATGATGATAGTTCAGTTTGGAGGTAACAGTGGTGGGGGTGTTTTCTCTTGTGACATATGTGCATGTTTTACAGTGAGACATCACAGTGTGCCAGAAATTGTGTATGGCGGGAAGTCGTCGTCCTTGGTAACACATTCACTACTGGCAAAATAGCAAATATCTCACTGTGGCATATTTGCACACCGCAGTGTGGAAAAAGGGAAGGGTGGAATATACACAGGAACTTTCAAGGGTTTCCATTTTAAAAATGCATTTTATAAATGCATCTGACAGAGGTTGTAATTTAATCAAGAGCTGAAATTACAACTGTACTGGCCTTCTTCCTTGCTGATTTAGTCTTAAAAAGGTAGGAAAGCTTCTCCCTTTTAAACTAGATAGTTAGAGAATAGCAGTTAGTTTTAAATAGTTATTTCAATTTCTTAAATAGCTAAGGGGATATTTTTTCTGGATAAATATCTGTATCTCAAATGCCATTTAAGAAAATACATGATCTGCATGTTGGCTTAAAACTGCATTGAAGGAAAGAAACTCTGTCTTACCCAAGTTTCCTGTGTATTGGTTGCAGCATTATAAAGAAATTCAGACAGAAAAAAAGAGAAACTCGACTAAGTGAAAACAAAACTGCAATACACTTCTGGACTGACATGCAAGAGAAGATAAAATAAGCAAGCAAGCAAACCCACTTCTGTAACAAGTCTTGTAAAGAGGGACAATTGTATCCCCGCTAAAAAAAAAAATAAAAAATTACAGAATGAGCTCCCAATCAGAATAGGTTGAGAAATGGGACAGCATGAATGTTATTTATTATATTCCTACAATGAATTCATAGTTTGTACAAATGCTCACAATTAATCCAGAAATCTGGGTTTAAGGGCTGTCGGCTTTCTGCAATATCTTCTAAAAAAAAAAGTTTTTCATCATACTGTACATATATTCCCCTTCCCTCTCACATACTTTGGCTAACTCAGTGTTAGAGGTGCAAATCTGTGGTTCGCTGTGAGGGTTTGCATCTTAAGCATGCACTAATGGTGCCAAGGATATTTTATGAAGTTCACTGCCACACTCTTATTCTGAGGCAAGACCGTATGTAATGCTGGACTTTTCAAACTGCAAGTCAGCACTGCTTGGGGAGGGGGAGAGGGGTCATAAGCAACTTGGAAAGAGAGTCACCAGTTTTTAAATCTTGCACTATCAACATATGCTGCAGTCTATGTTCCTTATTCTATTGCAAAGCTTGAACATCACAGGGTGTACAGAGTAAAATTTAAAGACAAAACATTTATATTTCTTTTTCATCCCTATTCATTCTCTTTACCGATATTTATTTATTATTTAAAGGGAGCCATTGTAAAGCAGAGTTTGGAAACATCTGATCTACTGAATTACACATTCCAACTACTTTTTATTTTCCACTGTAAGACACTTAACCAGGGGTCTTCAAACTTGGCCCTTTTATGACTTGTGGACTTCAACTCCCAGAATTCCTCAGCCAGCGTGCCTGGCTGAGGAATTCTGGGAGTTGAAGGCCACAAGTCATAAAAGGGCCAAGTTTGAAGACCCCTGCACTAAACTATCCAAATATTAATATGAGTATAAAGTGCCTTTCCTCTGCCTCATTTTGCTTGTTGTTTAATCTTAGAAATCTGTTTCTTACCTTTTTTGCGAATGGCCATTGGACTTCTTATCAGGAGGCAGCTCAATAATAAGCACACAAGACTGAGCATGCTCAAATCCTTCCTTGTTATTGGGTGTCTTTGGGGAGCACTGGGTATCCAACATGAACACCTATGGGGGGGAAAATCATATCAATGTGCTGTTGCCTTATTGTTATTCAGGAACTAGAGGCAACTCAGCACCAGAGCAAGCAATCTGGAATTAAAATGAGACAATCTAAGTCTTGGTATCAACGTTGTGACAATTAAGAAATTGCAGCCATTTTAGCTTTTGCTTTACTTGTGCTTTTTCTGATGCTTGGGATTCTCAGATGTAGAAGGGGGGAATACTTGAGCTTTTTAAGTTAGTCTAAACAGTTGCAGCTGGGTGAGCTTCAAGGTCAATTCTAGATAAAGTTTTGGCTGGGCTGTGAAGTGCGGAGGAGAGCGCCCCCCTTTTAGATTAATTGTTGAATGTGATTTAATGACAGCCTTTCTGGGGTGGGAATTGCAACTTGTTACATTGTATGGGGGGGACTTTAGTTTTGGGTTCAACTATGTAAGTGCCGATACTTTGTTTCCTGAATAAAATGTTCTTTAAGGAAAAAATCTTTGCCTTGAAGTTCTTTTAATTGGTTTCATCTATCGGAACCATGACACTTGGACTATTTACTTAATTCATCTCAGGTAGAGGACCTCAGCAAGACTAGAGGAACTACCTTTGTGCAGAACATTCCCCAAACAATCTGTTGGATCAAGGGCCTCAAGGCAGATCCTTTTCAATCTACATTGCAAATGGAGTTGTTCAATGGGCAAAATCTGCCCAGACGAATACCTGATATTTCCACCCTCAACACTCAATGAATTACATTTTTCATAAGGTTTCTTGATCTTGCCTACTTAAACTTAATTCAGCTCAGTGAGGGCATCAACGTCCAGGGATCATTCCCTTGAATTGGAAGGGCAATACACAAACTTTAAACATAAACAGATAAATAAAATCGTGTATATATATATCAGGGTAATTAACATTAGATAACTGAAGTCAGTTATGTTACCAACATAAAACCCCCATCTTTATAGACCGGATAACATAAAAAAAAACTCAAGAGCATGATTAAAATGCTCCAAATGAATTCCCAAATAATCTAGTCAAACCTAAGCATTGATTTTATTGGAAGTATTAAGCCATCTTAAGAATGCATCAGTGCACAGACCAGTTAAGTATGGAACAAAGTTGTTTACTTGTTGGGCCATCGCTCTTATTCTCCAGTATTCAGCTTCGGCACTAGGAGAGAGGGAAGGAGCTGCCATTTTCACCTCACAGGCATCACTGCTTAGATTTTCAGAGCCACTGTGGAAATAGCCCAACAGATTCTACAGAGAGGCAAAATGTTATTGGTATAATAAACTATATCTTAAGCAACATACAAAGCTGAATAGCGTTTTCTCATATTACACTATTGTTAGTTGTACTTTCTATTTTTCCAATATAAACCTGATAGTACAGTTAATTTTGGCTCACATCATAGATATTGGGTTGGTACATTTTGTAAGATGGTGCAACCAAGATTCACAAACTAAACATGGTTTGCTGTGCCATGCAACTAATGTTCACTAAAGTCCACTGTAAAGGAAAGTAACAGGTAGTTTTTGACTTACCACCATCACTGATCCTGGCAATTATAGTCATAATCATGACCATCATAAGGCAGGTCAACATGTAGATTGGCCCAATTTTATAACCTTTTTTAAGGCAATTGTTAAGTGAACCCATTGTTTGCTATGGGTCAGTTTTACTGGAAACTATAACAAAATGCCAGTTTCTGGCAAAACCATTGTAAATGTGACCACAGAGTGCTGTAATCAGCTGTAAATGCTGGCCAGTTGCTGAGAACCTAAAATGTGATCACATGACTGTAGGGGAAGGTGTTTTTTGATGTTGGAATTTTGAAACCAGGTCGTAAGTAGCTTTGGGAGAGGGTCCATCATAGTATATAGGCCAGTGGTGGTGAATCTATCGCACGGGTGAAAGAGGCGGCACTCAGAGCCCTCTCTGTGGGCACATATGCTGTTACCCCAGCCTTGCCTCCGCCCACGACCCCCTCCTCACCAGCAGCCTCCCTGGAGGAGAGTCGCCCCTGAGTGTGGCCCACGTGGAGCAATGCAGCCAAGGACATGGCAGCCAGGCAGCGTAGACAAGACTCTGCCCTCACGCCCCAATGCGCACAGTTGATGCTGCAGGGTGTGGCCAGAGGGCGTGGCCGCCATGGCGCTTCTGGGCTGACTGGGTGGTCTGCGGCGGGCCCTGGAGGTGATGAGTGGCCCTGCAGGCAGGCAGGGTGGGGCGGAGCAGGGGCGGAGCAGGGGTGGGGCAGGGTGTGGAGCAGGGCCAGGGCCAGTTTTTGGGCACTTGGTCTCTAAAAGGTTCGCCATCACTGACACAGGCTATACCTTCACTGGTTCAAGAGTAGTTGAAAAAGCATCCTCTAAGGCACAACATGCCAGACGCCACATTTCTTCAGTAAAAACAGGACCAGCTGTCACAAGTACATATCTGCAGAGAAGGAACAAGATGGTGGAAGACACAGATAATCATTTGGTATTATCTAATGCAACTTCTCCCCTCTTCACACCCTTAAAATCTCTTCGGGGAGTTCCCCAACTCTTCAGAGCATTTGCAAGAAGATGTACACAGGCAAAAGGCAGTGGCCTTCTCCTACTAATTGTTGAATATTCAGTTATTAGAAGACAACTATTGGATTCCATTCATTCATTTGACAATCAGATGACAGTCCTTATTGATCTGCCAGCTAGGTTAGAGAATTGTGAAGAAATTTATGTGCTATCAAAGTACTGAGTCTTTGTTTGCATTTGATTTTCATGTCTATGTCACCCAGGAGAGGTTCACAGAAATAATAATCATTTAGCCAGTGATAAATTTACTATGTACAATCAGGATGTTATGCAGGGGAAACATATCACAAAACGAAAGCAAACAACAACAATAAGAAGAGCAATACAACAACTTCCATTCTTTTTTGACCTTTCATTTAGTGTTACTATTCTGTTTGGATAGGAAACAAAGAGAATTTTTAGGTACTTGAAGAACACAAATATTGATTTACTTCACTCTCAGTTAAAAGAATATCTGTACTACCTGATACAAGAGCACCCGACTCTAGAGATGGTCTCTGTGGTTTCCGCCACACAAGCTACAAGTAACTTGAAAAGATCTTTGAGCATTGTGTTGATCATATTTTCATAGCCAACATCTTAAAAAAAGAAGAAAAGTATTACTAGAAGAAAAAAAAAAGCCTTCCTTTACTTCTTGTGAGCTTAGGGAACTGCCATATTATTTTTTGAAAATAGATGTGGAACTGCTCTGTTTCCTCCTAATCATTACCAAAGCTTGGTAATTATAGCCAGTTTGGTCTAGTGGTTGAGGTACCAGGCTAGAAAGCAGGGGACCATGAGTTCAAATCCTGCCTTAGCCATGAAAGCCAGCTGGGCGACCTTGGGCCAGTTGCACTCTCTCTTAGCCCAACCCACCACATAGGGCTGTTTTTGTAGGGAAAATAGGAGGAGGAAGCAGTATTGGGTATGTTCACTATCTTGTATTGCTGCATTTGTAGAAACAAAAAAGATGAGGTATAAATAAGTACATAAATAAATAAAAAATAAAAACAATTCTGGTCTCCTAACCAAGTGCTATAATTCAAGTACTTAAGTTTTTGAGATTAACCAAGTTTGACTAGGTACTGCCATATGTATTAGAGTTTTCCTACTGATTTATAACCAAATTATGATATATAAGAACAATTTGTGAACCATCCCAAATTTTGTTTTTGAGCAAAAAATGTGCTATTTTGGCAGAATGTTTTGTTTAATCTTGATTTAAAAAAGACAACCCACCCAGTATCCTAACTAGAAGCATCTAGGGATGCTTGCATGCCTGGAATCTAAGTTCTACTATGCGACCGATGATATCACGTTGAGACTGTGTATAATTTTGATACTTTGGGGACACCATTCTCTCATATTTTTTCTGCTTGCCCCACCAGATCCAATAATGTGGACATGCTCTAGGCTCCTTTCTATGAAATGGTGTTATCTTGCAGGACCCAGGAGATGTGCTTCTCTGCCATCATGGTGCCTGCACTCTAGAGCAAGATGCCTCTGGAGATCCAGAGGGTTCTGACCTTGTTGTTGTATAAGACATTAAAGACCTGCATTTTCTCTCAAGCACTATGGCCAGGTAGTTAAAAGAGGTCACTGAAAGAGAGTTATTTGGTACCCCTGGTACACAGTATAGTAATTGATTTATTGTAATTGTTTTAACTGTTTTGAACTGCCCTTGTTTTTGTTTTATTATTATTAGTAGACCAGAGTCTGCAGTGAACTGGATGGCCATATAAAATACATGTGTTGTGTGTATAAATAAGTAGGTTTCAATTATTTTTTGAAAACTCTGAACAAATATCTTTCGATTTCCATTTTTTGAAATGTCAATACAAACCAAAGAAATTTAGCTGAATTATTCCATTTTCTCCCTGTCTGCTGAAATAGAAAGCAGTAATAAATATGAAATACATGAAGAAACTAAACCAGTTTTACTTTAACATGGCCTCTTTCTCATTTCAGTGGTTAATCCACATGCTTTTGATTACGTTGCATGAATCTACAACAGTCATATTTATTTGGCACAAGGTTAACAAGTGAGATGTGCTTTGCTCACCTGAATGTATGAAACTTTGAATGTGCTCCACCACTAATTCGCAGGAAAGGCCAATGGCATGTTTGAAATTAGCGGATGCCCCATCCCAGTAAGAATGATCACTGTGGCTGCGATGAAGCCAAAGAGACATTGTAGGGAGCAGGAGGTGTACAACTGCATAAATACCAAATCCTGGGCCTAAAAGATAAAAAAGAGCAGGATAAAGAATCTCCTCCCCTTTCAAATATAAGCTTAGGTTAACTCATGCTCTTACTCTGGTGCTATATCTCAAGAAAGCAGAGAAGAGGAATTTTTGACTGACTAGGCTAGAGAGAGAGAAACTATGGTCTTCCAGCTATTGTTGAACTCTTAGTTCCCAACAGTCTCAGCCAAGGTGGACCACGGTAAGGTAGCAATACCAGACTTATCTACCACTTCATAGTGCTTGACATCCATCTCTAAGCAGTTTACAGAGTCAGCACATTACCTCCAACAATCTAGGTCCTCATTTTACCGACCTCGGAAGAATGGAAAGTTGAGTCAACCTTCAGCAGGTGAGATGCGTACTCTGAACTGCTGGCAGTCACCAGTCAGCAGAAATAGCCTGTAATACTGCATTCTAACCATTGGGCCAACCTCAACTCTTCTGCTAAAGTTATACTAAAGTTGCTAAAGTTATGTTCCACAACATCTCAAGAATCACAGCTTGCCTATTGAGGACCAGCAAGTTAAAATCATACAGGAAAGAGATGGTGGAGCTATACTTAGCTGAGTAATACTAGCCATCTTCTTTACATTTCTTTTTTGTACCAGGAAGACAGACATACTTTTGTATATCATCTAGAACCTCTGGAAGGAAATGCTTTATAATTTTTTTAAAGTAGTGAATAAATAAAATTCACATATGATGTCTCTAAGTTTAATGTGACAGCCAACTTCTACATTATTTCTCTGAGGTAAACATGTATTTTTTATGAATATAGTCACATTAAAGAAATACAGTCTGGAAATACAGTCTTCTCAATTCCTGATCTTCCGTTTTGTTTATAGCACAGCAGTTAGACTTAATTAACACAGCATGCTCTTAGACTTGCAAATGATTTTATACAGCTTTATTTATGAATCTGTATTTCCTTTATGAGTTGCCTATAATTATACTAAAGATAAAGGTTTTTCCTGTCTGGTTGCATTTGACTCTAGGGGATGGTGCTCATATCCATTTCTTAGTTGAAGGAGCCAGCATGAAGATATTTTGAGGTCATGTGGCCAGCATGACTATATGCCGAGGTGCACGGAATACTGTTACCTTCCCACCAAAGTGGTACCTATTTATCTACTCGCATTTGCATGCTTTCAAACTGTTAGGTGGGCAGGAGCTGGGGCAAGTAATGCCAGCTCAACTTGTTGCACAGCGATCAGGTCTCAAACATGGGCTGTCAGCTTTCCAGTTTACAAGCTCAGCATCTTTAATGGCTCAGCCATTGCACCCTCTTGCTTATAATTCAATAACTTGTATTGACCAGGAAAGACATCAAGCTGTGAGAAAATGGTAACTTTGGAGGGAGAGTACCAGAATTTTGGAGTTGTTTTCCCCCTATTTTAAAAGGTTTGCTCATTTTTAATTTAATGAATTAAGCCAATTGACAAAATACACACACACACACACACACACACACACACACACACACACACTCATATTGGCATTACTTGTTTGCCAGTGACTTTTGCAGTATACTCATAGAAATTTCAAGGGATTGCAAAGTGACTTGGGCACTCCCTACCTCTATTTTAAACCTGTCCCTTCAACTTTAAAATGGTTTAATTTGGGGAACAAAAGTAGTACAATATCATTTGATCCATAAAATCTTTTACATTCCTATTTAAAATTATCAAATATCATGCAAAATATAAATATACCAGCATGAACTAATTTTAATAATATTATAAAACACAGAATACAAATGGAAATGGCAAGACAATGGTGCCCTTGGGTGTGCTTTTCTTCTCAATTCCTGATTTTCCATTTCGTTTGTATCACGGCACTTAGACTTAATTAACACAGCATGCTCTCAGGAAAATGTTCTGCAATTATATTTTCCACGAAAAGCCTTTGAAATAGATTGGTCTGAGATAAAGTGATTGGAATCAAACCCTCTCTGGAAGCAGATGTGGAAATCAGTGGCATTAGTGAAGTGTACATATGTGTATGTCAAAATCTACAAAATGGAGGTGTATTGTCATAATATAAGCCACACTGCTTTGGGGACAAGGCTTCCTTTGAGATGCTATGACTCGCAGATTTTGACTCCTGTGGTGGAAATGATAAGATAAGGATGATAAGATAAGATAAGATAAGATAAAATAAGATAAGATAACCTTTATTGTCATTTTTTTTACTCTGGGCACAATGGCACACATCAAAAATGAAATTTAGTTGTCCGCTCTCAAGTGAAACACATACATGACACACACCTAAACATACTATATACAACATATACATAACAAATAAATATTATTTGTTATTATTTATTAATAATAATAAATATTATTAAATAAATATTAAATATTGTCCATCTTGAATATATAATGGAAGGAGGAAGCTTGAGAGTTCACAAGGAGTGCTTTTAATTTTTTTGTATTGAAACTCGGTTAATTACCTGGTGTTTTGGTAACATCTCTTAGCAGTTCAAAGAGCAAATCCAGAGTAGGAGGCTGGTGTTGTCGGGGACAATTAGATATGGCAGTTGTTAGCTCTTCTAGCAGAATGATCCAGACGTTAATAAGGCCTAAGGAAACAAAATCTTACGTCAAAGGATACGGGTAATATACGACAAACTTCCTGTATTTTTTCCAGATCCATACTTCTTTATTTCAATTATGCCTGTTTTTATTTTATTACAGCCTGCATGTAAGACTTGCTCAATTCTGTCTTCCTGGCTTCCAGCAGAGGCTAATCAAATGCCAGATGCCAAGCTTGTCAGAAAAGAAATTCTCCATGTGAGCTTCTGCTATTGGAATTGGTTCTCTCTTATCCTTTTCCCCACATTTAACTGCCAAATCATCCAATGCTTTCATGCAATACACCACAATCAATACACACAAACCTATTTTCTTCTACTCTGATATAACACAAAGGGGTAGCCTTTTGAAAATTAGAAACTCACTAATCAGTGAGGAACACAACCTGGTTAGAACCTTCCTCCAAAGTAAGATCATCCACTTTGTAAAAAGAAAAGGACAAATTGTTTGACCAGCTTGAAAAATTACACACAGCATAGCTGTACTTCTGATATACACTTAGCCTAGTTCCATTCAGAAAGTAATTAGCACAACTCTGCTGCCTTTTCATACTATCTTTCCTTTGTTAACATATTTATTTTCAGTGAGGGGAAAAAAACCAGATGATGCAAGTGGTAGGAAAACAGAAGACTGTAACAAAAGGGGGATGACAGCAAGCCACTCTGATTATCGGTATAAGTAGAAAGGTGAGCTAGAATAAATATAGAATAAATAGAATAAAAATAGAACAAAAAAATAGAATAAAAATCCAGATCCCTTGTAAAATAGGGTATATACAAAAAGCAAACCTAGGATATTGTCTAGAAATGGCTCTAGCTGAGGACAGAGCCAAAAAGATATGTGCAGCTCTCTGCTGAATCAAGGCATTATATTATGATGTACGTTGTACATAAATTCAAATATAGCATCTTGTGAAATAATGATGCTTGCAGAAATAATGCTTGTTCTCTTTAAATTAATGATCTGTTGGTTTGCAGTCATGCAGAAATGAGGAATGGAGAAAAACTGAGAAATTGGCAAATAATCAAATAGACAATGAGTTTCCAATGGAAATTCCTTAGACAGCATTCTAGAGGGCAGTTTCTAAACCAGAGGTTATAGCAACTGCAGGCTTTACAGCCTATCAGCCCTTTTACAGTAGCTGTATTGCATTTCCCTATCTGGAACAGACCAGAGTCTGGATTTGGAAACAGACTAGAAATCAGATTTGGAGATGCTCTCTTTTGCCACAGTGACTAGACTCCAGTTTGCATTTTCACATTAAAGGCTGCAATATAATAGGGAAGAAATGTATGCAAGCAGATTTGCTTTGCATACTGCATGTGCTTAATCTGCTTCTGATGGAAATGAGGGGAATTCTAATTAGACAGAGCCCTGAAGGACATATGCTGTATTTCACTCCTCGTGGCTACAGGAAATCTAAAGCACCTACAATACCTGATTATAAGCACGTGCAGAAGATGACACGGACTCCTTAGCTCTGTGTTAACATTTTAGGCTCCCAAGGAAAAGTTGTCTGGGCAATTAATATCAAAGAGAAATTTAAGCTTACATCTCTCTTCTTTTCTTTAAAAAAAAACTTTTAAAACTTTTACGGTTGCAGCTTTTCCATTCTAGCAAATTATCTCCGTGACAAATGGAAAGGATGTCAAGTTCTTATTCGAAACCTTGGGTGTTATATATATATATATTTTCAATGAATAGTTTTGAATCTGTTTGCTGAACTTCATATGACATAGCTAAGGAACCACGTTTTAGAAGTCCATTCTTCTTTAGATAAGCCACATTTGCTTACCTGTGTCATCGTCAAACTCAGAAAGGACACATTCAACGCCATCCTCGCTGCTCGCAGATTGTTCCTGGATCCTTTGGGGTAAGTTAGCAAATTTCCCACTGAGAAAAATAGGTTTCAAGGGCATTTTGTAGATTTTGGCAAGTAGCTAAAAAGGGAAGGACATGATGTGATTGGTTTGGGATTTCCATTGGCATATCATGACATTAAGCTATGTATTTAAAAAACACTTTGCTAAAATGTTTATTTTTTGACAGTCTAGCTCAGTAGTGGCAAACCTATGGCACGCGTGCTAAAGGCGGCACTCGGAGCCCTGCCTTCCCCCGCAGCCCCCTCCTCACCAGTAGCCCCCCTGGAGGAGAGTCACCTCTGAGCGCAGCCCACACAGAACAGCGCAGCTTAGGACATAGGCAGGCAGCAGGAGATGATGCTGTGGGGGTGAGGGTGGAGAGTGTGGCTGGCATGGCACTGCAGAGTTGCCTGGGCGATCTGTGGTGGGCCATGGAGGCATGGCATGGTTGGGCGGGTGGGGCAGGTGGGGGCAGAGCAGCAGGGTGGGAGGCGGAGTGGGGACGGAGCGGTTTTTGGGCACTCAGTCTCTAAAAGGTTTGCCATCACTGGTCTAGCTGGTCAAAACTAATTGAGTAATGATTAGGTGGCAGAGAAGAGAACGAGGCTAAATATGAGAATGGAAATGTAGATCATTACATAACTTTGAAACAATATTCTTTCACCTTCATTGTGATTTTAATTTCACTGACCCTTTTCTGACCATGCGCTTTCACCTGTTACTTGGAAATTTAACAGTAAATGTGACAAATAGAATTTAAGTGTTAAACTCCTCTCCCACTTTACACATTGAGGGGTGAACAATGTGGCATTATAATAAAAACAACAGGGGAAGCCACAAATCCTAACGCTATTTCAGTCTGGAATGTATCGCTTGAGATTTGAAATATGCAGCCCTCACCACTAAGCCAGGTCTTTAATGCACATGAAAAGCTCACTGCGTGTAAGGGCCTCTGATTAGGAACTAATTTAAGCGCCTTGATGGAATGGCAACTGAAGCTGTATGGCTTCATTCTGCCCACCTGGGAACACTTCCTGAGATAATCAAGAGCAGGAAGGCACAAATCTGTAGATGGGTATCCCGATGTACAGTCACCAATATCCTTGCAGTCTGCTTCCCCTGCGAGGAGAGAGAGAAAAGGGTGAGACATGATAGATTAAAAGACTACTGCTGTTATGAACGGTGTCAATCAAATCCAGAAAGGTTTACTCAGGCACAAAAATAAAATAGGGTTTCAAAGGATGAACAGGTAGGGAGAGACAGAAAAAGTGCGTGTGAGCATACGCAGAAATTGTTGGCTTGGTTTAGGGATCAAATACAATGCTAGGGAATCTATGTATCCTTAGCTTTTCCTCAGGATTCAACTGCTGATCTTATGCCAAGGATTGTTTTCCTGTGCCTCAATTCCACTGAACCATCTGCTACTACTGAAGAATTTGTTTTTTGTTTGTTTGTTTGCCGCCTAAGCAAAGAATAGAAAAGCTAGGAGACAAAACGGCCTGGGAGGAGTTGAGATCTCCTAATCCTGCATGGTGTTGTTATATGTAAGAACATATTCCATTTTGATTGCAGCCGATCATGAAATGCCTGAGTGTGCCCTTCTATTATATTTTTCTTTATGTAATAAAAGGCTTTAAAAGAAAATATGCTGACTTTGTCTTGTTAATCTTCAGCAAGTGCAGTGGTGGGATTCAGCTGGTTCGTGCCACTTTGGCAAAACCGGCAGCTAATTTTTTGTTGCCCAGGCCCAGAATGGACACAGAGAACTGGTTGTTCACATATTTGAATCCCACCACTGAGCAAGTGTACCAATTGTCTGCATTCCTGGGTTTTAGAGTCTGGCCAATACCAAATTTAGAGCACTAGGAAAGCTGTATTAAACGCTTCCACAGTTGTTAATGAATGCTAATTGAAGGCATAAAATGGGAACATAGTAGCCTCCAGAAAACAATTCAAAAATGTTCTCCTGCATTCTTGGAAAGTTATGGGGGTGGGGGTGGATGGCGGCAGAATATCATAAAAGTTCCATATGGGTCCTCTTCTATAAATCACAGAACTGCTACTTCCTCATTCATTAAAAGAAAATCACAAATTGTTGTAGTTTTAACTGCATTCAGAAGTAGTTCTTGGTGTTGGCTATCCTCCAGTACACACTGCTTGCCATCTGTTTCAACAAACACGAATCCTCATATGACATAAAATTTGCCCGATTTTTCTTAAAAAAAAAGTTTTACCCAATCCTTTGACAAACTTCATAAGACATATGATGTAACTGGTGGCTGCATTTGCAAAGACTTGGATGTTGTCGGTATTTAGGAAAGCTTCGAAGACATCAAACACTGGAGCCTGACATTTTCCTAAGAGACAAAGAAAATAATTAGATGATAACAAAATGTTCTGTTTTCTAGACACTGAATGGCTTCATAGCACATAATGTGAAATTTTGTGGGCTTATTTTGAAATACATCCATTGCATTTTAAAATTAAAAATCAAAGGTAAGTCTCAAGGAGGTTGATGCAAAGATAGGAGTACTTAGGATTCCAGCACAGGGTGATATTTTCATTGTCAAATTAAACCAAGAGAGATTCAATGAACATATATGTGTCTATACTGAACAAAACATGAACTTTGGATTCTGATTGTAACAATAGTAGTTAGGGTGGTATTAGAAGATTTGATCATTGGAACCTTTATATGAAAAATTTCCAAGTCCAGCCTTGTAGAACCTTTGCTAATAACTACTGATAAAAAGGGGCTAATGGTCTAATTCACCATGAAGCAGTTTCCCATAAGAGTACTCATTCAAGCATACTACTACTACTAATAATATATTTGGACTGAAAAAAAATCCAAGTAATTAATAATCAGCATTAGAAAGTATGAGTCTTCGTAACCTTCGGGTTACTGCCTTATGGTTCACCTGTCCCTTTTGCAGACAAGATAAAGCCCTACAATAGGGAGATGAGCCATAAATCAATTAAATAAAAATATTACACATCTTTATCTCATTGTGCAATTGCACAATTAATTGCAAAATAATCATGGACCTCTACAGACTGAACTGTTCAGTGTGGAAGGAGATGAAGCTAGGAAAATGTCAATCCTGCCGCAATCAAGCATCTGACCGGGACTTTAACTGCTAGTTGGGTAACTGTTAATTATTAAATGCCTGGAGGAGGAAAAAATGGTTGCTAAGAACAGCGCATTTTGAATCAGTTCAGTTTGTAAAGGCTGCTGGTAGTTTGGGCAGTTTTTTTAATTTTGATTTTGGGTAATGTTTGAGCGGCGTGGTGGCCTAGTGGTGAAGATGCTTGCCTCCCACATAGAAGGTTAAGAGTTCAATCCTAGATAGCAGCAGCTGTTTGTCACCTAAGTCACAAAAAAAATATATCTGCTGCAACTCCGTGTGGCATCAGGAAGGGCATCCAGCCAGTAAATGCTCAGATCCATCCTGTTGCCCTGAGTCTAAACTGAATTAAGGGGTCATAAAAAGGGAGTTAATTCTTACTGGAACAGCAATGTGGCTAGGCAGAAGAAAAGAAGAAATTTAAGTCCAGCCCAGAGTCAACACACCCAAACTTTTAAAAAAGAATAAGTAATCAATTAATAGGTTGTGTTATTTTAGTCTGGATTTGGGGAAATCTTAGCCTCATTCTTTAAAAAGATATTCTCCCTGAGGTTCAATCTCTACTTTGGATGGATAGTTCTGTGGGTATGCAGTGCTGATAGTGTAAGAGTTCACTACTCTGATGACTTGCATCCTCTTGCTGATCAGCTGCAGTGAGCAATAGGTATAGCCTGTGCTTTTTTTGTAAAAAAAAAAAAAAAAGGTGCCGGAACTCACACACGTCATACAACCCGCCTTGCCTATCCTATAAGGTTCCATTCAAAAAAGGTGCCGGAACTCCGTTCTGGGCATTCTATGACAAAAAAGGCCCTGGGTATGGCATTCCCTGTATGTACCTAACATTTTGAGATCAGCACGAACTAAGATAAACACGGATCAATTTCATACTGAAATTATGATGTAATGGGGAGTAAAACAGTATTACGTGGAAATGATTGTCATCATTTAGTAAGTTTATAAAGATCCGGTTATTATATGGACTGTTTACATGGCTTCATGTGCAGCTCCAAAAATCAAACACAAATGTAATAAATAGTGACATTTCTTAAATCAGTACTATGTTATCCTAAATCGTTAGATTTTTCCTGAAATATAAAAATCAATGGTTGATTTACCAAATAGAAATACAACTATACTTGATTATTTTTAACATTTTGCAACAAACTTTTATATTGGCTTTAATTTACCAGTTTAGTCATTATTGTTGACTATTTTGCAACTGATTGCTTTTCAGAAATTAATTCATAAAGCGAGGGGAAGGGGAAGAGAGAATGAGAGAAACCTCACCCATCAAATATTCTCCAACGAGATACTCTTTAACTTCTGACTTGCTGCTGCTGCTGCGTACGGTTTCTAAAGCACTGAATAATGGTCTCCAGCCTGACTGAATTCGAGTTGAGCAAACTTCCACCAGCTCTCCTATAGAGGTGACTACCTGGTATAATTGAAGCACCAAAGCATTACAAAGAAAATAACCAGCCAAAAGAAAATGCTAAGCTGGATTTGGACTAAGCTAGGCTCAGAAAAGACTCACTGGAACCAAGCAAACAAGCTACAGACAGTCCTTGTCTAGCGACTACAATTGGGACCACCAACTTGGTTATTAAGTGAAGCAGTTGCTAAGTGAAACTGTGACTGTGCTTATGATTTCAACTCTGCCTTTACAGATCTGTGAAGGTTATAAATAAGAAGATAGATCACAACTTAATTTTTCATCACTGTCATAACTCACCACGGTCATATATGTGGCAGTTGCTAATAAAGATAACCTGTGGTTCAGACTGACAAGGTCCACTAATTTCAGTGAATTTTTGCACATATAATGAAATTGGGGTTAGGTTATTTACCATGTGAATTCATACACTACAGTAGTGTAGAGAACAACACGGAAAAGTGTGAGAAATAAGAACATCAGAAATGAGTTGCGGAGCTTCTGAAAAACAAAAGAACATTCTGGAATGTTCTAAATATGGCACCGTATCTTCATGGATCTCATATTTGTACATCAAAGAAACCGGGATATAGATTGCTACTACCAACTTCTTTATCAGCTATATGTTTCTAATCATAGCACTGAAAATATCTGTCCTGTGGTAATATAAACCAACATTACCTCCAGGATAATGGGCGGGATACAAGTTTAATAAATAAAATGAAATAAAATTTTATGTCGGGATATCTCTACCCTGACACAATGGGTCAGTGTTTTCTGTTTCAGCTATTCAGGATAATATGTTATAACATAATGCTGAACCTGTTAAGCAAACTCTTAATTATTATGCAACTCATTTTCTCCAATCAAATGGAAGTAAATGCTGGAAACCAGCAAAACTGTTACAAATTGTGGTTGCACGATTGCAAGACACTGCAAATGGCCATAAAGGTGAGCCGGTTGCCAAGAGTCCAAAATGTGATCATGTGACCACACAGCTTGTGTGTGGCCATCATAATTTCAAAAGCAGGTTGTTACTTCTGGGGACGCCTGTGGTAACTTCAAACAGTCCATGACTACCTATATAAACAAATGCAAAACTGCATCCACTAAGCATATAATGATTTAAAAAAAATAAACTTAAAAACCTGGGACAGACCCTCTTTACTTAACCAAACATCTAGCTTGCCTGGTCCTGAATGTCCTCATCACAAAGTTCAAGCTGCATGATGCGCTCAAAGGGACGGAAAAGTGCCTCGTTGAAGTGAAAATGAGGTGGTTCATTCCAGACTGTCAGAACCTCTGTTAGGATGTCATGGATAAAAGAAACAGCCTTCCGAGAAACATGCGTTTCTTTATGGCAGGCAGCCTGCAGGGAGAGAATTTGAAGCAAAATGTATAATATTTTTGTTAGTAACAGGCAGAAAATATTTTGATCAAGAAAACTGAGGAAAACACAGACATTCTGATAGGAATCTAAGCTTGAGAAAGGCTGCCATGCCTATAAACCAAAGCATTTAATGATTTGGTTATTTTTGCTTTGGCTTTTTTTTATTCCCCACTTATAATTTGACTGCCTTACATCAAGGTCAACTTGAGAACAAAAGCATTTATGTTTAGAAAAAGTGATTGCACCAAATATATGGGATACTATAGCTGAACTGATAATTATATACAAAAATAGGCAAGTAAAATAGAGTCATTAAGAGAAACACCAAAAAGCCAATTATATAAGAATATGGAAAATGACAGCAGTACAGATAATCTCACATGGTTTCGTCAGGACCTGTTGTCTTCCAACTTCTAACTTCCCCATTCCCTCTGCATCCTCTTCCATTTTGTGGATGCAGAAACTATAGGCCAATATATCTGGAAGGCACCAAGTTAGAGAAATATCCCCTAGAGCAGGGGTGTGGAACTATGGCCCCTTTATGGCTGGCTTGGGAATTCTGGGAGTTGAAGTCCACAGATCATAAAGGGATCATAGTTCCACATCCCTGTCCTAGAGCATTATCTTTCTTGCATAACTTCTTTTACCTTCACAGATCTTTTTATGTCCCTTAACTAGATGCTCTGAAGATAGTTACCGCAATCTACATCTGGAATACTACAATTTGCTCTACATGGGACTAGGTCATTTGGAAACCTCAACTAATGCAAAGTATGTTTGCTTATATGCTTACTGTACAATCATGGTATCACAATCATATAATGCTGCTGTAATAGGTGTTATATTGGGTGCTGGTTGGTTCCCAAGTGCAATTTAGGATGCTGTATCTTTTACTTGTATCTTTTGGGAGGTGAGTATCTTAGACAGCCACCTGATCTGGGTGAATCAAGACACCTGGTAGTTCCTTCTAATCAGGAAGCCAAATGGAAGAGAGTTTGGGCACAGATGTTCTTAGTGGCTGCTTCCTTCCTTCCTTTGGAACAACTTAAATGTGAAAGCAAGATGGCCCCACTCTTATGGCCTTACAGAGAATAGTTAAAATAGGGCTATTCCAGAAGGCCTCTGTTATAAAACAGATCAAGAAAAAATAGCTCCATTAATGTTTCTTTTTTTTAATGTACGTTTATTGTTCCTTGTACAGTATTGTGTTTTGATTTAATATACTTCTTAGAATAGGGTTGTCCAGCCTTGGAAACTTTAAGATTTGTGGACTTCAACTTCCAGGCAGCCATGGAAATTCTGGAAGTTGAAGTCCACAAGTCTTAAACGTTGCCAAGGTTGGGCACTCCCATCTTAAAATCTCTGAAATGAGGCAGTTTTTCATTCTTTTAAATAATAAAAAAAAATATTGGGCTGCCAATTGCAATAGTATAAATTCTACAATTTTTCCCCCCTCTTTCCTCTTCCTATCCCCAATTTCACTCACTTCCACTAAGTGAGGAGCCACTAGGTGCCAACAGCGCATAAGATGGAGCAAAGGCCGGCTTCTACTCCTCACAATTCGGAGCATGGCTCCTCCTAGACGGAACAAGTGAAGGGCACTTCTTCTTTCTTGAGTGGATTTTATTTCTCCTACAAGTTAAGAATGAGTAGAACATCTGGTAATATGAATTAAAGATTAAAATAATGCACACACATCCCACTTCTTCCCTGTTCCCTGTTTTATTAGTTCAGTTATTCATTATATATTTACCGCTTGAAAATATCCCTTCAAAATCAAGTTTGCCCCCCAGTGTGACTTAACAGTACAATAAAATACAAAAAATGCAACTCTAAAAACTACTAAAATATACAATAAAACACAGTAATCAAGTAACTAAAGTATATCACACTAAAAAATAAAAGCAGTGGGCAAAATAATTAAAAAGTTACTAAGCACCATATATGTTTAAAATTAGCAGACTGACCGATTAAAATACCTGAGGGAACAAACAAATATTTTCAGGTGTCAAAAAGACAATAAAGTCAGTGCCTCATTAGAGCATTCTAGGATGCTATAGAATGGAAGCAAGGGTTGGGGGAAGGTACCATTGAAAAATCCTGCTCACAAGTATCCATTTCCTGCACCGTTTCTTGTATTCAGTGAAGATAAATGTCTATGGATATTCTCAATCATCCAAGTCATGGCTGTTCCAAAGATGCTTTTTCAAGGGGCAACTGGACTTTTTTGTTTTTCTTTGAAGATGGTTCTCTTCTCATTTAAGAAGCTTCTTCAGCTCTGACTAGATGCCGGGGTTCCACACCCATTTGAACTACACCCATTTGAACTACTCAGATGACCCTGAGGACACAGACAAACCTCCAAGTGGCCTCAACGACTCTCTAAAAGAATGCAAAGGGCCAGCTGTCTGCAAAGAATATAAATCCTTCCCTTTCCAACCATTTATTTAGAGCTGAAGAAGCTTCTTGGATGAGAGGCGAAACGTTTTCAAAGAAAAACAAGGAAGCCCAGTAGCCTCTTGAAAAAGCACCTTTGGGTCACTGAAGATAACTTTTTTGAGAAAAGATTATAGGAAATTTCAAAACTCGGGTAAAAAGCTAATTAAACCAATATTAACAGTGAAATACATTGCTTATTTAGAAAGAATGAATGGTGGATGGCAATATAATGCATTTGTTGAACATCTACAGTAAAACCTCCTACTAGTAGTTTTAACAAGGCAGGTTAAAGAGATATTGACCTAACTCTTTTCAAAATCAAATGTGAGGACTAACCTCAGCTTTGAAGAAATAACATCTCAGTGCTTGGGAGGTGATACAGAAGTCATTGCTCTATAAAAACCAAGCCATAGCAAGTAGAGGCAGCCTCTTTTGCAAGATCTTAATAATCAAGACAGCTGAGTCTTCAGAAATATGGGTTCCAGACTGATGAAAACTTTGAAGTCTAAGACCAGCTGCTTAATCTGAATCCCCACAACAACTAGCGCCTGTTCAGCTCTTTCAGCATTAACACTCTGAACATGTATTGTTAGCAGCTTTGCATCCATAATTAGAATCAAAAAGAAGTTTATGATATCTGTTTAAGAGGCATACCTGGCATGGCCAAAGAGTAATCGAGTGTGTCTGTAACTGACTGGAAGAGTTGGGACTGGGAGGCCTTTTTTAGCTGGTACAGGAAACCTCCCAAAGCCATCAGATTCAGTTTGTCAACAGCATCTTCAAAAAGCCTTCATGGAAAGAGGCAGAAGATATCATTCCTTCTAAATCTTCACTAGACCTTTTCATATAAGCAGCTAAACCAGTGGTTCTCAACCTGTGGGTCGGGACCCCATTTGGGGTCGAACGACCATTTCACGGGGGTCGCCAAACAATGCAGTCCGCCATTTTTTCCCCCCTTTCCTTAGCTGTGCTACTCCCTTTTATTCTATTGGCTTTTGAAAGCCAATAGAATAGACTCTCTTGAATAGAGTCTAATTCTATTGGCTTTCAAAAGCCAATAGGAATTGTCCAAGCTGTCTCTGCCCTGCTGAGCCCGCCAATAGTCCCATTCTGCAAACGGTGCTGCACTAGTTGAGTAGTCCTCGACTTACGACCGGTTGGGGGTCGCGGCATTAAAAAGGTTGAGAATGATGTTTTTTTTCTTTTGTTTTTTTTTCTTTTTTCTTTCTTTTTTTCTTTTCTTTGTTATTGTTAACCTTCTTATTACTAACCCTGTACTCTGCTCTGGGAAGCGAGGGGGGAGGGTTGAGGGTGAGTGGGTGGGTGAGTGAGTGGGTAATGATAATATAGTCATGGTAAATGCTTGGGCATTTCCCCTATGCTGCGTTCATGTGTGTGAGAGGGATGAGAGGGGAGGAAGGAGTAGGGAGGAAGTAGGATGGTTAGAGGAGAAGGGGAGGGGAAGAGAGTAGGAGGGGAGGAGAGAACGAGGAGGGAAGTAGGGAAGGTTTAGAGAGGGTGGACGCAGCCTGGGGGGAATGAGCAGGCGGTACCAATGGTTAATTGTATTTTGTATGAATAAATGGAAAATAAAAACTTTTTAATAATAAAAAAGGTTGAGAACCACTGAGCTAAACAGACCTGAGTCACTACACCTTTTCTCTCCTCTATGGGCAAGAGTTTAGCATGCAGACATAGCGGTAAGAAATGCAAAAGAATGACAGTTCAATCAACAAGGAATGGGGTATTTCTGAATCCTAACATAATCAGCAACTCAACTTTTGATCAGTTCGATGACCCACAAAACATAGGGGAAAAAAATGAGAATATATTAAACACAGAAATAGTACATTCAAATATGGAAAAAAAACTATATGAAAATCCTGATTTATGGTAGATTTATGGTAGAAATGTATGGCAATAAAAAATTATATAGCAAAAGAATATAATTTCTGGAAAGTACTTTAAACACATTATATAGAAAAGACACTTGAGAAAACTGGCAACTTTTTGCCATAAAAATCACGAAGCACATCACATTAAATTAGTATGCAACATGCTGAGAATGAGCCACAATGAGCTCATTGTGTGTTTCCCCTATTTTTTTTTTCTTACACAGCCAGGAGGCAGAGCTTCAACCTGTCACTTTCTTTTTTCAAAAGTTTGCAATGTTATCATAATTAGATTCAAGCAAGCCAACTTTTAACCACAAATAATCAAGCAAGCAGGATAGGTTAACTGGCTGCAACATTTCTTCCTGGCAATGCAAATTAAAGAGAGCGTTATGAAGTGTCCATTTATTTCTTTATGTATCTAACTTGAAAGCAATTATAGACCTCTTTCTCTTCCTCTTCATAGTTTCTTATGACATGTTACATTGTTATTTTTGACAGTTTGCATCTGAATTTCACAGAACAATTTTCTTGGCCTCTTGGAGCTACAAAAATGGAATGTGGGTGTGGATGGGGAAGCATATGTAGATTACTGTAGTTGACTAGAAGTTATGGACTCCCCTGCTTTTCATGTATCTGTTACGTTATGTTCATACATAGGAATTTCACAATGGAAAGATACTGAATAAGAACAATGAGACAGTCTGTCTGTCTGTCTGTCTGTCTGTCTGTCTATCTATCTATCTATCTATCTATCTATCTATCTATCTATCTATCTATCTATCTATCTGTCTATCATCTGTCTGTCATATTTGTGTGGCTCTATCTATCTGTCTGTCATATTTATATGGCTACCCATCTCACATGAGCATAAATTTCAACATTCCCTTATACATATCTTAAAAAAGTGGCTACACACACACACACACACACACACACACACACACACACACACTAATTCTGGGCATTTATTAAACTGACCCAGGTTGTGAAAATGACAGCATTCCCCCACTGTTGGATATTAAATAAATCCAAAACTTCAACCAATATATTGTTGCTAATACCTGTCAGCTTGATTAGAGAGGGTGAGAATAGCCTTGGCAGCACTGCTCCCAGTCATTAAGCTGCCTCCACGAAAATCAAAAGCTCTTCCCTTACTGCCTTCTTTGATAAGATCTTGAATGGATACTGGTTGGATGACAGGATTGTTCCTCAGGGCTGCCTCTTGCTCTAGAATCAGTTCCTGGGGAGAGTCTGTAGCCTGAACTTCACCTTGAAGGGCCACTGCCCCCTGTTGGGCTTGGGTGATAGTTACAGGTGGCTGAGAAGTGCCATCACTGAAATGGACATGTTCCAGAGTGCTGATGTATTCCCATACTCTGAAAATAAAAAATAGGAAAATGAACCATGGCATGGATGGTTCTGCTAGTTTACTCATCACAAATCTCATTGGTTATATCAATTATTTCAAGAATACCAACAACCAAATTATAAATGGGGATGCCACTGTAGGGACCGATTCAACAGCAATGAGTAAATCTGTAAACACAAGAAGTATATATGCTAATTGCAAATTAAAATGATAACCTGAGCTACAATCAGTACATCTCCATTAATAATACTCAGCTAGTCATAGCAGCTTTAGCCAGATGGTTAAATCAACAGAACTAAAACAAATTTAACTAGGCTGATCAATTTTTACACTTAAACTCATTTGCGTTAAGAATGCTTTACATGTAGAGAAAGAGAGAAATATCTACCCATCTACCCAGTTAGATAAATAGAAATAAATGTCAAATAAGGGGGAACCTCTTAATAATTTTTCAAGAACCAATCTTTGGATAATTTTGTATGGACAAATATCAAATACTGTATAAAATGTGTGATAGATAATAATTAGGAAGCCTACTCTGGTTAAAAAATATCAATGAATCCTAAAGTGTAACTTTAAAGTTAAGGCCTATTGGTTTTTACTTTGAATTCTTGAAAGGCAAAGCAAGTAAGAGCAATATAAATAGAAGCAAGGGCAAATCACAGTTCACATATTAAACTTATAAGTGGAAAGTGCAAAAGCCAAATAAAGTTGAGAAATTTTCCCCACTCTTCTCCTGTCTTGTTTTCTTTGATTTTACTACGTTCCCTGTATGGGAATATGCACATTCTTAGTTCATGTTTCCTTGTCAAAAAACCGTTTCTACCCAAATATTTCAGCTGTCATGTAGCAGAATGTTGAAGAATTGTCAACACTTTTGGAAATCCCATGGGATTTTGAAAATTAAGCTGATCTAACTGATGAGATACAAAAAAAAAAAAAAAATAGGTTGGTCATAGATAACTTGAGAGAGAATATCACGAAAAAAGAGGAAGGGGTCATTGTACAGGGCTTGCCTTTAGCTCAGAGGCCAATTGTTTCTGCCCAGATTGTCACAATGTTAGCAAAAAAAAAAAGGAGAGCAGTTGCTAGTGGAGGGGTGGTCAATTAATTTACCCAAGGGGTCACATGAGAAACTGGGACTGACGTGAACGGCTGCCGCCCTGGCCCCTGACCCCCCCCCCCCCCGCTGGAGATACTGCCATGGCTCAGGCAGACACAGCTAAAGGGCTGTAAAATGCCCAGGTCTAGGCTAGTGAATGATATAGCATTAAGGCTTCTGAGGTAATAAGCACAAATCACATTCACCCCTCCTCCTCTCCTGTTCCAGAGCTAGCAGGAACCTATGCTGCCCTAAATATTACTGCATCCAGTAATATTACTACTGGGATACATACAGCTTTAAAAATGCAATATTCTGAGGCCCATGATTGATGGTCTCTCAGCTGAAATTCTAGTCCTATCCAACATCATTCACCATGTGAAAAACCTCCTCCAATTGGCACATATAATGCCCTGGTTACTCCATATACTGCATTTGCCCCCTTTTTTGCTGTCCCTTTTTTTTAATCATTTAGTGATTGACTTAAAACAAAAACAAAACTTCTTAAAACAATGGAACACTGTTTCACTTGTTGAGCACCAGATGACAGCAAAGATCATTGAGTTTATGTATATTGTAGCTACCATCTTGTGGTCGTCTGGATATGTGCGGCTGTCTGGTAAGTGAAGTTTAAGGATTGGAGTTAGACAAAGGGATTTAGCTCTGGGGATTGGCATGGGATGGCTAAAGTACCTGAAGAATTCTTAAAACCTTTATGTCAGATGAGAATCAGGGCTCCTGGGAGCAACAGCTATAGGAAAGGGAAGTCAGAAATTGCAATTATGTAGAGTAAAATCTGCAAATTCTGAAATGCGTAGAGCAAAATAGGCAAGCACAATATTGAATTCCTGATTAATTATTATAAAACCTTCCACTGAGCTCTATTTTTTTTATAAAGGGATGGATAATATTTTGTGTTTTTTAAGGGGGTTGGAATAATTACACCAAAGCAGCTGGTAATATCTTAAGCAATCTGCAAGGTGTCAAGTTCATTTTGGAGAAAGCTGTCTGCAAGTGCACCACATTACAGTCTAAATTGGCTCAACCAGTTTCCTTACCTGAATACATGAGGCCAACAGTCTGGATTGTGGCTTCCCATCTCCAATCCCACAGCAAGAACAGCATCCATGCATAAAACATGAGCGGTGTGGAGGCAGACACCATGCGCCTTCCCCATCTGCTCCAGTTTTTGTTCCACTTTCTGTTTTACTGTATCATTATATATTGAGACAGAAAAGAATGTCTTTTAAAAGCCTATCGAGTTTCAGTACAATATATAAATACCCCTGGGCCTTTTTTACATCTTTCCAGCAAATTAAAGCAGAAGTGGCCTGATATGGGCCCCCAAAGGACGCAGAGTGGGTGGGGTTAAAATGTCAATTTCTTAATTTTGCTGTGGTGGATTGGAGGCATTTAATATGTGGACAGTATGTAAGTATCCCCCACCCATCAAGTCATTTTTTTCTCTCCTTTGTAAGTGAAGAGTCAAAATGGGTGCCATTAGATCCCGGAATGCTTAAGGAAACTATTTTGTCCATTCCAGTGTCATCACAATATCATTTGTTATGCCACCCAAACCCCCAGGCAGAAGAAAAAGAAGTGAAGTTCCCAGTTCAAAAACTAAAAAAATAAAAAAAATTGCCCTATCCTACATTAAAGCATGGAGAGGAAAAGAAGATTATTCCCGCTGACACTGTTCCCAACCTTCAAATATTTAGCAGAAAAGGTAAAAAAATATTGAAAGCAGGCAGGTTAAATGGGCAATTTTTCTGCTTGCCAGCAAGTATATACGTGTGCAAATATGTGGACCAAAAGCAACTTAGATTCAGAGGCTGGGCAGATTCAGGAGATTCAAACCCATTTCCCCTTCTGTATATTTGTATCTATTCCAAAGAGGTGAAATGGGCCTAAAAATACAACAGATAGGAAATAAATTCACACTATATGCCACCAACTATAGTTTCTTATTTAAAATAAATAAACTCTTTAAGTAAATAAACCCTTACTTTATTTACAAGATTCTTGGTTTCAACTCCATTCAAACCTTATTGGGAATAATGTAAGGTCTCCGCGGAGTCTTGTTCCACTTATGGTTATTTCTTTGATACATGCATATTTTCTTGATAATGTACAGAAGTGGCTTGCCATCATCTACTTTGGGAATCTTTTTTTTCCAGCCGAGTCAAATTTAATAGTTTGAGATTATCTGCCATTAAATATGAATGGGATCCAAGCTTTTTCAAGATTGGAAAAGTCAACTGCACATTGTCACCTATTGTGACAATTCTGTGCCATAATAAAATCTATTTCTAAAGTGACTCTGTGTAAAATTTCTATTTCTTTTGTTTTGTTTTATCCAGGGGGATTCTGCCCATTTTAAATCTGTAAAAGCTTTTCTTTCTTTGCTTAAAGGAAGCATCCTTGATCTTTGCAGAAGATACTTGCCCATAATAAGAAGGGTTAAAAAAAAAAAGAGCAATACAGAAATCGTGAATATCTGACTGGGAGCTTCTGAACATCTGAGAAGTCGTACCTTGAGCGATGGCATCACTGGGCTCTTGTGCATCTCTCTCTTCTTTCTCCTCTTGAACACACGAGGCAGCTGCCATCTGAGCAAGGGCCGATGCACAATTAGCGGCAACACCTATGATCAGGAGGAAAACATCCGATGAATTATAGTTCATTCCAGGAGCTGTTAGCCATGTTGTCAACTCTGTAACAAAGCTAGCTGCAGCCATTTTTTTTGTTTTGGATTGCCACCAGAAGGGGAGGAAGGAAGAAGGTATTTCTGGTAATCTAAACATGAGCAACTCTTGTGGGAATCAAGGTCGTTCCCATGCCGGAGGGACGGAGGAGGATCGTTGAGTTAGAAAAGCCCGTCAAGGGGTTCTATTGGGCACCATGACTAAAGGGGTGGGAATTGTTACATTGTATTACTTTGATTCTTGGGGGGGAGGTTTAGATCTGGTTTCACTTTTGAACGTGCCGATATTATGTATCCAATAAACATGTTCTTTGAGGAACTTTTTTGCCTCGGAGTTCTGATTTATTTGGTCTTATTGATCGGAATCATGACCTATGTATTGCTAAACATCTGGTAGCACAAAAGGGACAGGTCACATAGCGTAACGCTCTTCTACATTGAAACTTCTTTGGATACTGAAAGAGTGCACAGGTTTATCTAAACATGAAAACTATGCCAGTGAATACCTAAAGCACAACTGAGCCGAGCTGCTTTCCTTAGTCCATCTAGACTCATGCAGATGGCATCTTTCTCCTTTTGATTCTGCTCCTTGATGCCTTCAGCCCCAAGAATGAATGCTAATCCTTTGGAGCTCCCTGCCATGCGGCCAGTCAGAGGTGTTGATAAGGTATCAATCAAATTCTTCCAGCAACCAATTAGAAGGTGTCGTGCAAAAGCAACGCCTGAAGCAGAGAAAAGTGAAAGACCTTCTTAGGAATTATTCTAACTATGCTAAGTATTTAATCAGAAGTTATATCAAAGTATGGGAGGGGGACAGTAATTTCCTCCCATCATGACCCTGATGGAAAAATCTGTCCATTATATTGACATTTGCCCAGAAAAATAACTTCCACAGATGCTTATGGGATCATTCCCCTCCCCCTTGGAGCTAATAGAAGGGCAGAGAGGGGATTTTCATAGGACAAGGACAAGGTGAGGCCAAGATTGAGAAAGAAAGAGAAGAAAAATGAGAAATTATTTCAAAGGTTGTGAATTATTCCAAAATCAAGCAGATGTTTTTATCCACAATGTACATGTCAATGAACCATAACTTTGATGACATCTATGAAATGCCCCAAATGAAAAAAAAAAAAACTATAATTGATTGTCACAGGTAAAAGCTGGAACCAGATTTTATATGGGATCTGTATCACACAGGCAGATATAGAAGGAAACGTTTCCCTTTCAATCAATAGCTAAATCTTTAGCCTAAAACAGTGTTTCTCAACCTTGACAATTTTAAGGCATGTGGACTTCAACTCCCAGAATTCCACAGCCAGCAATGCTGGCTGTGGAATTCTGGGAGTTGAAGTCTACATGTCTTAAAATTGTCAAGGTTGAGAAACACTGGCCTAAAATATGACACACATATATGTGCGCATCCTTTCACCTGCCATCAACGCATCGTCTGGTTTCCAAGTCTGGGATAGAGGAGATTGTTTGGAAGCCGAAGCCATCAGTTGCCCGCCTATTGCACTGCTTCCCAAGCCGTCGATGTCTGCCAAGGAAAAACATCTGGATAAATTATCTGCAATGCATCGCTCTTCTTTCTTGCTTTCATCTCAGTGGCACTGGTAAAGTCATAAACATCAGCTTGAAATGATTAAGCCTAATAGCTCACCCATCAATTATTTTAGGAAAAGGATACAATATCAGATGGATCCCCATAATATTTATTTCTAATATATTAAACACTGATATAAATGCATTTATTTTTTATGTTAGCACACACACACACAGACACACACATACTCTTGCTTTTATATAGTACCCAAAGGGTAGCACTGTCACGGAACCAACCTGTCAGCATGGTGATGAGTGGAAGGCTATGCTCTTCGGGATTTCCCCAATAACCAGCTTCCCCAAGAAGATTTCTCTCCAATACTTGATGGTAAAGTTCTTCAACCCAGGCCTGAGAAAATACCATCAATACTCCACTGGATTGGACCTGTTTCATGAATTCCTTCTGCAGAATGAAAGAGAGTGCATTTAGTCAGTAAGATACAGCCAGATGTATTGTTTCCTTCTTAAGGAGTTTTACACACACAAATGTAATAGTGACATGCAGCTGCAGCATCCAACGGAGATAAAAAAATATTGCTATGTTTACAAAGGGGAAAACCTCAGAGCCTCTCAAGCCACTTTGAGGCAATATCAAATTATACGTAAGCATTATAAATCTTAGATTTGTGTGCTCTCCTCTTTCATTTCCTCTCACTGAACAATTACTTCCTTTCCTTTAGGTTTCTTAGCAGTTTAGTGTTTGCCTGAACTCAGGGCATTATGGCTGATGTACACCAAAGAAGTGATGCAAGCTTGTCCCTTTCGCTTTATTGAAAGATTCAGGGCTCCTAATTCCCTCTGAATCAGGAGGAAAATCTTGCATCCATTTTTAATTTGGGATTCATCTTCTGATTAATGCTATCCAAAAGGGTGTTTAAAAATCTAAACCCTAAAATCACAGAAACGGAGGAAATTGACATCTCAATCTCTGTGGCATTCCGTGTATCCCTCTTCTTCAAATCCACGCAGCTATGTTCTGTCTTTCAGTAACTGATCTCTGATACATTCTGTTCACACTTATGAGCCAAAGGAAGGTTTGGCCTGATCACTGAACTGTAGATTTATAGAACAGGATGTGGCCAAGTGCAACATGTTCACCACTGTAAGGGTCAAGGCAGGCTTTGACCTCACCAGTAATACAGGGGACTGAGCTGGTTTCTTCCGATAGTATTCTGCATTTGACATCTTCAGGTTGAGCAGGAGTGTGTAGTGAGAGATTGCATAGAGGCTATCTGCGTTCATCAGGTTTTGGAAGTTAAAGCTGGCATTCCCTTCAATTCCTGGAGAATGCATCATACCTAATAAATACAGAGAGGCAGGAATTATGCACAAGAACCAACCAAATAAATATAAATAACTTAGCACTGTCGATACCATCTAGAAAAAAGTAAAACAGCTGGAGTAATGAACACTGTGCTGGACTGGGTTTGGGTTAGTGATGGTTTTCTGGGTAAGTTTTAGATATGGCTCTGTTTCCTTCAAGCAGATATGCCCAACCCCCTCCCAAACCCCCCCCCCCGCCATCACTGGAATCCCTGTTCAATTTTGAAGGTGCTGAAAATACCAAGATGGTAGAGAAAATCAAAATAAATAATTGAAATGACTTCTCATACTACCTATAGATATGATATGGCATGATATGGAATTAGATTTGCTTATGCAAACAAACAAGTATTCAATGGATTTTTAGGACAAGAAAAATGTTGGAATAATATCTCATTCATAGATCTTTCCTAAAAGGTCCACAAGGATCAGATATTCTTTTAGTTAAAATAAAATGTGATACACATACACATAGACATGCAAAAGATAGATAGAGAGAGAGAGAGAGAGAGAGAGAGAGAGAGAGAGAGAGAGAGAGAGAGAGAGAGAGAGAGAGAGAGAGAGAGAGAGAGATTCTAATATAGGAATTGACCATTAATGAGAAACCAAATGAGCAGCTTACAAACCTGAACAAAAAGTTGAAGAAAACTTCTGGAGAGCCAAATCCACCTCTTCTACTGTAGAAAGTGCTATAAGATGAGGAAGGAGAGTTTCAAGAGCCTGAATAAACAGTCTGGCACTCTGCTGATCCGCTTCCTGGTTTCTAAGTAGCTTCAAGGAAAGGGCAGCAGTTCGTAAAGACTTGTGACCGGGACAATCTCGTGGCGTCTGTTCTTCATCAGCTAAAGAACAGTTATCTGAACCTATATCTGACACATCTGATCTTCCAGAATCCTTTTCTGCTGCCATAGAATATTGGTCACATGAATCAAATTCAGTTCTGGAAAGATCCTGGTCTTCAACACTGAAATTACTCTCGCTGTATCTAGATCCACACGAACGGGCCTTGCAATCAACAGAAAGGAAATTAGTTATATCTGGATAGACAACGTTATGGCTCCGTTGAACTACATCCGGCTGGTCAACTGTTTCTGATTCTGGCTCTTTATAATGAATTTCTTTGCCTACTGGTCCAGCTGGGGATTGCAAAGAATTCTTACGAATTTCAGAATGATCATCTGGTGTCGTCTGTCCCATATCTCCTTCAAGGGTGGTCTGACCAGTATCTGTGGTAACACTAATACTAATGTCAGGACTCTTTTCGTGGCCTGCCTCCCAGGGGGCATGTTCCAATGATAGGATACGTCTTTGCCACCTAAAATCAGCATCGTTGATCTCCATGGAATCTCTGCTGGTCTCGGCCCCCTCTTTTAACTCGCCTAACCGTCGGAGAAGCAGATGGACTTGCTCCTGATCAAGACCCTTTCCTTGACTTAGCTCATCCAGAGTCCCAAGCAAGGCACAGACACAGGACACCGAGGCATAACAGGCTTCAATACCACCTTTTACGCAGGCTTCAGTCATACCATCCAAGATTCTACAATGGAAAGAAATACAAGACACCCTTCACTCTTATGCCTCCTAGATCAATTATACATTAGGTAAAGAATTTATACTTTAAAAAGGAGAGACGGTTTCATCTCTTTGGTAGTGAGTCAGCATTAGATTAATCAGAGCCATGTGATTAATTAATAAAGGCATCCATCTGATAAAACAAAGGCTTGCCTTTGATGGTATTCCAGTCATTAACAGTATTGCAAAGGAAAAAATCCTACAGATGTTGTAATTAAGATTTTTTCCCCTGATGTCTCAGAATATCTATGATGCATGTCTGCATATCAGCATATTTTAGACCAGCTTTGCTGGCTGAGGAATTCTGGGAGTTGAAGTCCACAAGTCTTAAAGTTGCCAAGGTTGAGAACCCCTGTTTTAGACCCAAAGGTCTTCAGTTCTGAACTGAAGAAGCTTCCTGGATGAGAAGTGAAACAACTTCAAGGAAAAAACAAGGAAGTCCAGTTGCCTTTTGAAAAAAAAAAAAAGTACCTTTGGGACAACCATGACCTGGATGGCTGAGAATTTCCATAGACATTTTGCTTATTTTAGAATTATTTAACAGATTCTTAGACTTTTAGATCTGCACATTCAGTTGAAGAACAAGACCGTGCTAATTAGAATCCTGGAAAGTCTATTGAATTAAATACTGTCAAAGGGGAAGAAAATATTTGTTTCAAGCAATCAAGCAACATAGTTATTAAACAATGTAAAATAATGGGGTACATACAGTTTAAGGAGGTCCAGGTGGTACTTTCTTTTTGAAATGGATCTTTTTCTTGATTCTGGTTCTGTGGAGCAGGGACCTGCTAAATCACAAAGCCGCTGGGGGCTTCCAAGTATCTAAATATAAGGTAATTTAAAGAACATCGGATTAACACATTATTTTAAAGTCACTTTCCTAGTGAGATGGGCGAAATAAACTGGAGGGGTTTTTTTTTTCTTTTCTTTTTTTCAAAATTTCCAGTTAATCCTGAAATACCTTGTCAAAGTTTATTCCCAAATTCAAGCAGACAAGGAAATTAATGAAGGACTGTGCTACGATTGTTTCTTTTGATCACAGTATTGTTTCATAAATTTTATTATTGAAAACAAACACTTTGCAACTCATAAAGAAATTTAACTGCAGTTTAAGTTGACAATTAGGCAGACAAATCAACCAGGCAGTGTCAATTCACCTCTTTCATGATCTTGATAGCTTCTACTCTGTGTTGGGGTGGGGGATACAGAAGCATCCGATGGTAGAGAGATTGTAGAACAGGCTTCATAGACTCTAGTGAGCCCACTAACCGAACCAGCTCTGCTGCAATGTAATAGATAGTCCGTGCAACAGGACTACTAAGGGCAGGGGCAGTTGTAGAGCAGCCGGAGCCTCGTCCGTGGTCAGAGACTCCGGAAGAAGGAGAATCGACTTCATGACCAGTATGGCTGTGAGCAGATGTGATAGTTTTGTCATGAACCGGATTGCCCAAGATGACTATCAGGGCTGGACACAGCTGCTTCCTGAGAAAAATAAATTTAAAAAAAAAAGAAAGTGTGGGAGAAGGAATGAAGGATTCAGTGTCTGAAGAGATAGTTAAGATAGGGTTTTTTTTTCTTTTATGTTGGAAAAAAAAGTACGGTTCTATAGAAAAAACGAACAATCGAAAATAACTGAAACACAGAATGAGTGACTTATAAACAGAATTAAGGTTTTGGTATTTACCCACCAACCCTTCATCCTCCTTCATCCATGTGCCTTAATTTGCATTTATTTTTGACTGATTTTTCTCCCTATTTCATACTCGTAGACTTTAGGTATGGAATATGAGCAAACGATACGGAGCCTGCCATTATGGTGGCATGTCACGACAGCTGTTAAGCAAAATGGCCTCGCTTAATGATTCCACCTCTTGATGCAAACATTAAATGAATGCAAATGTTTGTTAAATTGAGCACCCGATACCTCAGGGGAGGCCCTTGGGGGACTACACAGGCCCAGGGTCACCTGCCCCGATCTCCCAAGGCTATACCCACCCCGAGGCACCCTGTGCTTTGTTTCTTGCCCCTCAAGGTTCCCATAGTTCTTCAGCCTCCATTCCAACCAGTGAGCAATGGAGATCAAGCTATCTCGACCTTGCAAGCCTCCAGCTGCCTTCCTACCCAGCAAGCAAGGGGAAATCAGGCCAGCAGAAGTTTTCAAACTCCTGTGAGCAAAAGGAGATCAGGCTGATAACTAAAATGACACATTTATCTTTCAACTACTTATATTCAAATATTTGTCCAATCCGTGAGGTATTTTGAGATCTCCTTGAATAACATTTCTACCATTTACTCTGCTTCTTCTCAGATGCTTCCAACTCATACTATAGCTCCATGGGAATGGAAATGGCATTCTCTATAGGCCACAGTAATATTTACTTTGTCCAGATGATACCCAGTTTGTTGGTTTAAAAGCAATATTCTAATGCAAATTTTCATTAATTTCCTGAACTCCTTATGGTCTTAATTTTTTTAGCATATGAGCATTACAGAAAGCTACCAGCCATAGATGATAGACATGATTCTCAGAAAAGAAATAGCTGCGTTAAAGAGTTGCAGATAGGTGCTACATGAGCATTGTCTGATGTCCTTGCCTACTCCAGAATGCTGTAAAGCGGTGGTTCTCAACCTTTTTAATGCCGCGACCCCCAACCGGTCGTAAGTAGAGGACTACTCAACCGGTCGTAAGTCGAGGACTACTCAACTGGTGCAGCACCGTTTGCAGAATGGGACTTTTGGCGGGCTCAGCAGGGCAGAGACAGCCTGGACAATTCCTATTGGCTTTTGAAAGCCAATAGAATTAGACTCTATTCAAGAGAGTCTATTCTATTGGCTTTCAAAAGCCAATAGAATAAAAGGGAGTAGCACAGCTAAGGAAAAGGGGGAAAAATGGCGGACTGCGTTGTTTGGCGACCCCCGTGAAATGGTCGTTCGACCCCAAATGGGGTCCCGACCCACAGGTTGAGAACCACTGCTGTAAAGCTACAAGGTGTAGCACTGAAGCATTGGAGAAGTACCAATCCCAGTTCAAATCTTTAATTTACCAAAAGACTGACTGTGGGATTTTGGACTGGTTATTCTTTTTTAACCTAACATACCTCACAGGTTTATAGGGTAAATGGAGATGCCCATATATGCCTTGTTGAACTCACTGAGAAAAAACCAAAAAGTTACCAGTGCAATCCCTCAGTCCATTCAATTTGCATGCCCTCTAATAACTTTTTCTCTCCTTGGTTAGAGAAATAGGTTTGCATTAAGTCACCCTACTGTGAAAGGCACAGGGTCATTCATTTAGGGTAAGATCCCAGTTTTCTCTGTTGCATTTTCAGTGCACCACTGGGTGGTGTTCTTCTCAAAGACAGATGTGGCTTCTGATGTGGCAGCACAAAAGACCGAGATTTTTGGTCATGAAGCAATTTCAGACTCAGATAGATTGAATTTCCTAAGCATTCCCCCCCCCCCCGTTTAATCTAAATAAGTATTACCTCTGCTCAAATATACAGACCAAAGAAGATTGATACAGGTCTGAAACTCTGTTCTTTTTAATCATTCCAAGCACATCTACTTACCAGATGAGGTCAGTAAATCCTTTATGGTGATGCATGCTAGCAGAGAAGCTATTCAGCATAGAAAGAATGCATTCCAGGTAGAGAAGCTGCAACTGCTGATTCTCACTGAAAAATGGAAGCACGATGCATAGAGATAATGAAAAAGCAAGCACTGCATACTTTCCTGTGAGTCAGAAAAAAAGAGAAAGTCCTCTCCAAGGGCAAGGCAAGAAAAGGCAGCTGTATGCAATTATGGGGGTCAAAACTACACCTAGTGCATTACTTGTGAAAATGAAAGAAGGAACATGGCTGAAAACATCCACAAACTTAGCAGTTCAGTATCTGGGTGCACTAAAAAGAGCATGTTCCTACAACTGATCTGATGTTAAGGTATTTGAGAATGACCTTCAGAAACCAGCCCAGAGGTACTGTCTAGGACAGGTGTCAGCAACCTTGACAACTTTAAGACTTGTGGACTTCAGCTCCCATAATTCCTCAGCCAGCTGGCTGAGGAATTATGGGAGCTGAAGTCCACAAGTCTTAAAGTTGTCAAGGTTGCTGACCCCTGGTCTAGGGAATAGTCAGATAAAAGACACCATAGCTTGCAGCTGGATAGTGGGTGGGGGGGGAGGTAAGTGGAGACCTCCCTAATTTCTCAGGGGTAAAGGAGATGGTAGGAGAGTTGTACTTCCATGTCTGCAAGATCCTGTTAATGTATCCTTACATTAAATTTGGGATCAATTGTGGTCGTAAATTGAGGACTACTGGTATAGGCAGAAATGAGGCGAGGGTGCTGAAAGTTACTTCTGTGAATCATGTTCTAATCACGTTCTAATCATAGGCAATTAGTTTATATATCATTCACTTTATATTTTGGAAGGGCATTTGCATTATTGCATATATCCTGCCCATTTACTGAATGTTGGCTGAATATCTTAATATTATGAACATGGCACCCAGTCATATATCTCTATATCTTTGTGTACAGAAGACTGCCTTTGTGTACGACTCCTTCCTTAAGGACCAAGATATTTTTGTCGGGTTGCTATTATTACTATTATCTATATGCACACCCAATTTATCTGCCCAAATAAAAATATGTATACACATACAAGTAAAACGAAATGGTCCCAGTTGCAATGTACATTTTATTTATCATTAAGATGCAGCAATGTGAGGCTAATTAGAGTTCCCTAATGAATTTTATATGAAATGCGGTGACTGGGAAGTCTCAGTTTTATATCACTGCTCCATGTGATCACAAGCAGGGCCTCACCATTCAGGCAACTTAGTATTCCAGGAGATAATTGTTTAAGTATTTTGTTTCTAAGTCATTAGGGGGTCTATACACAAGTACCAAATTATGAACCATATTAATCTTCTCTGCCCAACAATTTCACTAATTGGCAAATTCACAAATTACCCAGCAACTGAGAATAGAAATAATAATGATCTAGTTAGATACTATACCAAGTAGAAAATAATGAAGAAAACCTCTGTCTTACTGCCTTGGTGAATTCCACTGCCTCGTTTTTTTGTTTTGTTTATTTTTAAAAAGATGCCTTTGATGGAGACATGGAAATCTCTCTTCGCTTAATGACTTGCTTCATCCACATGTCTCTGATCACAAACACGTTATGTTTTGAGGATTAATTTAAAGAAAACTAAACCACAAACTTGCAGATATATATACCTTGCTTAGATATAGAGGGGGTAATAATGCATGCCTAAAGGGTTGTTAATATTTTAAGACATATTTCTCTGTGCTTATTTCTGACCTAGCTACTTGGGAAGCAGATAAATGTATGGTTTTCTTCTTCAAACAGCATGCCAAGGTGTATTACCCCAATGATACATTATCAGTAAAGTAAGAGAATTATATATAAGGATACACAGAGAGAGATTTCCTCTGAGATAGCAATTAGAAAAAATGAAGCACTACAGGAGAACAGTATAATTAATTTTTCTACATGTACAGCCCTGAAGGAAAGCAGAGCTGGCTAGATTTAGGCTTTCTATTTAAGATATGGGGCACGGACATTGCTGCCTGCTCAAGATTGCTCATTCTCAAGTGGGGAGAAAAGAAAGAGGGAAACACCCTCCCCCCCCAATTCCCTTCCATGTTCTTTGTTGGTACCTTAGAAAAGGAAACATAAAAATATGTGGTTTCTGTTTGTGCTTTGGAGTCCAGTTAGAATTTCAATGCTTTTTCTTTCCTTACTGTTCTCCAGGATATTTTAAATTTTGTCTGTGTTTACTGGCAGATAATCTCCTCTTCTCAAATTATTCTATACATGCTGGTGGAGTGATTCTAAATCTAGAGGATGTTATAGGATTCTAGCAGGGAAATAATCAGAGACTTTTAGTATTAAGAACAAACCAGACCAGATTTCTACGAGAAGCAATGATGGTTTAATGGAGAGAGGCCACTACAATGGTTATCTCCACCAATATGCTAGAAATTATCTGGTCTTCTCTCCTAGACTATCCAACTCCCAGAAAGCTTTTACCATTAACAGTGGGATAGATCATAGGAATTGGCTTCTATTTATATTTATTTTTCAGTTTTTATTTAAAGTAAAATATATCTAGCTTGAGCCCTGGTGAATCCATACAGTCATCAATGTAGTTTTTGAGGCTAAAATATGAAATGATTTTGTGACACCCTTTATTCAAAATGTTTTTTTCCCATGCCCTTGTTTAGCTTACAATCCTTGTAAGTCCTTGAGATCCTTCAGTTCTGCTTATCTTGTATTCTCAAACAAGGTCAACCAGATACTCTCACTGCTGAGACTTTACAATTGTTCATATTTATCATAAGATGTTTTTTTTAGTATTCTTATCCTGAAAAGTGGGATATTATTTAATATAATAAAGAAATAATAGATAATAATAAACCACACTTCCAAAAGCCTTACTGAAATAATTAAAAACATACCCATCAATGCAATAAACCTCTCTAACAAATTGCATGCAATTAAATAGTAGTTAGATATCACTTGCAAATAATTATAGTTATTTAGGTACACAAGTAATTACAGTTCCTAAACTTATAGAAATTTATATACTATTACATAAATTATAATAATAATTACTGGGAACAATAATTGTCTGTTCCTCCAACTACATAATCTGTAGTTGTCCCATCCAATGTTCAATTAATTTTCCACAATGAAGCTCATGTACTACACATCAAGAACTAATTTGCCAAAATGTGTTCTATCATGCAAGGAAATCGGTTTACTGCTAACGGCTTACACAGAGCAGTTTTTATGGTAACAATGCCAAAATGTGGACTACTCTTTTAAATATTCAAAATACAATAGAAATTAACATCCCAAATGAGGAGTACAATAACAAAACCTAAACTAATAGTGCAAGGATCTGCCTGGAAGACTGCACCTGGCAGAGTAAATATCTGACAGTGAAAAATTACAGCATTTGTTTTTTTGTAATATGTTCTGCATTATGCCCATATTTCAAACTTACTCAAAACTTGTTTTTCATAGTTTTACTGATGATGGAAAACATGGAATGTAGGAGTTTAGGAACAGAGATTATGCTGGATACAGAACATATCTATGGCTCTGAATTTCGTCAGGCTAGTGCAGGGGTAGGCAACCTTGGCTCTTTTATGACTCATGGACTTCAACTCCTAGAATTCCTGAGCCAGCATGGCTCAGCTTGGAAACCTCTCCCTTTCCTCTCAGCATGGCTGGCTCGGGAATTCTGGGAGTTGAAGTCCATGAGTCATAAAGGAGCCAAGGTTGCCTACCACTGGGCTAGTGTTATGCTTGTAAAATTAATCAACTAGTACAAATCTAAACTTGATTCAATAGGACAGATAGGAAACCCAACCAAGAACAGGATAGATATCCTCCCTGACTTCATTTATATTTAGAAACACTCACTTACCTGATGGCTGTCTGAAGTTTTTCACAGAGGACCATGAAGACAGAGACAACATCATCACAGAATGACTCAGTGGTGGAATCTCCAAAGTAAATAAAAGGCGTGCATTAATAGCTTCAGATATAGGCTATATCAAAATTGGGCACATGTAATATCTCCAATCTTGGCAACTGGACCCATCACACTGAAGTTGTGGATGACTGGGATATCATATTGCAAGAAAAACTCCACCTTAGAGAAACTCTATCAAGAATCTTACCAGCTCACAAATCAAATATGTGACAATTTGGAATGCATAATCTACTGAGTGTGAATTCTGCAAATTTTTCTGTAGAGGACATCACTTGTAGTGGTCATGATATAGAGACTTTGGGAAACAATTATGAGCTGACCCATAACAAATCTATTGGGATTTCAGATGTACTGTACCAACATACATTCAACCTGTTTCAATCTCTGCCAAACTTTTGAAAAAAAGATAAAACCTATGAACTGAAATTTTCTTGGTACACATGAAGTAATTTCTACCTTCTAATTGCTCACTCATTAGCTACGCAAAACTGCTAGAAGCTATTCATATTCACTGCAGTCTTGTATGCTGTACTTATGCTAGAATCCAACTCATGATTCCCAATCAGCTTGGCTACCTCATACTTCCCATCTCCCCTAATGAAAATGGTAGTCTAAGCTACAACATGCAAAAGATACTAGTTTGAAAAAACTGATATAAAATAGGAGTACATGTGATCTAAATATTGGAGCGGGGTCCCTAACACCTGGGCTGCAGCCCACTATTGGCTGCGGCTCTTTCGAAACCAGGCTATGCAAGTAATAGGCACTCGAGTATGAAGGTCCATTTGCCCCTTGTGTAAAAGGAGCTGTGACTGCTTGCGTGCCCAGTCCTTTGCCCCTGACCAAGAAGCTGATGGGAATTGAAACAGTTCCAGAGGAAGTTAAGTCTGGTCATTTAACAACTGTTTGTGGCTTCAGAAAGGAAGTTTTATGGCTCCTAAAGCACTTCTTTGTGCCACCTACCCACGGTCACATGATCACAATCTAGATGCTTGGCATTCTGTTCTTACTTACAACCGGTTGTCAAGGACCTCATGATCCTGAACATCTGAACTCTATTCCTGCATCCTGCATCTCTATTCCCTTCTGTGTGTGAAGCGGAGCTGACATCCTCCCACAGGATGCTGAAATGGAGCTTAAATCTTGATGATTAAAACTCTATTTCTGCATCCTGTCAAAAGAGTTCTATCTATCAAGGAGAACTGATATCTTTTGGCAGGCAGCTCTTTTCAGCCTACCAAAGGATATCAGTCCCTAGAGATAAAATGGAATTGAACTCCAGGTGGGATTTTCAGCTCCTGAGAAGAGAGGCAGAGCAATAAGGTAAGAGCACTGATTGCCTCAGGTAAGTGAGGGAGGTCTGGTGCAGATGTCTCTCCCTCAGGTGCTGAAAATCCTGCTTGGATTTCAACAGGGAGGATTTTCAGCTCTTGAGTAGAACCTCCCAGGATCTCCCTCACCCTCATACTCCTTACCTGGGACTCCATCCATTTAATGAGCTGTGCAATCACTTAATGACCACGATCAGGAGTGTGGGAATTGTGATCATTGAGCAAAGCAGTTATGAACAGTCACCTGAAGTCTTGCTTAACAACTGCTTTGCTCAATGACTGAGATTACAGTCTCAATTGAGGTTATTAAGCAAGATCCCTATATTAAGTTGCCTATCTCTGGTCCTTTTTTTATGAAAGTAAAACACCATAATTTTGCACAAATATGAAAGTTAACAAATCATTTTCTCAAAATTAATTAACTGATACCTGAATTCTTGAAATCTTGAAGAATTCCTTGGCTTTCAGTCATCTATCAAAGGAGAATAGAGATAATGTCATGGTTCCGATAGATGAAACCCATCAAAAGAACTTCAAGGCAAAAAAAATCTTCCTTAAAGAACATTTTATTCAGGAAACAAAATATCAGCACTACATAGTTGAACCCAAAAACTAAATTCTCTTCCCCCTGATACAAAGTAACGTGTGATTCCCACCCCCCAATAAGCTGTCATAAATCACATTCTCCAATTAGCCTAAAACACAGGCTTTCTCCCCAGCTCTTCAGCCCTCCCCCTTCGTCCTTGGGTTCCCACAAAGCAGTGTTATTATTATGGCTAGCTGAGCTCGGAGCATTTATCCCACCCACCTACCCCCTTATGCACCTATTTCTAAATACCAGAAAAAGCATGTTAAAAGCAAAGAGAAAATGGCTGCAATTTTCATCAGTTATCAGAGTGGGAACATCCAATGTTTACAGGGTTGACAGGTACTGTCAATAACACAGACAAAACACAAGTAGCAATGTTACTCTAGACAAATGTCTTACTTTACAATTTGTAGAAATTTGCAGTTGAAGCAGGAAAAAGTTCATATTTTTCTAGGCTCAGACAAAACCTGATCCAGAAGAAAATGTCAGAGCCTGCTAAAAATTACCTTGACTTTTTTTTTTTTTTTTGCTAGGCTTTAATAGTTTGTAAAAACCTATTTATAAATCCAGTTTTGTGAACATTACACCAACCCTAACTGAAGCATAAGCAGCAAAGGCCAATACCATTACAGATGCCTCATTGACTCACTGTATTTTCTTGCTTTTGTCGTAATTGTAAAATCAAATCACTCAACATCTGGCTGAGGGTTGCCCGTACAGCTGTATTAATACTCCGCTGGTGATAACTGGAAATATAAGTTTCAATACAAACCTGTTTGGGGAAAAGGAAAAGAGACAATACTGTAGGACCAATACAGTTATACTGATTAGAAGATAATGTGCAGTTAGTCCTCAACTTACGACCACAACTGAGCCCAAAATTTCTGTTGCTAAGTGAGACATTTGTTAAGGGAGCTTTGCCCTATTTTATGATTTTTCTTGTCAAAGTTGTTAAGTGAGTCACTGTAGTTTTTAAGTCAGTAACACTGTTGTTAAGTGAATCTGGTTTCCCCATTGACTTGGCTTGTCAAAAGGTTGCAAAAGGTCATCACATGACCCCGGGATACTGCAACTGTCGTAAATGTGAGTCAGCTATCAAACATCCGAATGTAAATCACATGATCATGGGGATGCTGCATAAGTCGTACGTGTGATGGTCGTAAGTGTGAAAAATGGTCATAAGGCACTTTTTCAGTGCCGTTGTAACTTTGAACAGTCACTAAATGAACTGTTGTAAGTCGAGGACTATTTGTATACCAGCTATTTTAGACATAAGTCACTGTTCCAGATATCTGTCGACACATATTTGCATTTCTCTCTCTTTCTTTTATCTTATATTGCTGAGTACTAAAGTCTCATTTCCTAATAATATATACAAAACAGAAAACTAATAGCAGTCACATTTTGGTATGTTTTTTAAAAACTTTGATAGAAGCTGCTTGCCTGAAAGAGTTCAAGAGAGTGAGGAGAGAATAACAACTTCTCCCAAAACAATTATGTGCATTAGAGATACATGACTGACATAAATCTAACATCATGAATGGAAAAAAAACCCCATAATCTAATGGGAAGCACATTGTTTTATTAAACAGCTCCAGTTTCATTTCCAATTGACAGAGAATACTCACTTCAGCAATCTTAAGTACTGAACTTCCGTTCAACACAAATGTTGGAGTGTATGTTATGCAGAGCAGTACCTAGATTTAAACAAATACAGCACAAAAGAATTTTAGATTGACGATTCTCTCAATTAAAAACACGTTAATGGTCAAAAGTGATGAACATCAATCTGGAAGCAAGTCTAGAGCATATTTGTCTATTATCTGACTGCAAAATCATACAACACACAGAGGACCATAATGTTAAAGCCAGAATAGAACCTCACAAACAATGTAATGCAATGCAATGCAGTGTTGTGCAGTGCAATGCAATAATAATAAATAATAAAAATAATACAATCCAAACAAAGGCAGCACATAATTCAAAGGTCTTCAAGGATCTTGACATTAATTGTATCAGCCTTTTATAAGACTTTTATATACTGACTACCGATTGTGCAAACTACTGTCTAGACTGTAGCACACCCAGAACTATCAGCATGAAAATGTTTATAGTGCCAAGAATAAAATTATGAATATTTTAAGACCATCCTGATCCAACCGCTAATGGGGAAAGATCTACAGTGGCAACCAGGAATATTAACTCTGTCTGCTAAAATAGCATATCTACAATGCTATGAATTAAATTTATAGGGCAAAAACAGTTTTGTAACACTACAAATCAATGAAATGAGCTACAAAGGACAAATATTACAAATGTCTTATTTTGCAAGGATATTGAATGACTGCAGTGTAGAAATCTGAGAAAATTAAGAATGCCTCTACATGTAGCAAGGGAAAATATAGACCCCATTCAAGCTTGGTCATGGAAGGAGACAAATGGAATAGAAAAAAATCCTCCCACTATTAAAAAAAAAAGGAATTAATTCCAATGATATCCATTGACATGATTGTGGCACTTACTATCACTTTTCTGAATGCAAAGTGGCTTAATATTAAATACTTTGGATGTTGTTGTCAATTTTTCATCGATGTACCAAGTGTCAGCTAGCTGTGCATTTGGCATTTCATAAAGAATGTACAAAATCTGTGAAATCAAAACTTTCATACAAAAATGGTTATATATTGTTTATGCTTCAAAGTTATTTATAATTGCCCTGCTTAGAAATCCAAATGTCACTGCAGGAATTGGTAGTGAAATCCTCAAGTCCCAGGACACAATCCCAGGGAACATATAATTAATTGCTATTCATTCATTCATCATACTGTAGGGCCACCATCTCACAAAACATGACTCTGGGTGGTATACAATAACAATGTAAAAAAACAAACATCAATTAAAAATATTAACATTATGATTAACAGGCAAGGAGAGAGCAACAAATATTAACAACAGGACCACTTTGGCAACTCACCCTCCCCTTGGAATTCCCAGGCCTTTTCACACAACCATGTTTTGAGGGACTTACAGAAAGTTAACAGGGATGGGGCTAACCTCTCCACATTGTAAAGGTGCATAGTTGTTTAAATTGCCCTCTTTTTTTCACTGACAGCCCTGGAAGGTTAATGAATGACTTTGGGCAAGCTACTCCAAATGCTGTTCTATAAAAGCTGAAAAATAATGCTATGTACATCACTGTCAGATCCTAGAAGGAAGGTGGGGAATAAATCTAACAAGTAAAAACATAAATAAAACACACAGCTCATCTTTCTGCTTAAAACAACAGCTACGCTAAGGTACAGTAAAATGGTGAAAATATGATACTAAAAAATTAGGGAGTAAATGGCAAAATCTAAAGAGGGTAAATATTTCTTTTATCCATCCTGAATAGATGCAGAGTTAATATCCTTGAGCGAACAGAAAGATAGGTCCTAAAACTCAAAGTGAAGCTGCCTGTTCATCTCCTTAATGTTTTCCATTATCAATGTCAAAATAAAATCCTACTCTGCACAGTTTAAATCTGTATATTTGATATGATAGGATGCCCCAGATAAGGTCATTGTATTATTGAGCATCATGGAGAATAATATAGATGCTTACACGCTGGAAAGAGAACTGGAATGGAGCTTGAAGTAACTTTGCTTAAAATGTGGTCAGTTAAACCCTGTTTTGTTTTAAGTAAACAATATCGGATTCTTGTTTTGCACATGCTCAGAAGAAAATTCCCTCCAGTACTGAATGGCCATAATAACATTGTAGATTTTAACCACAGTTGGAGAGCTTTCTGATATAAAAGAAAAAATATTGTTTTTGGTTTCCAAGAAAATGAATATTATCTTAATAGGTTCTACAAATCAATAAGAGAAAAAAAGTTTTAGATTTTATTAAATAGAAAGATATATTCCTACAACTGAATTTGGCAGTATTTTCAAGCACTTGCATATTGGCAATCAGCACTTAATATAATTTGAATTTTTCATTTTCAAAATAAGTGCAGAATATTAAAAAATAGTACTGTAAAACAGAAACGCATTTCAGTTCAGAAAGTAACTTGCAGCCTCAAGAAATTGTTAAAGTCCTCAGATCAAAATTGGAAGATTTGTATTCTTATTATTTTCAAAATAGCTGTCCTGAATTAAAGCATTCTGTATTTGCAAAGCTGCCAATCTTTCAATTTATTCAATCTGGAATCACAGTTATTTTTAGAAATTTTGGAGGGAGAGGAGATTAATAGCCTAACATTGGGCCAACTACAATTTTAAGAAATCTCTACCACATGAAAACTGTTATAAGAGAACATATTGCTCAAAAGCATACCATCTTGTATATGAAGTTTGAATACTCTTGCAAAATTCATTGCACAAAATTCCTAATTCTTTTCCGCATACTGATCTGATTATCTGCTGCAGTGATGAACAACTGATATGAATTCAGTACTGCTAAATAAAATAATTAACTACCAAGTAACAGACTTCATATTATCTAACTACATTTACTCAGAATAAATATTTTTCTAGTGCCACTACAACACATTTAGTAGAACTTGGATAAAACACTGTTGTAATAATCTGATGTAATGGTATATCAGAAAGACCTTGATTAATGGAGCAGAGATACTGCCTAGGGCAGGGGTCTTCAAACTTGGCCCTTTTATGACTGTGGACTTCAACTCCCAGAATTCCTCAGCCAGCCTGGCTGAGGAATTCTGGGAGTTGAAGTCCACAAGTCATAAAAGGGCCAAGTCTGAAGACTCCTGGTCTAGGGAATGGTCAGATAAGAGGGGACATAGCCCACAGCTGCATAATGGCCTCAGAAGAGATCTTTTCTAACTTCTTGGTTAGAGTATAGGATACAACAAGAGATTTGTACCTGCACACTTGCCAGAGTGATGTTAACCTTCTCAGGTAAACCAGACAGGAAATATGGCCAGATGAACTACTTTATTGTATGGTTACATTAACACAGGGGTTCTCAACCTTGGCAACTTTAAGACTTGTGGACTTAAAGTCTTAAAGTTGCCAAGGTTGAGAACCCCTGCATTAACAGAATCTTGCAAATCTGAAAATACAAATCTCTTTTACAGCTTGACAAGTTAGGGAGGTTCCCTTCTGAGACTCTTTCTCTGCCCATTAGGCAGTTGTGGACTATGTCTCTTCTTATCTGACCATTTCTTTGCCCTGTTTCTTAGGATCTTTCTCATATAAATGAAAAAATATATACCAAGAATGGAGAGAGAAAAATGAAATAAGATCCACTGCAGCTACAAACTCGGTTTCTCTCTCTCTCTCTCTTTCTCTCTCTCTCTCTTTCTCTCTCTCTCTCTCTCACACAGAGAGAGAGAGAGAGAAAGAGAGAGAGAGAGAGAGAGACTTAAAAACAATGAATTGGTATTAATAGTTCATAAATGTGAAATAGAAATAAATAAAATAGGAGTAAGCAGAAACAAGGAGCAATCAGAGTATCTATTCAATGGAAAAGAATGCACAAATGAAGAAACTGCCATAGTTTCCCTGTATAGCCAGGAAATGATGCAACCTACAATATTCCACTAAATGTAATATTAATAATTTTTATACATTTATTCCTTTATGGAAGAAGCTTTAGAAAAAAAATAAATACCCATACATTATCTTTCTAAGCATTACATTACATTCACTTATTAATCTACTGCAGTTATTTAGGATATGTTCCAAATGTGTTTTTTCAAAAGACAATTGGACTTTCTTGTTTTTTTTTCCTTTGAAAATGTTTTGCTTCTCATCCAAGAATCTTCTTCAGTTCTGATTAGAAGTTAATATTGTAATTGTAGTCTCCCAGAATTTTGGTTTTGCTCTGATTTGTATCTATAGGATGGACTATTCCACATTACTCGTCTCCCACTGTTTACAAATACTATTTGTAATCCTACGTGTGCTGAATGCAACAAACCACTTCCATCAGGTGGATGGATCAGCTGGATGGAATGGAGAACAATTTTAATTTTCTATTTTTTGGCACATTTCCATATGTTGTTCTCAAGGATCTCTGAACTGATACCTTTACGGATAATAAATATTGACCAAGGTCCAGAAAAGGCAGTATAATTTAACAATCGAATTTTTAAAATTAGTTTCAGTCCTCTGATTGAAGCACTTCTGTGCCACCTGGTTAAAAAAAAGGCAAAATAAATTGGGAAACATGTATATACATTTAGAAGGGTTAAGTACTCCTTCAGTATACACAGCATGATGTTTTTAATTATGAAGAGGATGAACACAGAGATTTCTTTTAAGCACTGGAGCTGTGAAATGGTTTTCAAGTGATTAGAAACAATTACTCAGAGAGATGGATGCTTAAACGTTTAGACAAACTCTTATAGAGGCATGGAATAACTGTAAAGCAGTTCCCCAAAGAAGAAATGCATTAATTCACTCGGCTAAGACAGACAGCCTAAAGCAGGCATGTCAAACTCACGACGTCATGTGACATCCTGTGACGTATCGTGACTTTTTCCCCATGGCCAGCAATGGGGTGGGCGAGGTTTCAATATGATGCATCCGGCCCGGGGGGGCGGCAGTTTGACATGCCTGGCCTAAAGCAAGAAAATTGTCTACTTAGGAACAGCAGAAAGAAGATCATATTTATCCCTGATTCTAGAGATAAAATTCCTTATTCAGTGTTAGAATCAGTGGTGGGATTCTGTCCATTTGCACTAGTTCGGCAGAACCAGTAGCTAATTTTTTGTTGATTATGGCGAACCGGCTGAAGCTCTGTCCCTTTTTTGTAAGGCCCAGAATGGCCCACCGGAAGTGCGTGGAAGCCACTTCCAGAAGTCCATTCTGAGCCACGGAGGTCTCCCAGGCCCAGAATGGCCCACCAGAAGTGTGTGGAAGCCACTTCCAGAAGTCTGTTCTGAGCCACGGAGGTATCCCAGGCCCAGTATGGTCCACCGGAAATGCGTGGACACCACTTCCAGAAGTCCGTTCTGACCCACAGAAGTCTCCCAGGTGCAGAACAGCCCATCGGAAGTGCATGGACGCCACTTCCAGAAGTCTGTTCTGAGCCACGGAAGCCTCCCAGGTCCAGAATGGCCCACTTGAAGTGCGTAGACGCCATTTCCGGAAGTCCACCCACTTGTGCAATTTTTGCAATTAATTAAATAAAATTAATTGTACCTGGAGGATCATATTATGTAGCCTAACAAAGTTAATACTTAAAAATGGTTAAAAACATGAAGAACAACCACAACTGAGAATACAGACAAGCTTGATCTCCGCATGAGTAATCAAAGTGTCAAAATGGCAGTTGTAGAAACATTATTTAAGCCCGCCATTTGGACATGCATATGTTATTAAGGCATGTAAAAGAGAAGTGGTGCTTCAACTGTGTTGCTGTGCCTACCATTTTGACTCTTCTGTTCCCTCCCTCCCCACACATACACGGTAAATGCTACTGAACACAGGCCAACTAGAGCTGCTTTTTCTGCATGAATGGCACTATTGTCATTAGCAGACTTATTATTCCTGGTCTGGGTTGATCATATTGATTGCTTAGTTTAAAGCTAGTTTGGTTCTGTAATGGGAAACTGCCTCAGAGGCAATATTTAGACATCTTCTCTGAATCAATATTTCACATTCTTCAAAAGCCCAAATGAATATATACCCTTTTTAAGACACTAGATTCAGGATTGTGGATTTTCAAGGAGCACTTTTAAACAGTGACTTGGGAAATGCCAAATATTTTACAACAGTGATTTAGATAAGTAAAAATACTGCAATTCCTGTTCTGCCAGTCTGACAGAACAAGGAAGTAATTATACATGACATTTGACATTTACAGAGCAAACATTGTAACTGAGTAGGAGAGATTTGCAAATGCCAAACGGTCCACCTTGCAGAAACAGAAATGTCTTTCACTAATGGAAAGCCACTCTTAGCTATCTTGCAGTATCTTAAACCTCACAAAAAGGATAAAGAATATTATGACCTTAAATGCGGTTTAATAGAGCATTTATTTTATCTCCCATCACAATCCGATACACATATAATAAATGATATAATATTGTTCTCAAGTTTATTTTTACCAAAATTCACTGCAGTTAAGTACATATTAACATGTTATTAATTTTTTAATATTATATTATGAATGGGGGGGGTTGGAAAGGAGAGGGAAATCTTATTGAACACACCAGTATTATTTATATCTATACAGGCAAAGGTAGGATCAGGATGTATTCGTCACAGCAAAGTTGAATCTATGAAAAGATTTATATGGAAGAAAATCCAGCAGAATCTGTTTCATTATAATGTAATTAAATTTCACTGCATATGAAAAGTGACTGAAAAATTCTGTACAATAAATAACATGAGAATCCTAGTCAACACAGAAAATCAATAACAATGCATCTCTATTTCCATTTGGTTAAGGAAAAATTAATATTTCTTGAAAGAGACAAGCAACTAACACACCCATCAAATAAATGCAGGTATTGATTGATTGATTGATGTGCCATCAAGTCATTTTCGACTCCTGGCGACCACATAGATAGATTTTCTCCATGAAAATGCATTTTTATTTTATCCCACTTCTGTCTAGGTAACTGTTTATTCACTTTGTAATGGAGTCTTTATTCCATGTCTGCATGACACAGGAGACCTACTAAATTTATGAAGATTAATTATTCCAGAGTCAGAGTAAAAAAACAAAAAACAGTTTATCAGTGTATATAGTCATCATCTCAGTCTAGAGATTCTTTATCACTTTAATTAACAGTAAAGAAGGAATAGCTCATAAATACTAGAAAAGGTCACTCCTGACACTGGTTTAGGAAAATAGTTGAGCTGGGATTAATTAGTTATTTTCATCTTTCTTTGCATGCAGCTGCTTTCTCAGCTCTTTTACATTTGAGGATAATGTGGGAAGTTGGAACAAGTCAAATCAAGGAAAAAATATACCCAATAACTCAGTCAAGTCTCTTCTCTACCAGAGAGTTGTCCATTTTCTTGGCAGAACACTTCCATGTTCACAATTTGGCAGTTTTACTGCTAGGTTGATAAAGTGATCTGGAAAGTTTATGAGCAAAAATTACTGTCTACTGAGCAATTTTTGCAGACATCTCACAGCCCAAAGTTGATAATATTAACATAAAACAAATGGATTTTTTTTAAAAAAAATGTAAATCTAGCCAAATGATTATAACAAATCCTAAACAGAGCTTTCATATCAATCTTTTTGACTCGATGAGACATCTAGAATTTTGAGAAGTTATTAAGAACACCGTTAGCCAATGAATGCTACAAGAGGAAATGACACTTTGAATCATAAAATGTCTGCTGTGATGGACACAGTCACAAAACATCAATGTCAAATAAAAACTAACGGAGTAAGTATATAACAGAGTTGACACTTTAGCTTCAAAATACACATTCTGTTTCGGATTAGCCCCAACATAGGAACCCACAAACCTAATTCCCAGAATGTAAGAAATAAGTGCCTTAATCTCTCATTGTTTTTTCAATCAGGATTGATTGCCCACAAAAACATTATTCTTCTGGTCCTTCTTTTCAAAATAATGTGAACAAGTCACATTTATTGATTTGCTTTCCCAAATTCCCGAAAGGTCGCCCATAGACCTTCCTCATCTCTTCCATGCTGGTTTAGGCATGCATAACTATCTCAGCCCTAACATTACTGCTTTCTCTTTTACTTCAGGGGTCACACCCAGAAGACTTCCAGTCCTGCAAAAGTTCCCCGCTTCCAGTTAACTAGATGTTATTTGGTTTTTCAGGTTTACACTTTTGAAGAAGCACAGCATTATCAGATCTGGCCTATTCAGAGAACAGCTGAAGTGCCTTGGAATTCTCTGCAGGAATAGGCATTTGTTACCGATAACATTCCTCAGTAGTAATGAAGAATGCTCTCAGATGCTCCATAGTTTTGAAAAGCTAAAGCTTAATTGCTAATTGCATAGTAGACAAGGAGTATTAGATTTAAGCTCTCTATTTATGAAGATATCCTCCAGAATATCCTTACTTTTTAAATTTAAAAATATTAGAAATAAGAAGGATTTGAGAATTTAAGCAAAATTTAATTAATTTTCATTTGAAACACTGACTTTGAATCGAGCAGAAAAGAACATTATTGGGTTGGAGTATTCTAAAGTCCTAGCCAAGTGTGAAAAAACAGGCCCTCATGTGAAGGTCTGATTAAACTGATTTACTGCTCAAAAGCCTATGCACTAGAATCTTCTCAACTAATGGTTAGCACCTGCTTGGAATTAGATAAGGGTCAATGGAATTCAAGGGGGGGGGGTTGGACTTAGTTCGCTTGTGGCTAGATAAGGGTTCTAGGCTGATCCTTCTTTTAATTCTGCCCCCAGGTTCTGCCACTCCTTCTCCAATCCAACATAACACTCCAGAATATCTAACAAACTGGTGGCTTCTGAATTGGTAGAAAGCAGTGGTGGGATTCAGCCAGTTTACACCAGTTTGGTAGAACTGGTAGCAATTTTTTTGTTGCCCAGGCCCAGAATGGACTTCCGGAAGCAGCATCCACACAGAGAACCGGTTGTTCACATATTTGAATCCCACCACTGGTAGAAAGGAATGACAACCTCTTCAATTATTCTACTTTTTTTTTTAAAGCTATTTCAGTTCAATCCCTTTCAATCATTTTCTTGTTAAACTTCAAAGTTAAACTATGGAAAAAAAATAAAAATGAGTTTTTCAAATTTTATATAGTCTCGGTAGGTAGAATGACATACACGTCTTAGAGAACGGAAATACACTATCATAATTTTATTTTTCTCCAGACATGCAGTCTTCCAGCAAGGAACTGTCATGGTAACAGTCAGCAGAACAAGGTTATATTGATATTTTTCTCATTTCCGATGCATATGGCTGCTTGCCAGGTCAGCACTACTACTAATTTAATTCTCAGTAATGAAACTGTATTTCTAAGAGGAGCAGAGTACATTCAATATATTCAATGTATTTACAGTTTTCTACATATAAATTCAGGTGCAGAAGTTTGCCAGATTTGGAAGTAAACATTTCTTCCACTAAAGTGAGGGACTTTTGAGGAGCCCAAGAAATTTTCTTTTTCGTTTTTTTAGGCAGATAATACAGTATATCCATTTATACAATTTGGTTAAAATTACTTTAGTCTAGCAAACAACTAAAAGTGTTCTCCACCCTTGTTTATTAAGGACAGTGATGATTCTGATTGTCTCTGCCATTGGCAAACAACAGAATAGGACTTCAGCATAATTTATGGCTCCAGAGCTTAGAGGGACATCCACTTTGTTTTTCCCTCATATCCAAGTGTAGTCTGGAACCAACAGTGATGGGATGTCTGCTAAAACAAAGCAAGGCTATGGGATGCCTGTAATTGTGAAGTCTGTCTGGCAAGAACAAAGAATGTTCATTCATAGAGAATATGCACGTGTAACACTTTTATCAATTCTATGTGGTTAGAGGACTGATAGGAGTAACAAAGAATTAGACATCATGCATAACTCAGCTAGAAGTTAGGAACAGGATGGCCTGGAGCAGGGGTAGGCCAAGGTTGCCTACCCCTGGCCTGGAGCAAATAGAATGTGTACTAGAATTAGATAATTCCTGGAGCATTCATTAGCCAAGGCTTGGGAAAAGGGAGGGCAGACTTTCAACTAAGAAGAAAATTACTTTTTACATGAATAAAAAATAATACAGGTAAAGTCCTGCAGATCCAGGCTTACATTGGTAAAGAATAAGAGCATAAGAGCTAGCTTTGTACTGTGGCATAAAATAATTCAATCAAGGGACACAGCTGACTCCAGAGTGACGGAGCTGAGTCAGATAGGAAGCTTGTCCTGCGAACAAGCAAGTAATGACGTCTGTAAAACACTAACCTTCATCACTTCTACCTGCAGGTCTTCATTGAGAGATGGAGTCACTCTAACTGCATTCAGCATTTGATTAAGCAACTGCTTGTCATCAGAGTCAGTTTCCATGGATACAAATCGCTCATCAGACAGCAGCTTCTGCAAAGGAAAATGGAACTGTTTAATGTCACAGGTTTTCCATTCGGTTTTCCCATTATGTTATTATAAACATAATATTTACAAATAAATTACATTCCTTTCCAAATAACAGGAAGCAAGCTTTGGTGGAATAGTAAAATCTATTTAATGCATGCAATACCTATCACAAGACAGAGTGAGGCTCATAATTCCTGTTGTAGTATGAAGAGAAAAAGCCTTTATAATTCAGATAAGGTAAATAAAATCAGAAGGTGAGTTCTAGTTCTGGGACCAGGGAGATATTTTCACAATCATCTAAACTAAAAGATTCAATTTTGCCAGCAGGAATTAAGGATAAGTTTACTAACCAAACAATAAAGAAATGGTAAATTTTAAAGGCAAGTGCAGCACTGAACTTTGCCCTTAGAATGCCGACCAATCCACTCATTCAATATTGGTCAGACTAGCATTTTGGACTTTTCTCCCAAAAAAAAAAAGACAAGTTACTAAGTTTCTCCTCTCTTTCATTCATCCAGAGGTGGTTTTTTTCCATCTTAAAAGTATGAAAGCATCAATTATCCCAAGATGGAACATCTGTATACCTTGGTGTACCAAGGGCTTTTGTTTAAAGGATTCATTAGACAAGCATATGAGACCTACAACACTTACCAGTGATGTCCTTTTATACAGGCTTCACAAAGTCCACCTTTCATTTGTGAGATGAAAGACTCCTTATTGCTCCATATTCACTGCAGCATTGTTCCCCAACTGGGAGAGTGACAGTGTACAACTCCCAAGAAAGCTGGCCGAGAATGCTTTCTTATAAGCAGATATATTTTGAGAGCATAAAATTTGAGGAAGGCTACATTACAACCACTTGTAAAGGTTTTGCCCAGGATTAGCCCTAATACATAGTCTTGCTTATCTTTCATATCATTTTATGGGCCTGCATGCTTTTACATTATATAATTAAGCTTTCTTATCCTTCACTTTTCCTGTCAACTTCTTATTTCACTCAAAAACTCCAAATGTGGTCAAACCTTAGCCACTCACCTGCATCCCTGCTAGAGCTTGCTGTGCCAGTTTCATATTCTTGCTCTCCAAAGCAAGTTGCAGCGGAAGGAGGCACTTCTCCCTAGTTTTCAAAGAAAGAGAGGTTTCTTTAGAACTCAGAAATCAAATAGCTTGTGTTTTTATGATTAATTTTTCAAAGTTTATTTTACTTGTGCTATAGCCCTTTGATCCATACATGAATGACAAAAGGTGCTGATGCAGCTATGCTGCTATCAGCCTCTTCACTGTGATCATTTGCTCAATTGAGGGAAACAAAATTATACAATTCCTATAGTTTTTTTTCCCCCTCTTTGGTGTCCTTTTCTTTGTTTCTTTAACTGATATCAAGGGATAGATCAACAACCCATCTTAATTGTGATTCAGCAAGACAATGTTTGAGCCAGGATTTAAAGCTGAACATTCTGACAAAGAAATAAAAAAATATATCTACATTTACAGCAGGGGTGTCAAACTCACAATGTCACGTGACGTGTCGTGGCGTATCGTGACTTTTTTGCCATTGCTGGCAATGGGGTGGGCGCAGTTTTGCTATGATGCATCCGGCCCGCGGGCCGGCAGTTTGACACCTCTGGTTTACAGCCTCCAAATGGCTGTGTCAGAATAAGACCATTTGTTACATTTGAATAGAACAGTTTTATAATGTATTTTATAATGTATTTTAGAAAATTACATGACTTTTTTTTAACCCAATGGTTTATTCTGACTACAGAGCTGTTGTTCTCTTCCATTACAAAAAGAAATTATCTCTTTACCAAACAATTCCATATAGCCAATAATTTCTGCAAAATTCTTGAAATCTATATAGTACAATGGAATTCCTTTGTCAATATTTGATAGGATTTTTGTTTAATGCTTTTGCACAACACATAAACTATCTTGGATGATGTCCACTTTTAAATTATAAAAATCACCCTTTTAAGAGTTAGATTCCAGTTTGATATGAATGTAATGCAAAAACAGCAATCAATTTATGATAATGAAATGGAATACTGCTCCAACATCCTGATATTTTTTAAGAGTATGGATATGATATTAGTTCAATTTATATTTCAATAAAGTCAGTTTAATACTCGTTTTTTAAGCCTGATCGTGATCAGAGTTTCAAATGTGGTACAGTTGTATTAATATACAAAATGGGATGGAACAACGTTGTATTTCTCTAAATGTGAAAGCTACAGCAAACTTATTTGGAGAATGACATAGCAGTATTGACAGCACTGTTCATATCTTAACAGAGAGCAATTCCTCATAATGTTATAAACATAATAATAAACAGTCTGCTGTCTTTCGCTGGTATTAAAGAGGTATAAAAAGCAGGTAATTCATTTCATGAAACAATATGGCTCTCTTTGGCCATTAATTTTAACTAAAAGTATATGAGATATGACCAGGGGAAATGGGAATTTTTTCGTTCTTATTTTCAACATCAACAACAAAACTGGATTATTCAGGCAAGAACCAAAAGACCCAGCATTCAAGCCTCTATCCCTACTACTATAAACTTCAAATATCCTAACATCTGATTGGTGATGCTGGCATATCCTCTTAAATATTAAAGTCTATGGGCTGGATTTGAGAGGATAATACGAGAAAATGATTTCTGAACCCATTCTTCCTTTCTAACATCGAGTATAAAAGAAAAGAAAATCAACAAAGCAAAAAGTATAAGTAGATTCTGAACATGTTTGGAAATTCTAGCTTGATTCTGCTATATTTGTTGTGCCTTTAGGAACAAAAATTATTACTGTATGGCAATCATCTAGACATCCATCTGGCAAAGGAACAAGTGGATTCTAATAAAACTGATGTAGTGCATTACAGCTAAAATCTGCAAACACATTGATTGTCAGGTACAGGTACAACATTTTAAATGATAAAACTGGTCCATTGATAAACTATGGAACTAGTTAGGTTTAAAAACTCTGGATGACTATTAGATGGAAAAAGCGATAGAGAAAACTCTATTTCTCTGTTACCATCTAGCGGTCATCTGAAATGGTTGGCCTATTTGGACCTGAGTACAGTATTATAGTGAAGTAGATTAAAAACCTCAACCTAAATCAATTAGTTAACCTAGAATTAGTTAATCAAGAACAGGATTCAGCCAAAGCTCTGATTAATATTATGGGACCTTCTTTATTCCCATCACAGCATTTAGCGATTAAATACCAATTAGATACTTCTTGCCCTTATCAGCTAAAGTTTTATCCCTAATCTCTTCATTCTACAATTTGACCCATCAGATGGTTCAACTAGCTTCAAAATGCTAGAGTCTGAATTTTAACTGTGCAATGGAGGATATAAAACTAAATCAAACAAAAAGGTTTGGCAACTGTAAAATAGACAAATGAACTATAGTATGAAATTTCTAAAATCCCAGCCGACTTCAACTGACATACAGAATACTAGTCTAAGAACATCTTTGGAAATCTCCATTTCTTTGAATAAAATTCAGTTGTTGCTATGTCTTCAAAACACTGAACTATTATTTCATTCTTCTTATTGAATAAGCATCTTATTTATCATTGTGGCTATAGATACTAAGACCAAGAAAACTCAGGTTCTACTCTACGCTTAGCCATGAATGCTCATAGGTGGCTTTCGGCCAGATGCTTTTTCTTAGTACAACCTACATCACAAAATTGCTGCTAGGAGAAAAATGGGGAAGAGAGTATTATGGATGCTACCTTGAGCTCTTTAAGGAAGAGAGATATATAAGCCTAATAAACAATATGCAATGGATTGTTTACCTCAAGTCAGATTACTTAAAGCTTCAGACCATTTAAAGTATTTAGAATTTAAAAAAGTAGAAAGAAGAAACTGAAATAAAGTTAGCAAAAAAATTAGTTTCATGAAAGGCTATCAAAGATTACCAAATCATCTTGGTAAATGTTAAAGCAATTAAGTGGAAGCCATTGGTAATGCATGAAATAAGGAGGTGGGGAAAAGCACTTCTTAGATGCACAATTCTGGCAGAAACCCAAGACGAAAAACATTAGAAAACTAAAAGTGAAGGAAGGAAACCAAATTGTCTTCATATTTTTTAACAACTTGAACCAATTTTAGAAAAGCTGCATGCAACTCCCATGGCTTTTACCCACCTTCTGCAAAAGCTTAGACAATCTTCAAAATTTCCTACCCTACTTGTTAAGAGAAAAAAAATGTAGTTCTGGATTTAGCCTTTATTGTGCAGATGGAAACCAAAGCAAAAGCAATCATTGACATTCTTTTTTTTAAAAAAAAAAAACCCCTAGGTAATCTAGGTAATTACAGTATTAGAAAATGTTGTCCAAAGCTAAAGGCAATGATACAACATTTCAGAACACGATTTGTTTCATAATGCGAGGGAATAAATGGCACATGGCTAACAATTTTAAGACTAATTCACCATGTTATGAATTAGAGAAAGATTCAGATTTTTTTTCTTTTTCATCTATTAAGGCCACAGTTAAAAGGTCAGGAAACAAACTCATACAAAAAGTAAGAAATCTTGAAGCCAGTTCTGCTCTCATAAAAAAAAAATGGTTATTTTCATGGGCACAATGCTTCCTAGAGAGGGAAATTTCAAATGACTTAGAAGTTATTACCAGTTATGAAGGAAGCTTTTCCTTGCTTCTGTTTTAATACTGATATAATATATTCACCTATGTAGACAGCCAATTTGAGGTAGTGGTTAAGACTCCAGGCTAGAAACTGGGAGACTCTATAATCTATTCCTGCCTTAGGCACAAAGCAGCTAGTGACCTTGGGCCAGTCAGTTTCTCTCAGCCCTAAAAGGAGACAATGGCAAATCTCTTCTGAAGAACCTTACCAAGAAAACAGCAGGGATTGTCCAGGGAGCTTCTAAGAATAGGACACAATTGAACAAAAATTTCTTTCTATCTATCTATCTATCTATCTATCTATCTATCTATCTATCTATCTATCTATCTATTTCTATAAGTTGCACTTCATCTTCCATAAATGCTAATAAGTAGCCACTTAAGCTGGACTTTTAACAAAATAGCGTGTCAGTATTTCACTCTGTTGTAGATCAATATCAATCCAGAGAACAGTTCTGCCAGCAAGCAAATAGGAAGTAACAAAAAAAGAGAGCATAGAGATATCTTTTGTGATATTCTCCATAACCCAAGGCCTTCTAACCATCAAAAATATGTCAAAGCTATGGACCCAAAGACAAAAATATATCTAGAACTTCATGTCAGATCTGTAATATTTGCTCCATTGCTTCTATAGTCTTAATCCTGCCACTGTTATTACCTAATGATATTTTAACATTTCCCAAAGCTTGCACTATTATCATCTTTAATAATAACACTATTGCTTTGTTTATGGCTTAATATGTTGTATGAACCCAGCTCCTGTGAGTGAAAGCGATGGTTTATGAATAAGCCTGGCCAACTGTGGTTCATTCCGCACACAATGATTAAACAATATATTAACCAAGTCACATCTTCCTAAGCAAGAATGGGGCATGCAGTACAAAATTGGTGTCTACTTTCAAACAATTAGAAAGAGAGGCGTAATTCATAATCTTTTCTGAGCTTTTAATTTTGCCCATTTCCATTTTTTTACGTAGTTTGTGACTTTTAGGGTTTCGCAAGCTTTGGACTATGGGGATTTTGCAGAATTGCCCTTCTCTGATTATGGAATTACTATTACCAAAACAAGCAATAACAATGTGAATTGACAATGGCAACATTAATTGGGATAGCACTGAAATGCACTTCATAAGGGCACTTCAAAAGCTTCTAAGTTAATATCTTCATTTCCTTTAGCCTTCCCCTATTACAATAGATGTGATGTTCTTGTTGATTTTGGGGGCTGAGGTTTTACAGAATTTGAGAGAGAGGAAGGGAGTACCTGTCAGCTAAAAACACAATATTTCCCATCATATTTCAAGCAGTCTATATACTCAAACATTCTTGCGTATCTCGGAATCACAAATACATAACTATGTAGGAAAATGGAAAACTTGACCAATGGGTCATCTTGCTTACATCTTTGGTTCATAGCAGTGTTATACTGACTTCAAGAGTCAGCAAATGTAAAACAGAAAGGACTTTTACTCTTTCATTTCAAATGTCAGCCATAACCAAAGAATAAAAAAAATGTATTTCCTACCTTAACTGATAAGGAGGGATCTTGGTAGTAGCATCTAAAGATTCTAATGTTTCTGGGTAGAAAAGGGAGAAGGAATTATTTCAAAAAGCATCCAGCATGGAACTGAAAACATTCATCATTACATATAGTCTTATGCAACTTGAAGTCCCATTTTGCTCAATTAGGATTATCCCAGATTAAAATTGTTCAAGTTGTACACGGCAAATGCACATATATGTGGATTGACATGGGCAGGTATTTAGTTTAGTTCAGAACTAAATTAAAAGCACATTTTCTCCAATAAATTATTTTTATAGGCTCTGTTCTTCCTCTTATTTTGGTCTATTTTTTCCCTTGGTAAATTCCCTTTCCATATGGCACAATAAGATATCTCAAATCTTGTCTCTTTAGCTTAAATGACACCATTTCCTAACTTCTAAAAGAGCTTATTATGCTTATGTAAGCAAATGCACATGAACTGTTGTTTAATTTATGTAACAAACTCAAATCCTAAAATAAATAAAAGTACAGCTTTATGATCCGTTCATGGTTACTTTTTATTGTTTGAATTAGTAGGTTTTACAAATACTAATTTAATCTGGACTGAAAACCATCCCTACCCTATTTTCCTCTGACTGGTAAGTGAAAACAAAACAATCCATCCTATAGATAACCTCATTCCTAGCTTTGAATAATAAAAAAATTGCATTATTTTAGCACAAATTGATGCAAGGATAGTTGTTTTAAAACCCCAGCAATGTAAACATCTTAAATATATTTCAAGGAACACTTTAAAAAGACTATTGCTCTATATATGAGTAGCAAAGGCAAAACAACCATTTAAAGTTATAAAAATAGTGAAGCAGTCTACCATAGTACAACGTGCACATTTATATAGTATACCAAATGTATGTCATCACTCAAGAAAGCGTATATTGATAAAAAGGTGGGAAGGAGGTACAGTACATTTTTCTTTAACCTACATTGTAATATCTTGTTTGATCATTTTCGAATCAGAATGTCTTGTGTAACAAGTTGCAGGACAGTAGAGGTCTGTGTGTGTGTATGTATGTAAAACGCATGTTAAAAGAGGACAGGGCTTTGATTACATCTTGACATTTTAATTTCTTCCCTGCAGACACCATCATGAAATAGCTTAAATAAAGCTGTTGGCAGACTACTAAATTGCTAGGCCCTCACAGGAGATTAAGCCAGCGACTTTATAATCGTAATCTATTATGTTGCCATTTTCCTTTTTAATATTCGTTACCTGCAGATATGGAGATCGCAATACCATTCCTGCTTGGTTTATTGTAAAGTGTCACTTAGAGATCACCCAATCAGGAAAAATGGATTAAAAACGAACAATCCCAAAGGGGGGTGGTGTAGCAATAGATTAAGTGTACGTTTCATTAAAGGAGAAACAAAAATATATAGTATGTTGCTACAGCTGGAAGACAATGGCTGATTGTTTGCCAGGCTGGTCTGCTGCCAGATGCCAATTGTTAATAGGCCCTGCTGTCGCCATTCTACAGGGTTTTAACCTGTCAATGGGTCTTGGACAACCTTTGTATTATAAAAGTTGCCTTCAACAAGTCCTCTGGAATAGTTCTTTCATCAGAAAACCGATTCTTCCAAGAGAGGATGGATACTCTGAGTACCTCAACACTTGTGATTGGCTAAATTAAATCAGCGTATAAGTAGTCCTCAAACTTGTGACTATCACAGTTATGATAGTGCTGAAAAAAGTGACTTACGACTGATCCTCATGCTTATAGCCAGAACAGCATCAACCTGGTCACCTGACTGCAAACCAGGTTCTTGGCAACTGGCTTGCATTTTACCATGTATCAGCTTCCTGGGGTCCTGTGATGGCCATTTGTGACCTTCCCAGTTGGCTTTGGACCAACACAGTCAATGAGTAAGCCAGCAGGGAAGGTCACAAGAAACAGTCATGTGATGTCTCACTTAACAACCGTGGCAGAAAAGGTTATACAATTGGGTGCAATCACGTGATTGATTGCTTAGTGATGAATTTTCCTGTCCCAACTGTAGTCATAAGTTGAGGACGACTTGTAGCACTTTTCTGTTTTTATCATTTTCCTATGGGTGCTTTATAACTTCTGCACCTTAGGAGCACAGCCAGTTTGACCTAATGGTTTAAACCAGGGGTCTTCAAACTTGGCCCTTTTATGACTTGTGGACTTCAACTCCCAGCGTTGAAGTCTGGGCATTTAAGTTCACAAGTCATAAAAGGGCCAAGTTTGAAGACCCCTGGTTTAAACCATGTACTAGGAGCAAGGACACCCAAGTTCTAGCCCTGCCTTAAGCACAGAAACGATTGGGTGACAAAATTGTTGCCCAGAATACTAGAAGTAACAACTGACTCCAAGGGACCAAAACAACAACAACAACAACAACCAGCTTTAGAATAAAGAGTTTAAAAAGAGCTAAAGGAATAAGCCTTAACACAATCGGGAGTTCATGGGAAATGACTGCCGTCGTAGAGGTGACTGTAAAAATGTACTGGAGGTGTGGGCGGAGGGGACCCATCGCCAGGAGAGGAAGACGGGGAAAGAGTCCCTCGATCCACGGAGTTAAGCGATCGACAGCCGAGGATGGATCCGACGCAAAAGCACATTCACAAACGGCACACACAACAAAACCCCCTCCCGCCCCAGGTTTTTAAAGGCAGGTTGGGTGATAACGGGGGAAGATGCAGCTCGCGCATTAAGACATCAAAAAGGCAGCCCAGGCAGAGCGGGTCGGCTTTCCTTTCTGGCGCGGGGGAGGAGGAGGAGGAGGAGGAAGAAGAAGAAGAAGAAGAAGAAGAAGAAGAAGAAGAAGAAGAAGAAGAAGAAGAAGAAGAAGAAGAAGAAGAAGAAGAAGAAGAAAGGTGCCTCTCGCTTCCTTACCGCTGGCCCAGGTGCAACTCTCCTTGATCGCCTTGTATTTGCTCCCCGACGCTTCCTTCTGCAGCTTCCTCAGGATTTCTTCCATCTTGCCTGCCTTTTCCCGCGGCGCCCAAAGGGAAGGGAAGTCTCCGGGCCGGGGGTGCGGCGAGAGGGTCGGCGCTCAAGCGCTACATCGGGGCTGCGCGCAGCATCTTAGCGGCAGCTGCTGATGAATCATGCTAAGCTCCGGGATGGGGACACGTCACTCGGCGCGCTCCTGCCCCTCCTCGCCCGGCAGAGGGCAGGCAGTGACGGCAGCTCCCTGCGGTTGGCGGCCCAGACCTCCAGCCACAGCGCCACCAGCGGGAGGGCGGGGCGGACAGGTAGCCGAGGGGGCAGGACGGGGAAGCCGGAGTCTGCTTTGCTTACATGGGAACCCAGCCGTTCAGTTTTCTTTAGCAAACCATGGCTTACGGTGCTGGGTGAATCAGACTTGCTATACTCCTCTCTAATGCAGACATCATTTTCCCTAATGTGAAAAGCGTAATGGTGAATTGCTGTCGGCTCAGAATAAAAGGAGCATCACGGACCTAAAATACTGCAGCAGAAACCCCCCTTTCTCTCATTCTGGCAATGCAATGTTGGGTTATTCCCAGGGGGCAAATAGAAGGCTTGCTGACATGCCTAGGAACATACTTGGTGCTAAACGGAACGAACCAACAGAAATAGATCATAATCTAAATAATCTAAAATTAACCTGGAAAGCTTGCCAAATTCTGCCAAATTCTGCAATGGGTAGTTTTTTTAAGCGATTGTTTAATTGGGGAGGACTAGTTGATTGGTGATAGTCCCATTTATTGAATAAACAGGTTTTTGAGAGTGGAAGAGAGTAATAGAAATAGAAGGTTAAAACAGGGCCATGTAATAAAAAAGAATCCTCTTGTATGATTGCCACCTCATATCCTGAACCATAATATGGAAAGCTTGGATCAGCATATAAGAGTTAATCCGTTGCCCAATGTAGGAATATGCATAGAATATTACCTAGAACCATACAGAATCATAGTTCTTCTAGTTGTATTCTCCAACTGCTCCCCATACATTCTCAGTATTCAATGAGATGTTTTTCCTCAGATGAAACAGACAATTTTTAGACATTTATAGTGTAGGGAGAGTAAATAGGAGGAAAAATATTGGTTTGATTCATATATCTCACTGTTTTGGCTTAATGAGCTTTTCATACCCAGTGTTGGCCTTTTTGTAAATCATGCAGTTGAGCAAATCCAGCCATCTGTGATTTCTTCAAAGGAGAGGGAGCATCCAGGCCCTACATCTGCTTCTGCTTCCGTTGAACTACTGAAATATGGTGAATAAATCTTTGTTTATTGGGAGAGATTTGCTGATGATCAGTGCTGAACACAGTGGATACAACCTCCAAATTTAATCAGATGAATTCTACCAAGTAGGCATTAAGCATGCAAGAATATGAGGCTTCCTGAAGTATGGGGGGGGGCACTGTCTATTAGCAAAGCTGAGCTGGATATTCTGGGCTAATATGATTATTGGTTCATTATTAAAACAGGTAAGAACTTTTTACTATGTGTCACAGTGTTTGCCCATTGTAATCCACCACTGAGGGAATGGTTCTAACTGTGATTTTTGCTGCAACCCTTTAGTAATATGCAGCTACGGTATCCCTTATTTAAAAAGACAGAATGACAGTTACTGAATTTCTGAACAGGTATGTACAGCTTTGTGTTTTTAACAGCTGGAACAAATAGACAGTAGTTGGTCTGAAGCAGCCTAATTTCATGGGTCCATTTTAGCATTGCCACCTTCAAAACTTCATTCTTCCAATCTGAATGGGTTATTTGATAATTTCATGCTACTGAGCAACTTGATAAACAACAGTTCTCCATATTAGATATACATATTCTCACAACAATATCTACTAACATTTTATATAAAATATAAATAACATTACAAGAATCAAACCAAAGAGCTGGCCTTTGGATAGCTAAGAAGCTGGATATCCTAAATATTATTGAAATTATGAAATTATATCCATAATGTACTGGGCAAATAAGAAACAATAGTTTCCCATTTTAGATATGCATACACTCACAATAATACTAACATTTTATATAAAATATCATAACCATACAAGAATCAAACTGAAGAAATGGCCTTTGGGTAGCTAAAAAGCTGGATATCCTAAATATAGTTTGAAGATCTAGTAATCAGAGGTACCTCAAAGTTGGCAATTTTCCTTCCTTCATTAATAAATGATTTATTCTCCATTCATTTTCAAAGTCTTGTGTATGTTTCCACTGACTTCAATAAATGTATTCAAGCCAAGCCCTTAAAAAGGCAATAAGATTATGACGTCCATTACTATTTCCTGAGGTAACTAATTCCTTCATTTGATTGTGTGCTATATAAAAAGTACAATTTCTGAACTGAGCCTCCCACTGATTTATTTAAATTGATTTAAATGATAAATATGTGCTATTTATGAAGTCCTGCACAAAAATAGCCAGATGAAATATTAAATTTCACAGTGGTTGCATTTACAATATTGCCCACAATAGCATCATACATTCAGATAGATTAAAAAGGCCATTGGGTCAACCCTTCTGTTCAGCACAGGAATCAAAGTAATGCATCCCAGGTAGATGGCGATCTAGCTTCTCCTTGAATATTTCTAATGAAAAGAAGCTCTGAAAATGAATGAAAAGCTCTCTGGAGTAATTGCTTCCATTGTCAAACTGCTCTTATTGTTAGGATTGCCCCCAATAACATTCCATCAGAATCTGTTTTCCTGTAACTTAAGTCCATTGTTCTGTCTCCTGCAATCTGGAATGAGAGAGAACAATCTTGACCTTCTTCTATGTGATATACTTCTGGTTGCTTGGACAGTAATATTTGATATAATAATAATAATAATAATAATAATAATAATAATAATAATAATAATAATAGTAATAAAGTTGAAGGGATCTTGGAAGTCATCTAGTCCAACCCCCTGCTCAGGCAGGAAACCCTATATTAGTGGTGGCGAACCTCTGGCACGCGTGTCAGAGGCGGCACTCAGAGCCCTCTCTGTGGGCATGCGTGCCATTCCCCAGAGATGACAACCGTCCCTCTTCAACCACCCACCCACTAACTTGCTGAGGTCCCATGTGACCAGATGCATCCCAGCACAGCTGGTTTCCCTCCCTCCTCCCCCCATCCCATCCCTCCTGGCCTCGCATGCTCTCCTTTTCCCAGGCATGACCCACTGCATTGCCTCCTCAGGTGTCGGCCGGCTGTCCAGCTCAGAGGCGGCTTCTCTGAACTGCTGGTGGCAGGCTGTGGAGCCCCAGAGTGTGCCGGCCGAGGGGGCGGCAGGCTGTGGCTGCTGATGGACACTGTCCCCATGTGCTCGTTGGCCTCTGTGTGCAGGGGCCGATGGTGTCAGGTCCCTGCCTCACCTTGCCCTGCGACAATGGCACACCTGCCCTGTCTCACCTCACCGTGCAGGACGAGCTTCCTGCCCACTGCCCTACCTGCCAGAGACCCTCTGGATCTCCCCCAACCATGCTTGGCCCCCACAGGTGTCCCTCCCCACAAGCAACATCAAGGTGACCACGCCCACCTTGGCCACCTCCACCCAGTCTGCCTTGGCCATGCCCACCCAGAGGGTTACGCCCACCTGGCACCCAGCGATAAATAAGTGGGTTTTGGGTTGCAGTTTGGGCACTCGGTCTCTAAAAGGTTCGCCATCACTGCCCTATATCATTTCAGACAAATGGCTGTCCAGTCTCTTCTTAAAAACTTCCAGTGTTGGAGCCTTCACCGCTTCTGGAGGCAGGTTGTTCCAGTTTGATAATTCAAATTCAAAACAAATTTGATAATATTAAATACTACTTAGAGCCAGTTTGATCAAATGGTTACGGCACCAGGCTAGAAATCAGGAGTCTGTGAGTTCTAATCCCACCTTAGCCATGAAAAACCAGCTGGGTGACTTTGGATCCGCCACTTCCCTCTCTTAGCCCAACTCACATCACAGAGTGTTTGATGTTTTAGAGTAAGTAGGAAGAGTAAGGCGTATTAGGTATGTTTGCCACATTGAGTTATTTATTTAAAAAATAATAAAAGCAAGATATAAAATATCTCTTAGTCATCTTTTCTTAAAATAATTTATCCCCGTAGATCTTTGAACAACTCTATTGCCTTTCTGTATACTTATTCCAATTTCTCTGAATAAAAGGGACTATTGGTCACAGCACTCAAGGTGGACCTGAACCAAAGCAGATTCAAGTGGAATGATTATTTCTCATGATTTGGAAATTATATTTCTATTGATGTGGCCCAAAATTTCATTATCTTCTTTGCCGTCATATCGTCCTATGGCTCATATGCCATTTGTTATAATTTAAATCTGTTTTACCTTTGCGAATAATCAAATGTCTGCAAGAGCATTCTCCAAACCTCTGAGCATCTACACATCTTAGATGCAACCCATATAATTTGGATAAATGCTTCCTACCATGTTTCAATAAATAATTTTAATGACTCAGTCATTTATAATTGTGATTCTGAAAAGGAAAACAACCGGAAAAAATACGTCTGTTCCAACTTTATTTATTTAGGACATGTGCATTCTCTAAGGTGTTTCTCTCTCAAGAAGTACTTTACCAAATAGTAGGGATAAACCCTTTTCACAACTGGTAAGAATATTCCTCAGGTGTACCTCCTAAAATAATTCGGCATTTAATTTAATTTAATTTAACCCCCCACTTTCCTCATATTTGTACCTTCTGCCCTCTAGCGGTTAAACATTGATATTTATTCAATTTCTTAGCAATGTTGTTTGTTGTTGTTAATTGCGAAGTCGTGTCCGACCCATCGCGACCCCATGGACAATGTTCCTCCAGGTCTTCCTGTCCTCTACCATCTTCTGGAGTCCATTTAAGTTCACACCTACTGCTTCAGTGACTCCATCCAGCCATCTCATTCTTTGTCGTCCCATTCTTCTATTGCCCTCAATCTTTCCCAGCATCAGGCTCTTCTCCAGTGAGTCCTTCCTTCTCATTAGGTGGCCAAAGTATTTGAGTTTCAACTTCCAAACTCCAAAGGGGGGGGGGTGTAGCAATAGATTAAGTGTACGTTTCATTAAAGGAGAAACAAAAATATACAGTATGTTGCTACAGCTGGAAGACAATGGCTGATTGTTTGCCAGGCTGGTCTGCTGCCAGATGCCAATTGTTAAGTGAGTGCAGTCATACAGGTGAGAAGCCAAAGACTCTGTTCCTCTTCTGCATGTAACAGGGAAACCCAAAAGACTGCTACCCATTGAAGTCTCCTCTTCCTCATGCAGCACCAAAGATTTGCCAGGAAAACATTTACACTGAAGCATCGCAAGTAGCCTTGACATTGGTGGAGATATTTACTGCACTTCCTTGGTTGCCCAGCCCAGTGTTTTTAAACTTTTGATATCTTCCAGATGTTTGGTGTTTAAGGAATATTTTTGTTTGCCAGTACAGAAGGGGAAAATCTAACTGAAGGTAGACATGTGTAAATTCAAGAATGTCCCATTATGATTATCTGATTAGCATGGACATGATATACCACAGTGATGGCGAACCTTTTAGAGACCAAGTGCCCAAACTGCAACCTAAAACCCACTTATTTATTGCTGGGTGCCAGGTGGGCGTGGCTCACTGGGTGGGTGTGGCTGTGATGGTCATGGCAGATTGGGTGGGTGTGGACAAGGTGGGCGTGATCACCTCGATGTTGCTCGTGGGGAGGGACGGGCAGGGTTGGGGGAGATCCAGGGGGTCTCTGGCAGGTGGGTGGTGGGCAGGAGCCTCATCCTGCTGGGTGAGGCGAGGCAAGGCGAGGCAGGGCAGGGGTGCCATTGTCACAGGGCAAGGTGAGGCCGGGGCAGCTGCTGCCTGACACCATGGCCCCTGCACACAGAGGCCAGCGAGCGCATGGGTGCTGAGATGCATTTGGCCATGTGGAGCCTCGGCAAGTTAGTGGGTGGCTGGTTGAAGAGGGACGGTTGCCATCTTCGGAGCATGGCGCACGTGCCCACAGAGAGGGCTCTGAGTGCCGCCTCTGGCATGCATGCCATAGGTTCGCCACCATTGATATAGCAGATGTCTTTCAATAGAAATAAGTTGCATGGATTCTGCCACTAGTGTAACAATGGCAGGAGGTGGAAGGGGTGTTATACACCATAACCTTAAAGTGGTGTGAAACTGATGGGGCTGTAATTCTTGAATATCTGGATGATACAATAGGTGAAGCTCATTCTACACTAATCCACATGGCCGTCTCCTACAGCTGTAAGCTAGGTGGAAGAAAGATGAGCACCTCAAATAGGAGTGTATTGGAGAAGATTATATGGTAATTACAGTTCCTGGCTGGAACATGACAAAGCACTGATTTATTTATGGGTTTTATTTAAAACGTTTATACAGCCACCCATCTTAAAAACAACTCTGGGCGGCTTAAAACAATAAAAATAAAATGAAGAGAACCTGGTGCCACAGCCAGACTTCTCTAATGTACATGGATTCTCATCCTACCCTGGCCTCACCCAATCCCCACGCCTGTGGGAAGAGCTAGGTTTTAAGTCCTCTCTAGAAAGATTGAAGGATAGGGGCCTGTTGAATCTCAGGAGGAGGCTACAGTGGAAAAGCCACATTTCTGAAGCCCACAAGATGGATATATTTTAGGGAAGAGACCGGAAGCATGCCCACCCTATTCTCCCTGACAGATCTACTCAGGTAGAGGTAGTCCTGCAGATAACCTGGTCTCTGTAGTAACCAGCACCTTGAATTGCACCCAGAAAACTGGGAGGCAGCTTGTATGCAAGAGGCTGTAAAATGGGTAAACCTAGGGACTCCCAATACTGGGTGTGTCTCTGCATTCTAGACCGGTTGTAACTTCTAGGGAAGGACCGGGTAAAGTGCATTGCAGTAATCCATATCTCCACGTTCTTCCAATTACAGCCTACAATGTGATACAATTTGGTTTTGTTCCCATAGTCTTTAGAGTTCAAACTGGAACAGCTCTGAGTTTTATGGATAGAATAATCGTGAGTCACAAATGCTTTAAAGGTGGAGCTAATTTGACTAAATGGTTGGAGCATTTATTAAAATCAGGATCATATTCAGGATAACCTATTAGAATATTTAATCGGTTGCAAGCTGCTGACTGGCTAAAAATATTGGTCAGATTCCTCAAACATTGTCACACCCATTTAATCACACTGAATCACAAAGGGTGTGTAGGAAAGATTCAGGCTGAGTCCATTTCAAAGGTCTCCCTGTCATTCATTTAGAAGAGAATCATATCAAGCAATTATGATTTAAAAAAAGCCACTGGTTCTTGTTCCCTAAGCTACTTAGAGCTACCAGATCAACTGCAAAAAATCTGGGTGACCCTTAGAAGGCAGAAATAAAGATACAGAAAACTCTTATTTTTTGCACGAGATCTGGCTGGCTTAAAATTCTTTGTATGAAAAACAGAGTACAGCCTTTTAATTCTAACTCCCACCCCAGCCCTGTGCCTTACTCTCCCCTTGATTGCTTTTAGGACTTTTTTTTTTTTTTTTTGATGTTGAAGATGAATTGTGAACAGAATAAAAGGCTTAGTCTGACTGGAACAACTAGATGGCAAAGGATTAAAGTGAGTGGGACATTTCCGTGCTCTTTTCCATATCCTGATTTTATTTTCACTCATTCCTCACCCTGACATTATATGAGCATGACTATATGAATGGATAAAGTAGTCACATCCATTTCTGTCAGGTTTAATTTAACCCATTAACAGAAAAAAAAAGGCTTTTACCAATCATCGCATTTTCAATACAGAGCACTACAAATTTAGATGTGTACATAAATGCATAATATAGTATAGTATAGTATAGTATAGTATAGTATAGTATAGTATAGTATAGTATAGTATAGTATAGTATAGTATAGTATAGTATAGTATAGTAATTAGTATAGTATAGTATAATACAGTGATGGCAAACCTTTTACAGACCGAGTGCCCAAACAGCAATCCCAAACCCACTTATTTATTGCAAAGTGCCAGGGCCTCATCAGCATTGTGGTGCCCTTACGGGGGTGAGTGTGGGCATGGCCCACTCAGTGGACATGGCAGACTGAGTGGGCATGGCTGGAGTGGGCGTGGCTGCCTTGATGTTGCTCGTGGGGGGACTCCTGTGGGGGCTGGGCAGGATTGGGGGAGATCCAGGGAGTCTCTGGTGTGTGGGGCAGTGGTCAGCAGGCTCGTCCTGCAGGGTGAGGCAGGGGTGCCATTGCTGCAGGGCAAGGTGAGGCAGGGGCAGCTGCTGCCTGACACCCTCAGCCCTCACACACAGAGGCCAGCGAGCGCATGGGGGCGTGCTCTACCACCTCTACTTGAGCTTCCTAGCCAGCTGCTTCACCTCCTTTGTGCTGGGTGGGGCCGCCACTCTGGGTGCCAGCAGTGGCCTAACGGACCTACTTGAGCTGGCGGTGGCAGCAGGTGTGCCCACAGAGAGGGCTCTGAGTGCCACCTCTGGCACGCATGCCATAGGTTCGCCATCACTGGTATAATATATTGCATTTATGAAGAAAAAAGGAAATATGTAAAATAAGAGTAAGCGTAATATAAATGATTCTTTAAGCAAACCCTAGAACAAAGAAAAGTAAATTGTTTCTGACTATGCAAAACTAAGAGGAAGCTCCTAGCACAGAGGTCCCCAATCTTTTGGGCACCAGGGACCAGTTCCATGAGAAAGGTTTTTCCACAGACTGAAGGGGGTGTGGTTTTGTGTGCTGTCTGCATCCCACGGATGGGGCTTTGCTTGTTTGTGCGGACTGGTTGCTGGCATGCCATGGCCCGGTACTGGTCCATGAACTGGGGGTTGGGGACCCCTGTCCTAGGGGCATGGTAAGGAGAGAGGGAGGAGGAGCCATGGTGGCGTAGTGATTAAAATGCAGTACTGCAGGCTAAGTCTACCCACTGCCAGGAGTTTGTTCCTGACCAGCTCAAAGTTGACTCAGCTTTCTATCCTTTCGAGGTTGGTAAAATGAGGACCCAGATCATTGGGGTTAATATGCTAACTCTGCATACTGCTTAGAGAGGTCTGTAAAGCATTGTGAAACGGTATATAAGTCTAAGTGCCATCGTTTTATTGGGTTTCTACATTGTGTGGCTCTTATACTGAGATTTTAGGGTGGTCTACTAGCCCGGCTCAATGGCTGGCTCAGTAGCTTTACCAGGACTAAACCTGGTAGTTATAGGGTGTGTTGGGATAAAGTTGTCTAGAGATTGTGTGAGTGAATAATAGGCTAGTGAGTTCTTGTGTGGTTACTGATGGGAGGAGTGCGGCAATGTGGAAACATGATGGTGAATGGACACGTTAAATGGGACTGGCATATTGTGAAAGATGGCATGATTCCAGTTGTGACAAACCAAGGGAGATAAAGCCAATGCTGTTGGGTGTGCCATTCCAGGAAAGGAAGACTTGAGGATTTATTATTGATCCTCTGCTTCCATCTTGGCAGCCCCACACCTGAATCCTGATGGTTGGATTGTTGGTAAGCTTGGCCTTAAGGTGATGCTGTTTAGCCACAGATCAGTTGTAGTAAGACCATCTTACTACGCCGAGTAGGTGGACCTGGCAGCTACAGTATTACTGAGCCCCAAGTAGGCAGTCAGTAAGGTTATCAGGTTGGAAGTATCAACAAGATCTATGATTTATTTTCTGTGACCATGGCTGCTTGTTTCTGATAATTGCTTGCTTTTGTATTTGAAGTATATTTTATTTGTATAAATAAAACTAATAATTTTCTTTGCTGTTTTAGGTGGATCTGTATTCAGTCTCTCCAATAGCATTTTACGGATTGATTTTGAAGATGCTGTTTATGATTTTTATCAGTGCTTATTTCATCCACCCAAATCTGGTTTTGGATGTGACTACCTAAAGTTAAAACAAAGTTCTTTTTTCTTATTTTAATCAAGTTTAATTTTCAATTTATAAATTAGGCTCTTGGTTTTAACTCCTTAAAAGGAGGAGCATTTTTTAAAGCTACAAGGGCACAAGGTGGCAGTAGAGTTCATATAATTAATTAATTAATGTTAATGTACTGGCAAGTCAGCCACAGAAAGTAAGAGTCCTGTTGTTTTCATACAGCAGGGCTGTGGGGAAGAAGTGAGCAAGAATATTTTCTAAGATAGTGGTAGTGAATGTCAACCCTACAAGGCAGAGCAGACCAAGAAATAGACACCATGTAGGCCTAAAACTACTTTTATTAAGATTAGCTATACAGTAACAGAAACGTGCATGTCGGAATGTGATTGACTTCCTTCTTTTTTTATATTCATGTGAATTTGGGGGTGCCTGTCCAACTTATTTTCTTAACCCTCCCTCATCTGGACTTCTGCAGTCTTTCTCTGTCATTGCCTTGGCGATGGATCTTCTCCATCTTCATCAAGGTCATCTTTACTTCCTGCACTGAAGGAACAACTTAACAGTTGGGCGAAGGCCGGAAGATCGGGCAGGGCTGAGACTGCCTCATCTTTCAGTCTGGAAGCTCAGCCCTGTCCCTGCAGAAATTATACTTATTTCTCATTTCTTTTTCTGACAAAGAGTTAAAGAATTAAATTGGGAGACTAAGATGGCCATTTTGAGCTCATTCTGCTCTCTTCAGTTAGCCACACCCTTTATGGGATTCGAACCTGGGCAGTTTACATACTAGGCAGTCAGTGATTTAACCACCAAACATTTGTTTTGTATTTCTCATTTGTTTTGTTTAGAGAAACAAGCACGTAGATCCTTAATGTAGAACTGTCCTGTAATTCAGGTATCTGGTGAATCACCTCCGACTCTCAAAAACCTCAGACTAATCCAAACACTGGGAGAGTAACCATCTGAGTAAACATACTGTCAGCCTAGCAAGATAGAACTAGTAGCAGCTGCATCTTCTCCATAGGCAAGACAGGGGAGAGAGGTATCCATGTCTCCTGGCACCCTATGGAAAGTTGAAATAGCCTTGTGGAAGTGGCATATGGCGTGACATCAAATACATTATCACCAAGTCAAATAACACCATCCCTGGTGATGCGCCTCAGGGGATTGTGCTATTGTCTCTCCATCATGGCTATAGGTGCTTGGAGCAGCAGTTGGTTAGTATATGAACTCAATTATTAATTTGTCCATCTGGACAAATGAAAATTTCAAAAGAATAGGGCATTTGTGGAGAAAAGCAGCAGGAGGATTTCTTCAACAATATCTCAAAGACATGTCTTTAATGGTGATAAAAAGATTGCAAGTGAGATCACTGTTGTTATTTCCTTCAGAATTTAATGGGGCTAACAGACAGGTTTTGCCTTTCCCTAAACTGAATTTCATGCAAATAACCCCCTTTTTGGTTATAAAAGCTGCTCCAGGAATACATCAGTTCTCATATACTATAGCATAGTAATTGCATTCCTAAAAACGCTTATGCTGTGCAGTATGTTGGGCAGTATGTTTAACAAAGTGTGGAAAAATAAAATTAGAGGTAGACAATTCAAGAATAAAAACACATTCATAACCAAAATATTTTAAAAAATATTATTAAACACAATAAATAAGTTTTAACAAAGCAGTTACAAAGTTCATTCAGAAGGCTCAGCTATTTTTCTTCCTATACTGCCAACATCTGCTCTTTTATTGTGAGAAAATTGCCCCTTATCTCTTCTTCATCAGATCTTAACCAAAACACTTAATGGATGTTCCATCTCTTTCAGATTTTTTTATGTCTGATTGTAATAGACTTCGTGGCATCTTTGCTACACCCTGCTAAATAAAGCTTGCTTTTATTTTCTCACAATTTCTTCTGATTGTCCATAACATCACATCATTTAGACTAACAGCATGCACAATGTTATGGGTCCTGTGTTTCTTTTAATAAGCTTGAGAATTTCAAGCTTCCTCAGTCAATAAAGTTTCTATCTTCTTTGGCACTTTCTTCTCAATTATTCTGTTCATTTTTTGTTTTTGGAAGAAAAGTACACTTAAGCAGTAAATCAAGTGGGCTATAACAAAGCAGCAAGCCCTTGTGTTCAATTGGGTGGTGCTCACTGTGTTCAATTCCTATTTCGTGTTTATGCAAAACTGAAACTCAGGAAAATGATGCATCAGCAAACACACTTTCTGCTATACAGTCATTGTTTTGTTTTTGCTTCAGATTTGGTTCCTGGCTTTGAAAATCTGCTTTGTTTTTATGGGAAGCAGAATATAGGTCCAGATAGTTTTTGGGGTAGAATATAAAAAATGACACTGCATATTTTAAACTCCATTAAAAATATTTTGTTAACATCATGAAAAATATATTGCCCAGATGATTATCAGTTTAGTTAATAAAAATGTTGATCTATTTGCATCTTATGGTAACTTAAATTAACTGCTAAAAGAACTGCTCCTTTAATGTTTTGAACAGGAAGCATTTGCTCCTGTTGCTTATTTCAGTATTTATCACAAATTCTAACCCAGTGGTGGTGAACCTATGGCACATGTGCCAGAGGCGGCACTCGGAGCCCTCTCTGTGGGCACATGTGCCGTTGCCCCAGCCTTGCCTTCCCCCGTGACCCTCTCCTCACAGCACTCCCCCTGGAGGAGAGTCACCCCCAAATGTGGCCCACGCAGAGCAGCATAGCTAAGGACATGGCAACCAGGCAGCGTAGATAAGACTCTGCCTTCATGCCTCATAGCGCACAGTTGTTGCTGCGGGGCGCGGGCAGAGGGCATGGCCACCATGGCGCTGCTGGGCTGCCTGGGTGATCTGCGGCAGGCCCTGAAGGCGGTGAGTGGCCCTGTGGGCAGGCAGGGTGGGGGCGGAGCAGGGGCGGGGCCAGTTTTGGGGCACTTGGTCTCTAAAAGGTTTGCCATCACTGTTCTAATCTATTCTATTGAAGCTTTGTTTCTGCCTCTCAGCCCACAGCAATTTATATTATGCACATTCTTAGAGCACCTCATTATCTTGCAAGTGCAGATTGAACACATATTTCAAGAGGTGGTTGGACAGCAGTCACAGAGGCTCTTAGAGCAAATGGATAATCTGGATCTATTTCATGCTGGCTTCAGACTGGGATATGGAGAGAGCTGGTCACGATTATTGATTTCTAGTGGATCTGGGGGATGATATATTTTTGTGCTCCTTGATAGCTTTCAATATCATCAACTACGATATCCTTCTGGACTTGTAGGGACTAGAAGCATGGACTGTGCTTTAGTGGTTCACCTCCTTTCTAAGTGGTTGGCTCCAGTTGGTATTGACAGGGAGAGATTGACCATAGTCCCTCGTGATGTAGCTCAGAGACTGACATTTCCCTTCCTACATGAAATTGCTAGGTGAGATCATCTGCTGGTTCGGTATTTGAAGATACCCAGCTTTACATCTCTATGCTGGGCTGCACAAATGAAGATATTGAGGCATTGACCCTGCATCTGGAAGCTGTTCAGGTCTGGGTGGGGAGAAACAGAATTTGGTTCAATCTTGACAAGACTGAGTTGCTCTGGTAACTTCCCCTCTCCCCAAATACTGGAAATGTTTCCACCGTCTATCTTGAATATGGCTGCTCCAACTCATTCAAGACTTGTGTGCAACATGGGGGTCCTCCTGGACTCAGTTATTGCTGAATCTATTGGCCTTTATACATGTACATCTTGTGCTCCAAATGTGCCCTTTCCTTGACCAGGGGGCCCTGCAGATAATCACTCATAGTATGGTAACCACAGTACTGGACTACTGCAATGTGCTTTACACGAGGTCACCTTGAAGAACATCTGAAAGCTGCAGCCGATTCAAAATACAGCAGTGCAAACAGTAACGGGCACTTCTCATTGTGCCCATGTGTTACACTGCTACATGAGTACATTGACTACCAGCTGGCATCTAGGTGCATTGCAAGATGCTGATTGTTACCTTTAAAGGCTTTCATGGCATAGGACTTTATTATCTGAGGGTCCGTTTTTTCTGATTTGGGCAAAATAGATGTGCTCTAGGTCCCTTTTATAAAATGTTGCCATCTTGTGGGACCTATGAAGTGTGCCTTCTCTGTGGTAGCCCCTGTACTATATTTTCCTTAACATTTCTTCTCAGTTTTCTGAATATCTTATCCATTCCAAATTGTGCAAATGCAAATTTAATTTGCAAGTTGTATGCATATATGGCTGGAATTTTCCATGGTGCATATTTTATGCCCACCTTGTCTCACCTATATCTAGAAAACATTCCCTCAGAGGTACAAAGGGCACTCACTCTCCTGGGATTCTGAAATGGTCTTAAAATCTGGCTTTCAGCCCAGGCCACACTATACAGTATTTGGGGTCACTGTGTCACTTTGTGTTTTGAAGGCTATTTTTAATTTGGGCTATTTAAATCTTCTAACTGTATTAACTTGGTATTAAATTTTATGAGCTGCCCAAAATCTGTTGGAGTGGGCAGCTAGAATAAATTTAATAAAATGAAATGAAATAACCAAACTACTTGTTTGGTTTGTCAAGAAGAAAGCTCATTCTTTATTTTACAAAATTTGTCACTAGTGTGAGATTATTAATTTCCTATTAACCCTCATATATCCTGACATTATAGGACAATATAAGTTGAATTATTAAAACTGTGTTTCCCTATAATCACAAATATGATTCCTAAATTTCACGCCATGCCTTCATAATCCTACCCTCGCAGATTTCTTTTACCCATTTGATTTCTTCATAGTCATCAAACTCTCCTGGGACCAAATAGGACTGGTAAAGAGCATCACAATTGGAATAATTAATCTTGACTTAACAATTCCTTTGTTTCAGTGGGTAAAACACTTGTGGCATATCATACTGGGAGATTTGCTGTGATTACCAGTTTTCCAGAATCACTTCAAAGCGTTGAACCAACATGATTTCATTTTGGCTATCCAAGAGATTGCCTGTTTCATTATGAACTAGCCTAATTGCTACTTAAAGAGAGGCCCTTTTAAGGACACACTCATTGCAAAGACCCAATTTCTCAACTAACACATTTCAGAGGAGTTATGTCTTCTGGCCTGATTCTTAAAAAGCAGGACAGTCTGTACTAATTATCAAAGGTGTAAATCAGAAACAGCAACCACAGAATATAATGTCTATACCATTCCACACGTTCCTCACTTAGAGATGGGTCTTAGGAACAAATGTTAAGTAGCTGTGAGATATGCAAAACTGGTAAAATCTGCTGGGGCAAGAATTTGTTCTTCTCCAGACTAATTTTTCTCTGTTGAGTCATTGATTTGAAGACCTGTTCAGTTTCACTCACAGTTGTAACAGAGTAACTGACGTGCTATGACAAGGTGAGCATAATGTATGTAGAATGGAAAATTCCATCAATATGCATACAACTTGTAGATTAAATTTGCATTTGCACAATTTGGAATGGATAGATATTCAGAAAATCAAGAAGAAATGTTAAGAAAAATATATTCTAGCATATAGGCTCTGACACATGCTGAAATCATCTATATATTGCTTGGGAAAGCTAATGGACAGACATCGTTCTTAGTGCCACTAGATCCAATCTGACTTGTTATTGTTTTAATTAAAAATAGTGGAAAATTGGTACGCTGTAAATGTCATCTTGCAGTTTCATCTTTATTTTAAAAAATGCTTGTGGTCTTCAAATGAATACAATAAACTTTCTTAGAAAATATAAATGGGGGGGGGGCAATAATCTAAAACTTTAAAGAATCCCATATGCTCAGAAAATTAAGTGAACAGGGAACTCCTGTTAAGGGAAGAGAAGGCAGCTTTGTGATAAATCTAATTACGTAGCTCTTCCATAGTTTTGGGAACACAAAAGCCATCCACAGCAACCATTTGAATGGCTGTCATCAACATGTTCCCAAATGTCAAAGGTAAACAACCTAAAAAGGATCAAAGAAAACAGACCAGATTAATAGAACAAGCCTATCATATCTATTAAGAAATGTGTGAGCCAAGCAAAATTTTGACTAAGGCCATGCTAACAGTAATGCTGTCATATTCCAGAATAAATCAACAAACTGGCTGAAAAATATAGGATGTTGTAATCCATGTATCTACGGATAAGAATGCATTACTTGCTTCTACTCAAACATTCAATTTATCTTGTATATCTAGAAGAGTCAATCATTATGTAGCTATGACAACTAGTTCAACGAACCAGAAAAGGAGATCAGCACAGATACTACCAGCTAAAGTGACACTAATATTTTTGCACATCTGTGTTTTGTCAGTCTGGCACATTGGAAATACTGTACGGAACATGACAAAATTCCATAGCTTAAAGTAGAAAAATGTAACTAAGGAGCCCAAGGAAATCAATGCAATTCTCTTCTCGTAATAAATACACTGAAGATTATTTATGGCAATAAAAGTTCTCAGATCACACTCACTACATTTTTTTGAAATCTGAATATTGTGGTCCATGTAAAGCAGAACTGTGGCTTTGGGAGAATTTGGGGGGGGGGGTGGTTGTCATTGCAAAACATTGCCCTTTCTGTTTCATTGGTCTCAAACCGAATCCCTGAAATTGCTACTGGCTGCATGTAATTAAATCTGTTACCTCCAATTATGGACCTCCAAAAAATAACTGAGCTTCTCATAGGATGTTGTTTCCTTCAAAGATCTTTCCAAAATCACTAGGAAATCTAATCTTCTGCCATTTTGTCTGGTTGCTGAGACAATCCTTATAAATAGATGCACCACTCATATAAATAACTGAACAAACAATATACAGAGCCAGGCTGAGGAATCTATGAATGGCTTTCTTCTATATAAAGATCAACACAAGAAGAAAACTAACTCAGCAGGGCTTATCACTTTCCTTCAGCATCCTTCAGCATCCTTTTTAACTTAAAAAATAACTTGAGGAACTTTCAAAATATGAATTTTTCACTTCTAGTTTTCAATGATGTAATGCTATGATTTCAGAGCCAAATGATGTACTGACTTTATTGCATGATATGCAGTTAAATCTTATTTTTCCATTGGATAAATCTTTGCTCGATCGTTTCAGTAATACTAGAAGATGTATAGCTGTTGAGTAAAACTAGTCAACCAAACAATAATAAGGCCATACAGTAAATGTAATATATGAGTATCTGCCACTTCATTCATTTGCATGCATCCACACCCTGCTGGAATAAAAATCTAACGTGATAATATCTGTCAAGTGAAGGTCTTCTTATAAGTCTCTACATTTGAGTAGGGGTATAGACTGCATGAAGTGGCAATCCTCGACTTATGACCACAATTGAGCTCCAACTTTTTGTTACTGAGACATTAAGTGAGTTTTGCCCCATTTTACGACTTTTGTTAAGTGATTCACTGCAGTTTTAAGTTATTAAGTTGGTTGTTAAGTGAAACTGGTTTTCCCATTGATTTGGCTTGTCAGAAGGTCGCAAAAGGTGATCACATGACTCTGGAACATCCCAACTGTCATAAATATGAACCATTTGCCAAGCATCTGAATATTGATCACACGACCATGGGGATGCTGCAATGGTCTTGTGAAAAACAGTCACAAGTCACTTTTTTTCAGTGCCATTTAACTTCAAATTGTCATTGAATGAACTGTTGTAAGTCAAGGACTACTTGTATTCTTTGGTTCAAGGGCAGAAACAATAAGAGATTCCTGAAAACTGTTAAGATCAGTGGTGGGATTCAAATCTGTGAACAACAGGTTCTGTGTGTGGATGCAGCTTCCGGAAATCCATTCTGGGCCCGGCCAACAAAAAATTAGCTACAGGTTCTGGCCAAGTGGTGCGAACCGGCTGAATCCCACCACTGGTTGTTTGATTTGACAGAGAAAGAGAACTGCAGGTTTGTTCTCATCTGTAAAATTGACAGCAAGGTTTCTTCACATTTTACATATTGAAAAAAAATATATACATGTCAAAGAAGGGTACAAGAAGGTAGCTTTAAATCTCTTACAGAAGCCTTCTCAACCCAGTGGCATCCAACCCAGAGTACAAATACCGGGAATTTTATAAGCTGCCGGTTCCAAACCATCTGGAAAATTGGGAAGGGTTCGGCTTTGAAGTTTGGGCTGAAACGACCAGCCTTTCAAAAACAAAAAACAAAAACTGTCATTCAAAAGAAAGAGAGGAATGCATCTGGCAAGCAATTCCTGAGATAACACCACTTGCAACCTGTTTTTAAGCACGTGGCCTTAGAAATTCCTTCTAATTACCCTTACTTGCTGCTTTACCTACGGATACGCGAGGATATCCATTCACTTACGAGTGTATTTGTCGGGAGTTACCATTGCTCGCTTTTCATTAAGAGGCAGCCTAACAGAACCGCACCTCAGGATATGCATGCTGCCCTCCCCCGCCTAGAAAGAGTTAAAAGCCTGGGAGGGTGCTTGGAATCCAGGTTTGTTTATCATCAGTTTCTCTCTCGCTCGACAGGTTCTTCCAGCAGCAACAACAGCGGCGGGCGCTCTGCGCGCCCGAAATCTAGGCGGGGCCGTCCTTCGAACCTTGCCCGCTGCTTAAAAAGCGCAGCGCCTTTTCTACCGCCTCCTCCCAGGCGCAAGCCCGGCCCTAGGATATTGGCCTTAAAGGGGAACCCGAAGCCACGCTTCCTGCTTTTCTCTCCTTTTTCCTCACCTGAAGTCCGTCTGCGCAAAATGTTCAGGTGCGGCCTGGCCTGCTGGAGGTGCAGATGGATCTTGCCCCTTCTCTTGGGTATAGCCATCATCTTTGGCATCATTGCACTGGCTGGCAAGGGATGGCTGGAGTCGGCCGAAGCCCCCTACGTGCGTAAAGCCTGGTTGTGGCAAGACTGTCGCAAAGAAAACCCCGAGGATGGGAAGTGGATCTGCAATTCTCTCATGGATTACAGTAAGTCTTGGTGCAAGTGGCGTGCATTGTTAACCTTTCGCAAGTCTCGCTTTATTTAGTCGATGTTGGGAGGGTTACGGTGGGGAAAAAGACGGAACTAATCGAAAAATGGGTCCGGGAAGAAACTTTCCCGGTTCACATTTTGCAAAGGACGCAACGGTTCACATTAAAGGACATTAAAGTACAGGCCTTGCTTGGAAACAAACTGCGTATATGGCTTCAGCCTCGCTTTTATGCAAAACTAATAGCCCGGTGAGCCTGAGAAACCGGTAATGAGGAGCAGAAACCGGACTGCTATTCAAAAGAGGGGCTAGAGATCCTAAAGCGAGGCGCAGGGGGAGATTAAAGGCTTAACAGGCGACGAGGCCTTTGTTAGTTACAGATTGCTCTGTGGAGGATTTTAAGATTTTAAGAACAACCTGCCTCCAAAAGTTGTGAATGCTCCAACACTGGAAGTTTTTAAGAAGAGACTGGACAACTATTTGTCTGAAATAGTATAGGGTTTCCTGCCTGAGCAGGGGGTTGGATTAGAAAATCTCCAAGGTCCCTACCAGTTCTATTCTAAGATGCAATAAGGCGAATTGCCGCCTCAATCGAAATTATTCATTGAAATTAGTTTGAAAGGCTCTGGATAAAACTGGTTGCCGCACCTTTAACTCATCAAAACTTGACCAGCTTTGCTCATCGTGCGTTTGTTTTAATGCACAGAAAGCGAGTCTTTGACTGCCCTGATTGTATTCCTCCTCTTCGTCATAAATCCTAACCTTCCGGTCAGAGCTGGAGAAGCAAATAGCCTTTGTGCTTTCAGAGGTGGTGGGAGAGCAACTATTCCTTTGCCCCCACTGCTGTTTGTAACTTGATACCAAAAGAGTGTGTAATCTCTTGTTAGACTGAGCTAGAATTGAATTGTGGCCAAATAGGGGAAGATCTGCAGCGCTTTGCAAGCTTTGGTAGTTAAGGGGGAAAAAAACGTACCCAGAAGTTAACATATTACTATATTTAGACTTCGTGTGATACATTAACTTAGATTTCCTCAGGTTGGTGCCTCCAGAAACGTTGGGGTGGCAATTACGAAGATTTTCAGACAGCAAAGTATATTTGGGATCCCAAAACATCTGGAGGGTGCCAATTACAGAAGATTGAGTGTGTATACAATGGTGCCTTGAGAACTAATGGAATAACAAAGTATATTGGAATTGTAGAAGCAGAGGAACTTGGGTGCTGCTAAGCATGTCCTTTAGAGATGTTTTTTTAAACTGTTGGTAATCATTGGGGTTTTTTTTGCCTTTAATTGGAAAAATCAAAGTGACAATTGCATTTGTTCCTTTATATAAAGAATAGGTATAATTTGTACTTCAAATGCAAGCTATTTCACTGGTATATTTCTTAAAATGTAATAGAAATAAATATTCTTTCTAATTCTTACCTTTATTTAACTATTGTTTTTGACAAAAAAGGTATAGAATCGGTTATTTAAGTAAGAGCAAATTTTTATATAAATTACATAAGCTGAGGAGCCTAGCACTTATAGTTCGATCGATTAAAGGAAATAAATATATAATTTCCCATTAAAAATGGGTTCCTCTAGGGAAGAGAATATTCTTGATGACTAACCACACTGATGGTGGGAGATTTGGGCCAGTGATTCTTGGGACAGCTGAGTCTACCCCCTCATAGACTTGTTTTTGAGATAAAATGGAAAGCGACTTCTACAGAAGCCTTTGAGATAGCATATATTGTGCTATTAGTCAGAGTTGATAATAATTCTGTGAGGAGTGTCTAAAAATTCTGGCATGAATCAAGTGTTCCTTTTATCTTTCCCAAACAAGTTTATCAGCTGCAAAGAACCTCCTGGAATCAATTTTGTCTTAACTGAAATCATGTCAACAAAATAAAACACAGGTTTTGATGTAAAGATTAATGTATGAAAATACAGGCCAAACAAAAACTACAGTTAGTCCTTGACTTACAACAGTTCAAGGACTAACTTGACTTACAATAGTTCATTTAGTAACTGTTCAAAGTTACAATGGCACTGAAAAAAGTGACTTATGACCATTTTTCACACTTACGACTGTTGCAGCATTCCCCATGGTCACATGATCAAAATTTGGACACTTTCTGTCATACATTTATGATGGTTGTAATGTCCCAGGCTCATGTGAACATCTTGTATGACCTTCTGACAAGCAAAGTCTTAAAGGGAAGACTTAACATGGTGTGACTAACTTAACAATTGTAGTGATTCACTTAACAACTGTGGCAAGAAAGATTGTAAAATGGGGCAAAATTCACTTAACAAATGTCTCGCTTAGCAACAGAAATTTTGGGCTCAGTTGTGGTTGTAAGTCAAGGACTACCTGTACTATTCCAATTTATTTTGCAACACTTGTATTCAGGGTAGATCTGATAATTGAGGTCAGTGAAATTATGATAGCAAATTCTGCCCTAACCTAGATGTCTTTAAAAGTACAGTGTAACTGCTTATAAGTTGTGTATGTTTGGGCTCTCTAAACATAATTAGTTATCAAATATGGATAATGGGGGAGGGGAATCTAGGATTTAGAATTAAGAAGCTCAGTGATTCAATTTGGAAACAAAAACATTAAATCAAAATTTTGTGTACTTGAATACATGGAAAATATTTTAACATGGGTAGATTGTTTTATGTATTTAAATTTAGATTTCTGTGAGGGAAGCTAAACTGATATTTCAGATGTGAAAAAAATTTAAAGATAGTGCTTAAACTTTGGCCTTTCTTACAGCACTTTTTGTGTATGTTTTGTAAAGAACATCCAGATAGAATATATTCAACATATACTGGGAATGGAATGAATGAACATTAAATCTTTGTGTTATTACAGTGTTTGCTGCAGGTGAGCTAGCTAAGATTAATGTGTCACAATAAATTAGTTAATTGGTAAGATTATTGCAAAATTTCAGCAATTACCTGAATGAAGAACTTGCTTACAATTTGCATCATGAATTCCTTTTTTAAAAAATGAGAAAAACAGAGTGCAGAATAGGAAGACTTAATACTTATAATGATGTTACTCAGATTAAAAATTGCAAGTAATTCATACACTGATTTTATTCCACCCTTTCGCTTAAAAGGAAGCTACCTTGGAGAAAGATCACTTGTTAATGACAGACTTGCAACTGGCACAAATTCTTATTCAAGATTGTACTTGTTAAGTATTGATGTTGCACAGAATACAGAAAAGAGCCACTCCCTATGCATTGGGGAGGAAGGCATTCTTTGTTTGGAATGATAATTAAATTGCAGAGTTTGTAATTCAGATTTGCTTCAAGATTAAACTAGATGTAACATGGAATCCTATGTATCTTTTTTGAATTATTTTTTTGCATTAAAGAATAGCTCCTCACCAAAAGTTATTTGTTATAGAAATTAGAATGTAGGAAGATGGAATACATGAGGGATAACCTGTTATTTTTAATACTGTGGCCGTCCTTTCCAGATGGAAAATAGAAAACTACAATCACTTTTCCCCCATAGAATGAAAGGGATATAGATCCCATGACAACAGATTAAATTCTATACTCTTAGCAAAATGAAAAAAAAAAAACGTGATTTAAATAAATTAGATATGGTGATCTGAGAAAATACTAAGATTGGCCCCTCAAGAAATGGGAATGAGCAACAGTGGCACTAAATAAAGGATATGTTTAGCACTGAGGTAATCAAGTGGTTAAAATGGAGGATTTAAGATTAATGGCTGTATTATCAGGTGAACTCAACCTCCCCTCTTGGTCAACAAGTGAATCCTGTGTCCACCTTTGAGTGCTGCAGGTCAAAAAGGATAGTGACAATTGTTTCTCATAATGGAGGATAGTAAGCAATGGGTTAATCCAAGGGTCTATAATCAGATGAGTACTTTGGTTAATTCATAAATGTTCTGGAAGTGACCAAATTGTCTGAGGATCAAGGAGAGAAACTACAAAATCCCAAAAGAATGCCTTCAAATCTGGAGGATGAACAAATGTAATTTACTGTAAAGTGTAAACCTATGGAAGATTAAAAAAAAAACATTTACATATGTCAGATTGTAAGCAAGTGATCACTAACTAAGAAAGGGATCTTGGGATTATGATGGATAAAAAGTGTTGATTTAGTGTAGTCTTCCCTAGTGAGACCAATCTGATGTGAAGACTTCTGCGAATTATCCTCAATTCTCTGCTGTAATGAAGAGAGCTGGGAAATTCTTGGTGTTCAAGTACACTTACCTAGAAGATGATGAGGTTATGATTGCTGTGGAAAATAAAGTCCATATTGGGAATTGTAGGGTAAAGAACTAAAATACATTAGTGCACTTGCACTAATCAGAAGTATAAACAAGAGCTGTAATGGTAAAGTTTGATTCATTGACTGTTGAAACTATTTGGAACAGTGCTGTATAAACGCCATTTCTGAAAAGTTACTGGGATACAATACAAGGTCTTAACCACAAAAACTTGTTTTGTATATTTATCTAATTGTAGCTTATTCAATAAACTATAGTTAAGTAAATCATGGCTTGGCACTAGGCCACAGGGAAAAAAACGAGCAGAAGCAATATATTTAGGTATATTATTTAGGGTTCTTTAATTTAGCAAAAAATCTCACTTCCCTTGTGACTGTGTAGATTACCCAGATTGTTTTAAAAATGCAGTGATGGGGGGATGCCTTGAACACAGAAAGAAAAAGCTGTCAATAGAAGATAATCAACCAAATTCAGGCCTACAGTACAGTAGCTATTGATTCTTTGTAGGGATTTGCAGTTGTGTAAGATGAAAAGAAGCATCACAATATGTAATAGATAATGCCTTTAACAATAAAAGCAAGAGTCTGCTCAGTCCCTTTAACCAATATTTTTCTAAGCTTACATTCAATACAAAATGTATATATTTATATGTAAAGTATATATGATTCTTATCTTTCTTTTTTCCCCCCCCAAAGGTTGGGGCAGAGCTGCTGCTGCTACATACCTTGTTGGTTTTGTCATCCTCTGCATCTGTTTCTGCCTAGCAGTCATAGCATTTTCCATTGAAATCCTACGGTTTAACTTTGTTCGAGGAATCGGTGGCTTGCTCTTCGTTGTTGGTAAGCCTGTAGATAAGAAAATTGATTTTCTTTGACTTTCCTTCTCTCTAGAACAGGGCTTTTCAACCAGTGGTACGGGTACCACCTGTGATACATTGGCACCTGGCAGGTGGTACACGACCATCCTAGAAAAGTGGTAGTGGGGGAGGGGAATGAGCTGAATCAGTGGCAGCACTGCACAAGCCTGAGCGAGAGATGGCTGGAACTGCAGGGCTGTCAGGGCTCAGCGGAAGCACCAGGATCAGTGCCGCTTTCCAGCTGATCAGCGCTTCTTCGGGGCTGTTAGGGCTCAGTGGAAGTGCCAGGATCATTGCCAGGATCAGTGCCAGGCTCCAGCTGGAACTCGGTGCTGATCCTGGTGCTTCTGCTGAGCTCTGAAGAAGTACCAATGAGCCGGAAAGCAGCACTGATCCTGGCACTTCTGCTGAGCCCAGAAGAAGCGCCAATCAGCTGGAATGTTGCAGCATCTCCAGGGTCTTGTGATTTACATTTAGATGCTTGGTAACTGAATCATATTTATGATGGTCACAGTGTCCCAGGGTCATGTGAAGTGACCAAAACCTGCTGCAACCACCCAGCAGATGGGGAGGAATAAAAACCAAACACTCCTACCCCCCCACCCCCCCACTTCCAATCCTCAACAGAAATGCTCACAACAATGAAAACCTCAGACAGGAAGAAGAGCGCCGCCGGACGGGCAGGCGTCCTGCTCGGCTGTGACTTGGGGTGCACTTTTTTCAGTGCCATTGTAATTTTGAACAGTCACTAAGTGAAGTGTTGTAAGTCGAGGACTACCTGTATTTTATCACTTCCCCCCCTTTTTTGGGGTCATCAAGTTTTTGACACCTTGCTAGGCGACTGGTGGTACTCGAATGTTGCCATATCCTAAAAGTGGTACAATGGGTGAAAAGGTTGAAAAGCCCTGCTCTAGAATATGTAAAAAAAAAAAAAAAAAGCTTTAATTTCTTAGTCAGCTCTTTCCTCCTCTTGTACAACTTTATTTAGATTTCATACTAGCAACAAACAACTGTCCAGACTCAATCAGGTCAGCTTTCTTAATTGGAGCTAGCCAGCATTAATTCATCATTTAGTTTCTAATTTGCCTCCCCCAAGTTTATTTTTTAATAGGCAAGTCTCTTCATTTTTGGAGGAACTTTTATATATATTTAGATTATTACTGTTGGGATGTATTATTAAAGATATTTCACATGAGTTTTTATTTGCATAAATTTACAATTGCATTAATTTGCAAAAATATATTTAATGCATCAGTATATTCCCTTCTGTATTGTGGATATAATAGAACTTAATACCTTCAATTTAACAAAAAAGCTCCTAGGATTATATGTAGCAAGTTAGTTATGAATGAACCACAGCTATCATGAGAATCATTTATAAAACTTCATACAATTTGGTTTCTTTAGTTTGGGTTTATTGTCTTACATGAATTAAGGGTGATTTTTGAAGCATAGTTTATAGATTACTATACAGTAAAGCTTTATCCAATCATGATTTATTCAGAAATCATGGCTACCCAACCAAAGCTTAGTGTAGTGCAGAAACCCAACTAGATCCTTCATTTGGATCTCACATCTTTCAGTATTTTTATTAATGACTTGGAGGTGGTGGAAGGAATGCCAGCCAGACTTGCTAAAGATAGAATTAGGCATGACTACTAGTATCCTTAAAGATGAAAGAGTAAATCAAAATTATTTTAATAAGTCAAGTTAAGTTGAGCAGCTTCTGAGAATTGGAAGTTGTAACTCAACCTTCAGGTTTTTGGAAGGCTGCAGGATACAGTTGAGAAGGGTAGTCGGATTTCTGTCTTATTTTGGCATATATGGGGCATTAAGAGTGGGGATGGGAAAGGCAAAACACTGCTATTCCCACACTTCACCCTGTCTGCATATTCAACATCCAAAATTGTGCCTCACAGTCTTGGAGAACTGCCTATGGATTCCCCCCCCCCTCCCCTGGGTAGAAAGCAGAATTGAAAATAACAGAGCAGAGGCAAATACAAAGTTTGTCACATGAAAAAGGAATCAGATATGCACAGATAAACCTGGTTTCATAATGTTGTAAGCAAAAAATTGGCATTGTAGTTGACCATGCTTGAATATGGATAGCTGCAGAGAGTCAAATGTGGTTTTAAGTAGTATCAGTAGAAACCTATTTTCTAAATCACAGGGTATGAGTTCCATTCTATTCTGCGTTAGTCATAATCATTCTTGAACATCTGGCCAGTTTTTGGTGCCACAATTGAAGATCCAGATGCATTTTAACAGTTTCAAAGAAGGCCAACGTGATTATAGAACTGAAAATTTCAGTGAGAAAATACATGAAAGACTAAATATATTAAGCTCTGCAACAATAATAGCACAAAACTCCCAGGTGTATTTGAAGGATTTGATAGCAATCAAGTATCTTAGGGAATATTCCATAGGAAATAGGCATGGAAATAGCCATTTTTGTTATCCCAAAATGTAATCTGTTTGACAGTGCTCTGAAATTACAGGAGGGCAGGTTTCCAATGGAAAGTTAGGGGAAAAATTCTTAAAATAAGTGGTTGGAAAGTGGAATCAATTGTGCTGGATACTTGTTTTGACAAGGAATATGCCTAATGGCTCCTAATTCTGTGATGTGTTTAACAGATGTAAGTATCACATTAATATTGATTTGTCTGGTTGCTATACACATAGTGGTGTTTCATACATTGTGTGTTATAGATGTTTTCCCATGATTAAGAAATTTTTTTTACAAGTTATTATCAACAATCTTTGTGCTGATAGGAAATAAAGTCAATGGTATAAAAATTTTCCAAGTGTTTAGCGAACAGACTTGAAAAATCTAATTATTGGTAGGACCAATGAAGGGTCTTGCCAATAATTACAGAGGTAGGTCATTGAACATTAGCAGAGTTCAGCCATCTCTCTTATGCAGGATTATTCTCCCTAGATGAGATTGCAGCAATCTCAACTCTATTTGGTGAGATAGCATGCAAGAAACAAGGCTGAAACTTTAAGAGATTTAATTAGGAAATGTTATATCTATTTATATAAATGATTATAATTAAGATAGATACTCTGGTGTCTTGTACTATATTAACAATACCTCATTATTCAATCAGTCAGTATGTAAAACCACCAATCTCAACAAGTGATTGGACAACAAATATATTAAATAAAAATACAGTTGCAACATATTGTTACCAGTGTAATAATTTAAATGCACAGCAGTCAAGGAAATAAACCCAGTCAACAAACGCTAATACAGCAGGACATGAATCACTTCATATGCTTAAGGCCCCAATTCTGGGCATAGAGGCAGGTCTTTAGAATCTTACAAAGGATAGCAGGATTGGGGCCATCCTAATCTCTTCTAACGTAAATACAGTTTGCTGCAAATAATCTGTGTGGTGTGAGATTTTATTTAATGCCTTTTTTTCCTCCTTGTTTCCATCCAGCTGCTTTCCAGATCTTAGGCTTGGTCATCTATCCAGTGAAATACACTGAAGATATTATATTGACGGGAAGCAACATGTTCAGCTGGGCTTATGGCTTTGGTTGGGCAAGCACAGTGATTGTGATAGGTTGTGCGTTCTTTTTCTGCTGTCTTCCCAACTGGGAAGATGAAGTCCTCGGTAACATAAAACCCTATAGACATGATGGCATTTAATCTGTTTGATGTGGACTTAATAAAAGATACTTTTAGTAAATAAAGCAATATGTGTTTGTTTGAATAACAGTTTATTTTTAGCCGTTCCTGTTTTCAGACTTATTATATTAAAAAAAAAGAAATTGCATTCTGAAGTTTGATAACTAATAACAATTCTGTTCAGGAATTAATTGCTTTTTGTAAAGGACAGAAACTTTGGTGAGGTGATTTATTCCAAGATAATATTTTATTGAGTAAATATATAAGGGATTTTTTAACAGTCAGACAATTTTAAGTTTTTGTTTTTAGCCTGTGGTTCAAAATCTTTATCCAAATATGTATTAGTAAAAATGTTTGAAAATGTAGTTATTTATACATTCGGTACGCAATCTTCTAAGCATTAGACTCTGTTAATATTTTTTTACTGGCATTTCTGCTATAGCAATGCTTCATAGCTTCCTTCATACTAAATGATTGAACACCATAGTATTTTGTGTGTGCAGGTTTCCCGTGTTAAAAAATTTGTTGGATGCTTCTAGACAAGGTTAAGAATATGATAAATTTGCTCCATTCTGATAATTAGTGCAGAATACTTAGATAGCTATTTTGTGTTTCTTCTGGTCTCCCACCCCCATTAAAGAAATCTCTTGAGAGAGAGGCATAAATGCCATTGGTGGTAATGCCCACGATCTTCCATCTGAATTTACCTGCATACTTCTTAACATTTATATATTGAATGTGTCTCATAGATTGAAATTGGGGAGAAGGTAAAATTGAGTTTCACTTTTCAGTTTTCTTTCTCCTCAATATGTGATAGTACAACTTTATTCTCAGTATATGGATTTAAAGCAAAAGCAAAAAAAAAACAGCCCCAAACCCAAATAGTTATTAGATGGCAAACCTATTAGGCAACAAACAAAGCTGATTTATTGGATAGTTGCAGTTGGAAAGTGCTTCTCTGCTGCTGATCTTCTCATCCCATTTTATCATGACAATACTCCATATACATATTTAGGATTCAGATGGCATTGAATGTAAGGTTGATTTTTCAAGACACTTAAACTTTAGTTACTACTCCCAAGTAACTAATGCAGGATTAGTTACTTGGGAGTAGAATAATAATGTAGGCTTGACTTTCCAAATTTAAGCATATATACAGTGTAGCTCACAGATAGGCAGTGTGATGTCTATGTGTATAGAGAACCTTAGGACAACCCCAGTGGGGCTAGTTAGGCTTCTGCAGCATTGGACTTTATTTTTTAATTAAAATATATGGAATGCTTGCATGCTGCAAAACCAAAATGCCAGTCCGTGACATATTTATTTACAAGAGTACCTATGGATCTCATGTAGAACCCCCAGAGTGTTCCAGAATAAAAGTGGAACTTGGGTGTAAGCCTAGCAAGAGAAAGACAATGAAAAATTGCAGCAGTGCAAAGCATTGGTGGACTGGGTTAGGGCAGAATTCCACAAACGTTTGGGCACCAGGGATCGGTTACGTGGAGAGAGGTTTTTCTGTGGATTGGGAGGAGGCATTTTGTGTGTTGCCAGCATCCTGTGGATGGGACTTTGCTTGTTTGTGTGGACTGGTTGCTGGTATGCCACAGCCCGGTACTGGTCCACGGACCAGGAGTTGGGAATCCCTGGGTTAGCGGGAATAATGTCACATTGCCTTTTTAAAAGAATTTGTGTGAGTTGTTGCCTAGTTGCCAACACACACTGTCGTAGCCATTGTGTAAACAGATATACCTTTGGCAATCAGAATGTCCAGATTCCTACAGTACACATTCAGAATTCCAACCCTATGGATGTTTAGTCAGCAACAGAACACAGAGTTCAGTCAGTTTAATCTTAAATAAACAGAGAAGATTGCAGAGAATTTAATATCATTAATCTCAATAGGAAAATTAAATGATCACCGAAAATATTGGGTAGAATCTGTGACTGCAATATGTGAAAACTTTAATTTACCTTAAGATATTTTAACATCATTAAATCCATGGTTAACCTGACAGCCCTCTGAATGTATGTTACTAAAAAAAAGATTATATACCATATCTTTTGTACCTTTTGGTAGAAGCTTATTTTGTATTTGTGGAAATATTATATATTGTAATGTATCATTTCAGACATGACTGTTTTTGTATGTTTACAATTATTCTCAAAAGCCATCTGCCCACTATTGCATGCGTTAATTAATAAAAGTTGCTTAAGGTACAGAAAAATTCTAATATGAATCCACATTGTTTAAAATGTTGTATTTTATAGTATGCTGGATTGTGATAGAACATATCTCTTACAAAATATTGTTTATGTGTTCTGTAAATATTGTAATCTAAATTGAAAACAGAAAGCTTCCATCCACTTTTATGGAATATGCTCATTGCCTTTAATAGAATTTGCTTTTTCTGGATAAATAAAAGTAGTACCGTTTTGATAACAATGATAAGTTTTTAAAGAAATTAATAGAATAAAAGCGTACCAGTTTAATAAGAGTATTTAATTCATACACCTGATTTTCCTTAAACATCATCAGCCGGCAGAGTCTAGCTATTGCTAATATTTTATCATTTTATCAGTAATAAATCAGTAGCAAACATTAGTTCAAAGGACCATGTTTACATTTTCCTGGAGTAAGCAGAGTTTCCTAAATTTCCAGCATTCAAGAAGACCAAGACAAAGATTCTTAAGTGTTTACATACATTCCAGCAGTTTGGAATCATATGTTTAAATGGGCATTTGAATTCTACATGTTTTATCTCTACAATAAAAAATATATAAATTATATTGAGAATATACTGGTGAAAAGTTTTAATCGTTTGGAGCATTTCCTCTGAAAGCTCAGTAAAAAGCAAGCTGAGCTGGATGTAAATGCAACATAGGAAATTTGAATGTGAGAGACTGCAACAGACTTACATAAAACAAGGAATTCAACTAATTGAATGAGTATACTGCAGTGTTGAGAATGTTGTCATACTATTTAATCCAGAATGAAGATGTATGAAAAAGCATTTATAGAAAAACTATATGGTAAATACTGCCATTTTCAATATTGCTTCAATGGATTTCTGCACTGATCAGGGGTTCAGATTCAATAGCCTTTCCAGTACTATTCTATGATTCTATAAGTATGAATTGGGCATACATAGTCTCTTACAGTTCAAACTTTTAATGTTTCCAATTAATGTTCCTGAGTTAGCCTGCACCCTCAAATCTTTGCAGAGTACCACTCAGCCCTTTCTCTTTTATTCAGAATATCTCCCATGGAAAACAATAACCACACTGGAAAGAGACAAACCTTTCAGTTTACGAAGTAGCTATTGACAACATACCAATATGACACATAATCACCACATGTAACCAACATTTATTAGGTTAGAGTTGCTCGGAATTGGATGCCATATAAATTTATTAATTATTCATCCAGTTCGACAATCTTAGCTATTTTTCTTACAATTTTAGTTGTACATAGTTGGGAAAAGGGACTTGATGGTTGTCCTAAAGTCTTTCTGAGATATCTTAGCTTTATATAAGAAACTGCAGATCATCTTGCTGGACTATTGTAAAACACTGAATAAGTAAATCTGGATGGTTTTACTGTTCTATTTTCAGCATCCAATACCATGGTTCATTTGCCCTAGTTATAGGCTCATGTTCTAGCCCAGGGGTGTCAAACTGCCAGCCTGCAAGCCGGTTGCATCATGTGGAGGCTGCACCACTTCCAGCTCCAGCAATGTGAAAAAAAGTTGCGACATGCCACATGAAGCAGCAAGTTTGACACCCATGTTCTAGCCCAGTGATGGTGAACCTTTTAGAGACCAAGTGCCCAAACTGCAACTCAAAACCCACTTATTTATCGCAAAGTGGCAGGGCTGCATCAGCATTGTGGTGCTCTCAGGGGCGTGCCTGCAGTGGTCATGGCAGACAGGTGAGTGTGGCCAAGGCCAGTCCTTCGCCATCTCCAGGGCATCCCCGGGGGGGAGGCAATGCTGCTTGCTTGTTCACTTCTTGCCCTGTCACTTCCAAATGCCATGTGCTTGGTACTCTGGCGAACTCTGGTGGGGCAACGGCACACGTGCCCACAGAGAGGGCACTGAGTGCTGCCTCTGGCATGCGTGCCATAGTTTCGCCACCACTGTTCTACCCTATTTGAAGTGGGACTAGATCAGTGTTTCTCAACCTTGACAATTTTAAGGCATGTGGACTTCAACTCCCAGAATTCCACAGCCAGCAATGCTGGCTGTGGAATTCCGGGAGTTGAAGTCCACATGCCTTAAAATTGTCAAGGTTGAGAAACACTGGACTAGATAGACTGCCTTACCCAGGTTTGTCAAGAAATTACAAATCTACTTCAGCAGTCTTCTTACCTATCTATAATTTTCCAGTTTCGTTCACTAAAAGGAGATTGTAATTAAATTGTTTTAAAGGAAATGTTATTATAATCCCCTTTTAAAAAAAGAAAACACTCCTGCTAGGTGACATGGCAACTTATTTCTTGAGAGAAGTTAAGAAATCCCTTAGTTAAGATACAATGTTTCCATAAAATATGTGTTGAAATTCTGAATATTAGGCATTTACCTTCAAATGTCACATTCATTACTCCAGCTGTGCAGACTTTCAATTATAGGATATGATCCATCCAGGTAGGTTTTTATTCCACTGATAATAGGAAAAGAAATATAGTATTTAAATCTCTCTTTCAAATTTATTATCTATCTTTATAGTATTCCTTTCTTCAATGGAGCTGAGAACAACACACATTTATTTATTTATTTATGAGACTTATATATACCGCTTTAAGTGCAAGCACTCTCTAAGCGGTGTACACCAGTAAGCAATGTATATATATATATATTTCCATTGCCCCCAACAATCTGGGTCCTCATTTTACCTACCCCGGAAGGATGGAAGGCTGAGTCAACCTTGAGCCGGTGAGATTTGAACCGCTGACCTGCTGAACACAGTCAGCTAAAGTGGCCTGCAGTACTGCACTCTAACTGCTGCACCACCTCGACTCCATGTGATGTATTAAACCAGAGGTCTTCAAACTTGGCCCTTTTATGACTTGTGGACTTCAACTCCCAGAATTCCTCAGCCAGGCATGCTGGCTGAGGAATTCTGGGAGTTGAAGTCCACAAATCATAAAAGGGCCAAGTTTAAAGACCCCTGTATTAAACACTTGAATAATCAGTGTTAACAATGGCTGAACAGAGATTTTAATCTTGATCAATATTCAGATCCTTATATCATACTGAGTCTTGGTTAAAAATAGACTAATATTCCAAATATATTTTAATTTCCATAGGAAGTTCTCAGCTTATGACCACAGTTGAGCCCAAAATTTATGTTGCTAAGCAAGACATTTGTTAAGTGAGTTTTGCACATTTTACAATCTTTTTTGCAACAGTTGTTAAGTAAATCACTGCAGTTGTTAGTAACATGGTTGTTAAGTGAATCTGGCTTCTGCATTGACTTTGCTTGTCAGAAGCTTGCAAAAAGCTGGTGACATGTCTGGGAGACTGCAACCATCATAAATATGATCCAGTTGCCAAGCATTCACATTTTTATCACATGGGGGTGCTGCAATGGTCACAAGTGTGAAAAATAGACATAAGTTCCAGTCACTAAATGAACTGTCACTAAACAAACTTGTAAGTCAAGGTCACTAAATGAACTGTTGTAAGTTAAGGACTACTGCATATGGAGAATGAAATATTAGACCATGTACAGCTTACAGTCCTGAAATGTTAACAGGGAGAGATGGAGGCTACACAGAATCAGAAGAGGAAAGTGTATGGAAAATGGCTCTGTGCCCCTGCTCTTTTATGCTGAGGGACAATAAAATTACACACTTGGAAAGTGTGTCTCTGGCTAGCATCCTTTTCTTAAGGTGGCCAGGAATTGGGTAGGGTGCCGATGATCTTAAGAGAATGTGGTATGCCATTGGCTTTATGCATCATTTACAAGCAGCCCCTGATAATTCACCATAGCAAAAGCAGTTTTAAAGTACAGTTGGGCTCTTCCAAAATTAATCTTAACCTGCAGTAATTATATGAATCTTTAGATTTCCCTGACCAAATTCTGTCAAGAATGCATGTCTGATTGCATCACATTTAGTTAGTTCTTTGCAGATGAATTCTTCTCTTCTGGTCTGACATAGTGCTGCAATCCAGCCAATCTTGCAAGACTATATTTGATCAGTTTCGGTTTGTGGCTCCTCAGGATGTGAATATACCAGTGATAGCGAACCTTTTAGAGACCAAGTGCCCAAACTGCAACCCAAACCCCACTTACGTATCGTTGGGTGCCGGGTGGGCGTGGCCCATTGGCTGGGTGTGGTCCATTGGTTGGGCGTGGCTGCAGTGGTAATGGCAGACTGGCTGGGACTAAAAAGTTCAATTCCAACTTTGCGAGATCTCTTTTTTCCCGCGAGAAGTTGAAATTGATTGATTGATCGAACCTCTTTTTTTTGCACACGGCAGTGGAGGCCTAAAGCGAAAAGGTTTTATAAAACCCAGCTGAAGGCCTAGGACTGGGGTGACGGTGCATGTACCCAGAGAGAGGGCTCTGAGTGCCACCTATGGCACGCGTGCCAGGTTCGCCACCACGGGAATGTATGTTTCAAAGCGGTATGACTTAACCTGTCCTTTCATTGACTTCATCATGCAATGAAGCCATTGTGATTGGCCTAGATCAGGGGTGTCAAACTCCTGGCCTGTGGGCCAGATGCATCAGAGCGAGCCTTTTGCCTTCCCTTATAGAAGGTGGGTATGAGATTAAAAAGAGGCGAAGCGAGAGGAAAGAAAGGCGGCTGGCGTGGAAGTTTGCCCAACAGCAAAACTTTGTTGTTTCAGTTCCTTGGGTAGTTCAAAGGCTGGGATGTCTACAAAAATCTCTTTTTAGTCTTTTATACTTTATATTCAAACCACAGAGGGGAAGAATAAGAATAAAACCAATGTCTTGAGCTTTGGAGGTATTATTATTAACAATATATATATTAATTATGTATTGGTCAGATGTAAAGGTAGACCTGCAGCATGAGGTTTAATCAGATCTATTTATTAAATTGGGTTTAACAAAGGTAAATTAAAAGTAATCTGTTCACTGACAAAGTTTCAACTTTAATTTGTTTCAAGTCAATATCCATATTAAACTCCAAATGTAAATTTTTCCACTTTGTTTGACGACTTCTTAAAAATAATTCAATCTTTTACAAACAACCAAATTTTGTTTTATTGGGCCAATTTCATTCCACATAGAAAGCTGACATTTCCATTCATTAAACTAAATGGGTATGCCAGTGGTAAACGTCCCAAAAGATTAATAAAATGCCTTCTTGTAATTTAAAGCCACACAATATATAGTAACATTAATAGTATTAACTTACCTTGAACAAAATCCTAGTCTTTTAGATACACTAAAAATTGAAGGTTTTTTTTTTCAACTACAAAGGTAAATCTTGTAGGGTAGGCAAGGCGGGGTTGTATGATGTGTGTGAGCGCTGGCACCTTTTTTTAAAAAAAACAAAAAAAGTACTGGATATAACCAAAAAGGAAGAGGAATCAGTCCCCATTTTCTGATTCTCAGTATTATTTTGTCTCGATACTGCTAAAAGTGCTACTATTATGATCAACATGCTAGATTTTACATCAGATGATATATTTTACACTGTTATTTGCCAGTCCCTACAGAAGTTAATCTTGTGGTTGAAAGCCTGGGGCTTGAAAAGGAAAAGTATATATTAAAATAATAAAGGAAAAGATTATGTTCTGTGTTTATGTTGCTTGAAGGGCAACTGGCAGACTAATGGAATGAATGAGGAGAAGGTTGATGGGAAAAATTCTCCTCTGATCTAAAAGATGAGGAACTACGCTCATAGCAGGTCCTTCTTCTGTGGCTGGAGCAACATGGATTCTGAGAATGTCACTCTATATCTCCTGGATGTAAATATTAATCCTTAAGAGAATTAAGGAGCTACGAAGTCAATTAGTTTTCATTCAATCCACTCCTATGGATTCTTATACACACTCTATCAAGGGAAAGTGCTTCGATTTCATGATTGTGGTCACTATTTTGACTTTGGGGGCTCCATATTTTTAACATATTTTTATATCTTATATATTTTTTTCATAAATTGTGCTATTATCCCACATACCCAGCATTTTATAATTTTTCAACTTGGTCTTTGACAGAGGTGTTAGGTCTTACATTAACTTCAATATTTCATCAAAAGCATTTGAAAAAGACACTGGAATCTGCCAAGTTGGGTACCATTACCGGTTTTTAAGCTCAACAAGTATTGCCTAGGGTAAAAGGGTAAAAAAATACATCCCAATCAGGCAAATAATTTTGACTAGCAAGGCTGTATTCACCAGTGTGAATATAGTTGACCCCTTGTTTCTGAAAGACATCAATGAATAGTGTTGCCGTTGATCCACCACCAGCCTGCCATAAACACAACCTCCTCTTTCTTCTCTACTTCAAAACTACTGTTTTCTAACATTAATATTTCAAACTAAGAGCAAATAGATGAACTCATGTACCTTGTTAGAACGGCAAAATGGATGAGGATATTTGAAAACTTGGAAATACCAGTAGAAGCATGTGGTCAGGAATGAAGTAAAAACGAGACATGCTTCTGTCCTTTGTGTTATATGGAATCAGGGGGGTGGGGTTTACAGGGAGAAAGAAAAACACAGTTACCATATAATTGGAAGGAAGATTAGAGGTCATTTAGTCTATTCCTTATAACATTTTGAAGAGCTGACCATCTAGCCACTATTAAAAGACCTGTACTGAAGGAAAGTGCATTATTTTGCATAGCATCCGGGATCAGTTAGGAAGCTCTTCCTTGTATCCAGCCTGAATCTCCCCAGAATTGCTGTCAGCCTGGCAATCAGGGAAAAAATGACCAAGGGGGGCTGTGACCAATGGCCAGTGGGAAGGAGGTATTCCACCGCAGGCACGCTAACTAATTGAAGGAAAGGCAGTGGTAAGAAGGAATGAGTGAAATAGATGGACCTCAAATTCATCTAGTTGTCTTGATTTAACCCAGGGGTAGTCAACCTTGGCTCTTTTATGACTCGTGGACTTCAACTCCTAGAATTCCTTAGCTGGCTCAGGAATTCTGGGAGTTGAAGTCCACGAGTCATAAAAGAGCCAAGGTTGACTACCCCTGATTTAACCTGTGATGGATAACTTGTAATATTTTATTCCAGTTTCCCTGTCAAACACAGTTCATTAGTCTTTGGTATATTAATTCCCCAGTACATTAATTTCAGACCTTGGTTTTTCACTGCATCATAAAGTGAATTTAACCTTTCTGAAAAATCATTTGGCTTCTTAATCTCACAACATAACATCCTCAATATAATATCTTCTATATACAAAAATATATATAATTCACATTTCCAACCAGTCCCAACCATGTCATCCCAAGTAATGTTTATATAGTGCATTTATCCACAAATATACTGAACAACATTGAGGGCTTTCACACAACTTTGTTTTATGCCCTGTTCAATGTCACTAAGTAGTCCATCTATCTCCATATATGACTATTCAAAATTAGAACTTTTTTGCTTTGCAATACAAATCTCTTCATAGTACAAATGCCCAGATGTGGCTTTCATACTCTTTTTTGCTATTTAGACTCCTAGAGCTAAGCAGTGGGAAATCTCAACCATTTGTTCAATATTTTTTAAAAAAGACTGGGACTAATTTATTCACCAGAAATATGCTCCTAACTTTCATTGCTCCCTTGAAAAACACTTCACTGCTGTTTGTTGTGAAATGCTACTTGCCATGAAAAAGATTAAATAATAATGGCAATGGATATGATCTATATTTATCTTAATTAGTAGTTGACGAAGAAGGAGGAGGCAGATTCCAAAATGAGCATAGTCCCAACCCTGAATTTTGTTTCCAGATCAACAGGTTGTTGTAGGGACTTGCTCGTAGAAATTTAGGTGGAGTTTTCATTAGGGCCTGCCTGGATCACAAAGTTGCTCTCTTCTCTCTGCTTTCCTTCTTTTCTTTATCTCTATAGCTCTGTATCTTTTCCATTCACACACATTTTACTTACCCTGTTTTCCCCCAGACCACCAAAGCAATTGTAGGAAGACCTTTTTGCTTAGCATTTAAGTATCTGAAACAGACCCAACAGCAAGATGGTTCAGTATGGTCTGGATTATACCCGCTGCAGATGGATCTTGCCTCTCCTGCTGGGCTTAGCAATGATCTTTGGCATCATCTCACTAGTTGGTTCAGGCTGGGTAACCTCAGAAAGTGATCCATTTGGGAGTAAAGGCTCGTTATGGAGGTTATGCTCTTTTGAAGATGATGAGCGATGTAAATCTCTCATGGATTTTGGTAAGGATCTCAGTGATGGGGACACTGTAAGGCAATTTGTGTGTGTGTGTGTGTGTGTGTGTGTGCGCGCGCGCGCGCGCGTAGCAAATTACACCATTTAGGGGCAATATGCTCTATAACATTTTTGCATGTAACACCAAGTAGTTCTTTTCACTGTTATCATTACTTCCAATATTTTCTCCAAATTAGAAATGTTCAATAATGTGTGTGGGTTTTTTTTTTTTAAAAAAAGAAGGAATTGAAGTGTCAGACAGAGCAATTGTGAAAGTAGATGCTATAAAGACATACCTTCCTTTTTTCTGGTTTATTTGTACTCTTGGACTAGAGAAGATGTAGCTGTGATTCTCGTCTCGGTCAGCAGAAAACATAGCAACTTAAAATTTTGAAAATGGTGATTTTGATTTCTTTTATTGGTGCCAGTCCTAAAGTCTAAGAAATTGTTTGAAAATGGATGTATACAGTTACATATTAGAGATAAACTATTATACCCAGTGGATCTGTATAGTGTTCAGTATTTCAGAATGTACTGATAGCAATTCCAGCACACACATTTTAGGAGCATGTTAAATTTGGTTTTCTCTTTTTGGAAATAGTGTTATGTCATGAAGACTTTTATTTTCTGGCTGCTCTTTGGAATAAAATATTTGAAGGCTGCACTAGTTATGTAGAGTGCAAGCCAAATAAAGTGAAATGGAGGATTTTAAAAAATCTTCATCAATGAGGGGTTTAAAATGCCTTCAGTGAAAGATATTCTGTTTATACTATGTAATAAGATTCAATCATTTATATATAATAAGGTTCAATCATTTTTATAGAGTCAGTTAGATTTTCATGTGCAGAAAATGTAAAACCCTCAGAGGAATCCTTAGGTAATTTATTTATTCTAGATTGGTGGGCGAAATCTGAGGAATATACACAGAAATGTTTAAAATGCTATTCCAAACGAAAATGCTGCACAAGTAAAAGTGCAACATTCATCTTGTATGCCCTTTCCACAAAGCCGTATGACCCATCTCTTGAATTTGTGTCTGTAAAATCCCAATTAACCTCTACTACTCATTGCCCACAGCTTTTAAATATGATCTTCTCAGCTTTAATATCTTTGTGTGAAGATTTCTATTATTTTACAAATGCTTTTACAAATTCTGAGCTGACTATTCTTAGCAAAATGTTTTTGATATTTGACATGCCAGGATCTTCCCTGGATTTAATCTGTTAAAGAGCAAATCAGTATTGTGAGCATCTCATTTTAAACAAACAAACTCCTGAATGCTTAGATGGTTAAGGATTAGAATCCACTACCTTCCTTTCTCTGCTGCATTCTCAAGTTATTCCTATCCAAAGAGATCAATATCATTGTGCCTGTCAATTCTTCACTACTGTAATGGCAAGACATGAAAGAGATTTTATGAGAACCAGAATTAATTTGGTTACGCGTCCCACAGTTGTTCCTGTTCAAACAGGTTATTGAAATATTAAAATAACCCAGAATACCTTATTTAACAGAGATGAAGATAGGATGCCTAACAGAAAAGGTGGCAATCGTTTTATCGTATCTATTTCCTTGGAGGGGAAAAAAATGAATGCCTACCAAGTGGTTTACTCTAAAACTGTAGCTGCTTTAAAATCAAAGACTCTGTTCCATGAAATAATTGCCCCCTCCCCAGCCCCCCTCCCCGACAGATAAAACTATATGGATATAATGATTGGAGTTCACAAAGCACTTTGAGCCATTTGATTTAGTACAGCAAATCATGGAAATCCAGCTGTTACATTTGGCAAGCGATGCCTTTTAATACTATATGTGAACCCATCCAATGGCGGTTTACTTAATAAAAACATTGTTCCCTAAAAATGGATAAATGGATGGGCTACCCTTCCTTGCCCGACTGAATGATATTTTAGAACTGTATCTTGCCAGGGTGAGGCATAAAGGATGGAACTATTGTTTTCTGTTTTTATTTCCAGCTTGGGGTAGAGGTGCAGCTGGCACCTTCTTAGTTGGATTTGTACTCGTCTGCATCTGCTTTGCCTTGTCCATCATTGCCTTTGCCATCCCAACACTTCGCTTCAACTTCATCAGAGGCATAGGAGGCTTGTGTTTTGTTGCTGGTAAGGCTGCATATCCAAAGCAAGAGAAATATGGATAGAATATTGTAGAATATGGCAGAGCATATTTGGTTTGGAGAGACACTGACTGTTTCTATGGCAGTAAGAAAATAGCAGTGTAGGCGTGTAGAAAAGATTAGTGCCATTTCACGTTTTCTCAGGAGCTTGTCTGAACAGCAGTATGGGAAGATCTCATTTTGCAACCACATTTGAACTCAACATTCCCATTGCTAAGCAAGGTGGTTGTTAAGCCAGTCACGCACCATTTTATGATTTTTTGCCACAGTTGTTAAGCAAATCACTGCAGTTTTTAAGTGAATCATGCAGTCGTTAAGTGAATCTGACTTCCTCCATTGACGCTGCTCATCAGAAGCTGGCTGGGAATGTCACAAATGATGGTCACATGACCTGGGGACAGTGCAACTGTGCCAGTTGACAAGCACCTAAATTTTGATCATGTGACTACGGGGGTGCTGCAAATGTAAGAATGAGTTGTAAGTCACTTTTTTCACTGCCGTTGTAATTTTGAACAGTCACTAAATGAATGGTTGTAAATCAAGGACTACCTACATTTCATAAAAGCAGGCTAATAAGCGATGATATTTGTTATAATCAATGGAGAAAATAGTAGCATTTTTTTTTTAAAAAAAAGCACAAGCATTGCCTATTTCATTTTAAACCAGGGAACAAGATAATGTCTATATCCTAAAATAGAGGGCAGGGGGAAAAAATCTAAAAGGAACCTTTCTGCTTTTCCTAAATTCTTCTGAATTCATCATCCATCTCTCCTTATTTTTCTGATATATGTATGAAATTGTAGAACCTGGGTTCTTAATTTATTTTATTTTAGTTGATTCAAAAGCATTCTAAATTTATGTTCACCCTGTGAGTAATTCTACATAAACATGACTCAAAGGTTATCTATCAAACATCAACCTTATTGCTGAAATTGTAAATTGTATGTTTACCTTCATTATTCCTGGGTAAAATAAGATTCAGAATCTCACATCATCATTTCTATGATATTTCCCCTCAGAGCTTCAAACCCCAAAGTAGGAAAAGGACTGTAGCTTAGCGGTAAAGAACCTGCTTTGCTTCCAGTTACCTTAGCCTTTTTACCTAAAAATGGTCTCAAGTTACAAGGCTGGATCTTATGATGCTGCCAAATACTGGACTGCATGAATCATCTCTCTGACAGTATAGGACAATATAATTTAATCACCGTATTAGATAGATTGGGCAATTAGAATACAAACTAGGATGGAGACAGGGCTGAGAATTCTCTCAAGGCTATTTTTAAAAATATACAGTCAATTCTATTCTACTATTGTTTTCATGTGTTATTAACTTTTTTTAACCTTTTCATTTTTTGCAGCCATATTCTCATTAATGGGCCTTGTCATCTATGCTGTAATGATTTCAACACGTGTGGTCTTCCCAGTAAACACGGTGCATGTGTTTGACTGGAGCTATGGATTTGGGTGGACCATGTGCATCATGGCCATAGGTCTTGGATTCTTCTTTTGTTGTCTCCCCCTCTATGAAGATCATATTTTGGGAAATGTCAAACCTGAATTTTATTAAGATTCCTATAAAGAGCAGCAGGGCCATCATATGGAGTCCCTCGCTGCTTGGGATCCAAAGAAGCATACAGACATACCTATCAGCTCAAGTCCAACATACAAAACTAGAATATATAGAGGTTTAGCAGCTCAAAAAAAAAGTATTAACAATTCTTGTTAATGTGGATTTGTTAATTTTTTTAAACAACTTTTTTTTACCATTAGTTTTTATAGGCAAATAGTAACTGAACTGCCTTAATTAAACATTCACCAATTTACAGAATTGGTTTATAATCAGTATTGACTTCCTCCTGTAGTCCCAACCCTCCTGCTCCCAATCCTTTGGGGACACACTTTTAGGGGCAGGGGTTCAAAGGGCTGCAGAGGGGAAGATAAATTAATGACAACAGCTACCCTGCTTCATTTGTTAGTGTGAGATAAATCCTGCTAAGGCCTGTTTAGATTCAATCCACTAGACAGAAATATCATCAGAAACCAGATGTTCCCAAAAAAAACCCAAACAAAATACCTTGAGGGGTCCCTGATGCTCTCTGACCCCTCATGTCAACCCTGAGCTACAAATATTTTCCTTTATTAAAAACCTTCTTGATTGCATTATTACTAATATGTATAAGCTTGTCTTCTCCAGCCTGTCAATTGCAGATGTGTTGGGATTGCAACTCCCAGAATTGGATGTTTAATTATGCTGACTGAAAAATTTTGGAATCTGTATTGTTCTAACGAAACATCAGTATTGCTTTGTTTAAAAAAAATTCCAAATTTAGGCTATAACATCTTTATTAACAAGAATGAGAAAGATGAAGCCAACATAGAAAACGTTTATGTACCTGAAAGCAGTATTAGCCAGAACAGACTGTATGAAGTGCATAAATTGTTTAGTTAGGAAGATGTTGGGAACAAATTACCCTGACTGAGAAAACGTGACACCAACCTAATTTCTGTTCATTTTAACTAAACTATGTGGCCTGCACATTTTAAAGACAATTCTATTATGTTCCAAACTTGTTTACAATAAACAGTCTTCTGTTATTAGATGTTCTCAGATCTGCAAACTGACCTATGTGGAAAGCAAGATTAAAAGAAGAGTTTGCTGAAGTTCCAGTTGTACTTTTGTAATAGCATATCTTAGTTTTGCCTACTTGTTTTAAAGTGTAAATACATAGCCTTTTTTTAATGCATGGATGTATAATTGCCAAAATATGTTCATTATTTTTTTTAAGGGGCAATTCTTTTGTAATATTTTGTTTATGTTCAGCTGATGAAAGCAACACAATCCATCATAACACTGAAAGGACAATGATGCAGCATAGGCGTAGAAAACTCAGAAAATGTACATATATACATTATCTATTATACTAAGGGTCACCTGGTACTCATTTCTTTTGCCATTTATTCTGACTTCTTACAGCAAATGTGGGCAACTATGACAATTTTATGACTTGTGGACTTTAACTCTGAGAATTCCTGAGCTAGCATGGCTGGCTTAAAGTCCAGTTAAAGTTCACAGGTTGTAAAGTTGCCATAGTTGCCCACCCCTGTCTTATAGGCTTGTTTCTTAATTCAAACCTTATTCCTAAGTAAAAATACATAAAGCTGTATAGCTTCCATGTTCTTTATAATGCTCAAGGCTTAATTAAAAGTTAAATCAATAGTTTAAGTGGCAAGTTGAACTTAATATCATCTATTGTGTTTTGGCATAATTTTCCATGTTTCTTAATTGCATGTTCAAAAGGATGTGATATTATTAAAATCAGTTAGTAGAACTTTTTTGTCTGTCGCTTAATGAGTAAAAGAATTTGTAGGATTGGTATTAAATACTTAAAAATAAAAATAAACAACACATACAATTTAAGTATGTGAACATATTGCTCTGATCAAATGACAGATGCAAATTTGTTGAAAATTCAAAAAATTAGCATACAGACGCTATAATTGCTGTTAAAAATTCAGCCATTGCAAAAATGTTTTAGTATTCTCGGCAGTTTACTAGCAGAGTTCTAAGCATTGATTGCTTAAGGCAAGACTAGGAAATTTGTGGGCCTTCATGGGAGTTGAATTTTAACAGTGTCTTTAATATAGCCCAGACCTGAGATTTCCCCCTTCCCTCAGGAGATGAATAAAGAACAATTTAAAGCAGCAAAGAAGTATCTTTTGGCAAAAGTGAGCATTGTTGCCAGTAATCTCAGAAAATTAAGGGAAGGTGAATATTATTTCAAGGAGGGCTCCCAAAAGAAGGTTGCTGGTAGTTACATTCACTCTGTAAATCCTGATCCTAGTTTATTAAATATATTTATATTCTGTAGGTAGATGCAGACTAGTTCTTTCTAAAGAACTAATTTTGCCCAATATCAATAGATGCTAGATGGTTGGATGTACTTAAATCTAGCCATAAAAACCCTTCTCCCTTAAGCTGCAGAAAAATGAAATTTAAAATTCTGAAGATGTCTTTTCTGAGAAGAATCAAGGGCTATAGATATTCCTTCAACCAGTATTGCATCCACGTTTCATCAGTCCCTTTCGTCAGCCTGTGGATTGCAGACTCTAGCCTGGAAATTATGCAGAGGATTTATAGTCTGCACTCAATCTCTACTAGGGAGAACATGCCTGCCCAACAGGTTGCACAATGATAGGGTTCACTAATGGGAATGCGAAGGCCTTAGGTCTTGAGCCTGGGAAAACAAATATGCTAACAAATAAGTTACAGGATGAAACAAAACACTTTTGAGCGGTGTTTTGTTGTTTTGAAAAGATATATAGCATGTCTGTAGGACATATGTGCATGCTATTTTTTTTTTCTACGAAAGGGAAATTGATAGCAAGAAAACAGCACAGAGGCCTTGAAGAAAAACAACAACAATAAGGGACACAGCAGGACTAGGCTCCATATATTTAATCTATCTAGAGGATTCCAAGAAACTTTCTCCTCCTGGGAACTGGTGAATACACAAGGCATAGCAAATAGTAGCTCCTTCAGAAACTTACTGCTTTCATCAGAATTAGGGAGGAAGTCAGCACTAGGAAAAAAAACAGATTTCTTTTTTTCTGATGAATGACATAGAGCTGGCTCAATGGCACTTCAATCTGGTCTAACTCATCACCTGCAAGTCAGGCAATAAGGGATATGAGTAGCTAGAACCATTTCCATGATCCTTTTTCCACCCCTAATCTACTAAACCTACTTCAGCTGTACCTCACACTGCTAATGTGACAGTGATGATTAGACTGAGTAGGGCTTGAAGACTGTGGGAGTTTCTTTCCAGTTGAATCATGACTGCACCACCCTTTGGGTGAGTGGCATTCCATAGTTATGTAGGAGGAGGAGAAATCACTGCAGAACCATTAGGGGTACATATTACTTTAAAGTTGTATTTACACAATCACCAAATGTAGTAGATTATATTGTTACTGACGGAGTTCCATTGTACAAAAACTAACAGATGAAATATGATCAGCTTGGTTTAAATCTACTGGAAGCTCGGTCTGACTAAAATTAAAAACATCATGGCACATGTGAACATAATTTTAGAACAGCGTGTTAGTAATTGGAATGCAGTTTCTCCTCATATTATCTCTGAGGTGACTGGAATGGGATAGAATAAGTTGTCTAAACCAAGATTAGGCCTGAAAAGCCATTATTTCACCAATAAAAATTCAAGTAAGTGTTTCAAAAGTAAAAGAAATAAATGCTGATAATGCCTCATCCTGGGACAAAGGTGTTTTGCAAAAAAAGTAGAACTTTTTTTTTTAAAGAAGAAGATAGATCAAATAAATCGAGTGTCCTGCAGTATAAAGCAATGAAGAAGGGAGAGATACTGTAAGCTGGGATGGGTTTTTCTATGTGAACAAAGTGGTATGATGTATTTGCCCAGGCATGCAAGTCAACTCTCCCATAGACACTCCTAAGGTGGGGCATTTATTCATCTAAAGCCTGAGCCAAATGAAACACATTCAATATTTGTACCATGTAACCAGTCAGAATAGTTGCATTGGTGAAGCTGCAGCTTATAGACACAGTACTGTATTGAAAAGGCTGTTAAACTTGGATAGTGGATTTACTTAGAACTAGATGCAAGTGACAAATGGAGAAAGCAATAAAATTTTGATGAGGAGGAATTAAGCCACATGGATGCTGAAGTCATTTTTTTTTCATTCCTTCCTCTTAACTTGGGAGTTCCATTGTACAAAAGCTAACAGATGAAAATATGATTAGCTTGGTTTAAATCTACTGGAAGCTCGGTCTGACTAAAATTAAAAACATCATGGCACATGTGAACATAATTTTAGAACAGCGTGTTAGTAATTGGAATGCAGTTTCTCCTCATATTATCTCTGGGGTGACTGGAATGGGATAGAATAAAGTTGTCTAAACCAAGATTGTGAGGCACCAAGATGAAATATGAGCAGAACAAGGGTGGGAAGAGGGATTGAGCGGACCAAGATAATGCAGAAAAGAAACATGATGGATGACTAAAGATTTACTTAAGAGAACCATGTTGTAGTACATTCTATTGCAATCTACAATGCTACAGTACACTTCCCTTAGGTTTTTGTGCTGTTCTTATTTAGGGCTAACACCACACTGTATTGCAGCATACTGTATTGTGATTTAGAGGATTATAGCAGACCATATTTTCATTTTGTACAATGCAGCTCTCTGTCGGTGACAAATGTACTACATTTGGTGATCATGTAAATTGTATTTATTTATATAGAACTTATATAACCTGGGCAATTATCTCTCCCCCCCATTATAATATTTGGTTTAAAAGAGTTTAAAAAATAGTGCATGGTGAAAGCTAAATACTAAAGACTTAAATCAGCAGAAAAAGTTTCTAGAAGAGATGTTAAAACTTGTTGCTTTT